>NC_081146.1:24052315-24405648 GCF_958295425.1 Solea solea
TTGTTTTTGTCTCCTATGTGCTTTTAAACTTCCCTCTGGCACAAATAAACAGTGCTTGTGCCTTAAATATGTTAAAGAGTGTAGGAGCTGATGCTGCGCTCAGCAACCTTTATTATTTCTAGCTCTTTTTTTTGTTCCTTTTGTTTTTATGCCTCATTTACCACTAATGTGTAATAACCATTTCTTTTGGGGTTCCAGCTTAATATTATTTTACCTGCCAGAATCAAGAACTGGTCTTTAAAATATCAAATCATTTGTTAGTTTTTTTGATAGATACAGTAGATAGATGATATAATATATACGTTATGGTCCTGACAACCTAGTTGCATAAAACACCAGACTTAGTTACACATATAAAAGAAGGAAAACCTGACCTTTTCTGGCCGACTAATAAAAAGTAAAAATCTGAAAATATTACCATTTTGATAGATTGAACTTTTCTTATTGCATTTCATACTTTTTTTATCGTTTTTTTCATCCTCTTCTAATTATCTACCTTCCTGCTGAACGCTGTGTGTCGCCACGACAGGTGTGTGTGTGTGTGTGTGTGTGTTCAGTGAGGTTTGCGATGCATTGGCTTGAATGTTAAATATGACAGTCTGCAGCAGAGGAGGGAGGAACGGCGAGCGTGCACGCTCAGTCTCGGCGGAGAGACGGGGAGCTCGTGCTCGAGCATGAACTCGGTGACTCTTTTTCAGAAAAGGACACACACAGTCTAGCACACACACACACACACACACACACACACACGACAGCCCACACTAAGACAGATTGACAAGCACAAACCTACGCATTTAAAAAGACAAACTCCTCTTCCTTCCATTTTCCACTTAACACACACAGACATGCAAATTTCACTTCAAGGGCGACCAGAGTTTGAGAACAACGCCGACTCAGCACGACTGACAAACACACACATACACACACATGCGGTTTCCTAATTGTTCCGTCTGGGATGGAGGCAACATGTCGCTGTGACACTGTTGAGGAAACTTTTGTCAGTTAGTTGGGTTGACCTTCGTCACCCACAATGCAACGCTTCACGTGAGTCAGCGCTGCAGAGACAAACATCTGGACGCTGACAAAGATTGACAGACGACAACAGAAACTCAAAGTTTTCTGTATTCGAGTAACCGTGCTGTTGCTTTACTGCCTCCTTTAAACGTCACCTTCCCTTTATACCTTAATCTTAATCTTGTTGCTCTCAGCCTGGCCAACTCCCTAATCTGGTTAATTGTGTTCTGAAGCAACCGACATGTCACGGCAAAGGCTGCACAAGCTCGAAATGACAAATGACATCACCTCGTCATTCTTGTCATTCTCGTCATTCTCTCTCTCTCCCTCACAACAAATAACCGAACAAATAAAGATTCAAACATATCAGGTCTTTCTTGAAGGCACAAAGTCAGACTGGATGATATACTGCACTCAGACGTTAAAAGACCATATTCATTTTGACACATTACAGTCAAATGTTGCCGTATAAATGCATTCTCTGCACGGTGAGGCACAAATATTCACAACCTACAGGGCTAATGTGCCTTAAAACGTGCATACAACTCCATTTTATCTTCACTCCACACTCAAACTTTTAAACATCGGCGTAAAGGTCTCACTTTGAATAAAGATTTCAATCTCAATAGGTTGCTTTACGAGTGCGGCGACTCTGCATGGATCACAGGAGTCTGACGTTAATTCACACTCAACCTTGATGACGCACACGCCGGTAACTTCACTTCAGTGACTCAACGGTAAATGGTCTGTACTTGTACAGTGTGTCTTTTTAGTTTTTTTTTATAAACCTGAAGGCCACTCAAAGCCACTTTCCACCACGGTTTTGCCATTCACCCATTCACACACTCTCATCCTCTTACGCACACATTACAGCACATTTAGGTGCAGAGCTTTTCACTATCACACACCTTTCATGCTCATTCACACCGGGTACGGACAAAATAAAAATCCTAGCAGAACTGGGAATCAAACCCTTGACCTTGGGTTTGAAAGAGGACTCGCTCTACCACTGACCCCCCTGTTGTTGCTGCTACAACACTTTTACATGATATAAGCCCAGCTTCATCAGCCTCATGAGCTTTTTGAGTCCTAATACTCTTGGTTTTAAGGTTAAAATTGGGTTTAGGTTTAAAGTAATACTCCACCGATTTGCATTTAGCTTTGCATTACTAGAACAAGGGTAGTATTTTTGGGAAGCACAATTTTTCAAAAATACTACCCCTATTCTAGTAATACAAAGCTAAATGCAAATCCTGTGAAGAATCCCTTTAAGGTAAGGCACTTGGTTGTGATGGTTAAGGTTAGGGTAAGGGGCTAGGGAATGCGTGAAGTCAATGGTGTGTCCTCACTAGGATACAAAAGCTTGGGTTACTCAGTATCGATATCAGTCCAATTACTAATCACAGTGTTGTTTTAGTCGACAATGACAAAATTATTTTGTTGACGCTTTTTTTCATGACGATAACGAGACGGTGACGAGATAAACGTGATATCTTTGATGACTAAAACATGACGAGACGTGTGGGTAAATGTTAGTGCGCGGTCTGTCAGACTTCGGGTGGGTTGCCGGCATCGCCACAGCGTTTTCGTTGACTAAAACTATCACACAGAAATGACTCAAATTTGACTAAAACTAATAATCATTTTAGTCCAAAAGACTAAGACAAAATCTAAAAGGGCTGCCAAAAAGAACACTGACTGAATGGGAAAGATAAAAATGGAAAATTGTAAACAGTCCAAAAATCCTCTATATCACATTATTCACTTTGCACAGACTTTTAAAATGTAAATAAAAATCAGTAACAGCATTTTAGCTGAGTCATGTTGTGGGCTTTCTCTGAAAACAGCTAATATCAGTATCGGTGGATACTCAACTTTGTGATGTCAGTATCGGACATGAAACAGTGGTATCATGCCACCAAGGCCAAAGGAAGGGTGCCAAAGAATGGAACGGTACGGGGCTGGTCATGCTGTACCGTACTATACCAAACCGAACCGCTACACTCAAGAGAAGCACGGCTTAAGTCTCCAAGAAATGAATGTAAGTCCTCTGGAGTCATGGAAACCAGACTGTGTGTGTGTGTCATTAACACACTGAAACAACGGCTGACAAAATGGACGCCACGGCTGTCTTCTTCTTTTCACCATCACACAAACGTCACGTGGCTAATTGCTCCGCTAACGGCGCTCAGCACCGTGCGGTGGCATCGATTCGACAAATCCGTCAGCTGTCACTGATGCCGACTGTCTAACAAACGCTTTAATATTGACTGAAGAAGATTGTGTCTCTGCAGTGTGTAAATATGATCCGTGAGGCGACAAAAAACGCGACGGCTGACCGAGTTAAAGCTGCATCTGTCGCTGGCGTGTGATGATGAGGAAGATGCTGGTGTTTGAAACATGCAACATCTGCAAATCAAACGCACGACACAGTGTCATGTCGATTATGTCTGGTCATGAAGGACACACACACACACACACACACACACACTGAGCCACTGCACTCGTGCCAAAAAAATCCCACCCACATTTTGTCCCCTAATGAAATTGAAAGCGTGAACACATTATGGCGGCGATATGAACACACTGTTCTGCCGGCCGGTGTCAGAGTATGTGTGTGGTTTCCATGGAGACGGAAAGGAGCGAGAGAGATGGAAGAGGGTGAACGAGTGCAAAGCTATTGTTCAATTGTATTTGTGTATGTGTATGTGTGTTTTTTTTCCTTCAAACACTGTAATTAAAACAAAAAAACACTTAAGCTGGACTGGGTTAACAGAGCCACGGAGGCAGGATTTGGCGTGAAGATTGATCCACGGCAGATCAAAGATAATCCGTCAGTGAGTAGATATGTGTCAACAGGCCAGAAGAGGAAGGAGGCTGAGAGAGGAGGAGGAGGATGCTGTGCATCTCCAGGAGAAAAACAGAGATTCCTCCCGCCATCAATATTCTATTTGGGCTGAACCATACTTGGGGGAGGGGAAGTCGCATATCGTCCGTATTAAACACACAGTATTATACAGTATACCTCTGGGCCTGGTTCTGTCAGAGAGAGGGAGGTTTTTCTCTCCACTGATGCCTAGTGCTTGCTCATTGTGTGAACTGTTGGGGTTCTCTGCTCTCCTTGATGTTGTCTATGTACAGTGCCTTGAGATAATGTATGTTATGATTTGGTGCTATACAAAATACATTTTTTATTGAATTGAATTGAATTAAAAAAAATGGCCACCGGATGGAAAGCAGCGCCGGAGACGGCGGCTGCTGTCACTTCAGAGCATTTTGGTCTATTGGTTGTATGAGCATCATCCACAGATGTGGGGCAAACTGCCGCCATGAGGACCAGGAGTCCGCATAGACACCAAAACCTGGTCCGAATGAAGCAGAACCGGCATTTCTTCTGAGGAACTGGTTAAGTTTTGGTCTAAAATTTTAATTGAGGTCAGGTTAAGGTCAGAGATAATGCTTTGTTGCTGTCCATACAAATGAATAGAAGACAATGCAGTGTCCTGAGAAGAACACGCTGGTTGTCCATGGAAACCAACCAGCGCGTGTGTCAGGAGTAGGAGGAGGATGGTTTAGCCTGAGGATGTTTAAGGGTCTGCACTAGATCTGCCAACCTCATTTTGTCAAAATCCACCTGCGTTTAAGCAGACAACAGTTTCCTCCGCTGCAGCATAAATAATAATAATTAAAAAAAACTGATTTTAAATTCACTTACATGAGCTCAAATCTGACTTTACTCCTATTCTATTTTCCCACAGTAACAGCTCAAATGTCACCTAATAAAAATAGAAATATTCAAGTAGATACACTAATGTTTATAAAGCTGATTGCTGAAATACCGTAAAATAAAGTGCTGTCCCAGTTTGTTATAAAGCAAGTTTGACCATGAAGAATAATGCTAACTGCTATGCTATCTGTGTGGATTGTCATTCATTCAGTTCAAGCTAACAAGCTCAGGGTTTAGCTAATGCTTACCACTAGCTAAAAGCTAACCAGACTTGTAGTTTTCTTCAGTCCAGCCGCTACTGATTCAAATGACTTTATGCTAACGACTATGCTAACAGCTATGCTAGCAGCAAAAAGAAGAATAAGCACCATAGCGTTGTGCCTAAAAATGGGGCATGGGAATGGCGTATCATGAAAAATAGAGCAAACCATGTATCCCACACCTTGGTTGACATCAAATTCAAGGAATTTCAAGGACATTCCAGGACCATTTCCCTCAAATTCAAGGACCAAATGCGCTGACACAGCTTAAGACGGGAGGGCAACTTGTAAGACGTCATATGGCGTCCACTTTTATTGATTTGCAGCACGCTGTGCACCTGTACGTGTGATTGGTCAAAGTCAGTCTTTGTCATTTGTCTTTGGTGAGACAGAGATCTTCATTTCTGATCTCTCCTTGCTTAACTTTACTCGCTCATTGTTCTGCATCAAATCTCACGTCAACGGCGTCGTAAGGGAGACACAACCTTAACTTCTCTCTTGCACAAAACTCAAGCACTTTCATTGACCCATGTCTATTTAGGGCAGTTTTCAAACACTTCCAAGGGCCGTGAAATTAGCATGTTCACCCATGTTTTATGTTCCTACAGATGCTGATTGGAGCTGAAGTCAATAAAACCAGCAAGAATTGCAGCGTCACTTCACCCGGGAGTTAATTTAACAGTAGAAATTGGGTGTAAACTATACATCTCTTTGATAATTGGATGGAGTGACCTGAGAGGCAGTCGAGAAATGAACGTTCTCCTCACGACTTCTCGTAATTTGTCATTCAAATAATAAGCCTTGAATAAAACATGGTATGATTTAGCAAAACTGCTGTTTTCCGCCTGAATGAAAAGAATGAAAACACACCAGGTCGTAAAATCTTACAAACATTATTCCCCATATCTCACCTCCACCTCATCACAATTAACGTGGCCTTGTCATGACTCAAAAAAATTCCACATGAAATGAGGAAAACATCTTAAAAGGATGACACTGGACGAGATAAGGACTGAGGAGGTGGAGGGGGAAAAAAGGCCGTTCTCATTCCACAGACCAGCTGGTGCTTCTCTGCAGAGGAGTGATGGTTGTTCCTCTCATGACCACTTCATTAGATAAGAACCCAGAACTCTCCTCAACCACAAACATCTCATTTTCCAAGGGTCTAAATATCATAGAAACGGCAAGTCTAGTCAGAAGTCAGATTTCCAACCTCTAACCTCCACAGATACGTCAGAGCAGCACTACTTTCACCGTTAACTGCAGTTGCTTCACAGTGAATCAGTCGCACATGTTACTACGATCTTTGTGCGAACAAAAACAAAACATGTAGCTATGCTAACAACGGCTAGTCTGAAATCAGTTTCTAATCAGGGTTTTTTTTCTTAACTGGAACGCGTTCAACTTTGGAGGTGACGTCACTCCGAGTTTCTGACCTTTGACGTCCGATAGAAATGGAACGCAGCATAAAATCACACATTCCTACAAGGTATGAGTGAAGAGTGGGGAAAATAAGCCTCATTTGTAGGAAATGTTTCTTGTTTTTTGCCTAAAAAGACACATAATAATCTTGGCAGTTTTTCCGCGCTAGAAAATTTATCTCAAAAAGTAACATATTACAGTTTGCTGTAAGAAAATTTCACGATCACAGATTGGTGTTAGTGTAAATATATGAAATTCTCTATATTTAAATTCAGTCAGTCAGCTTAATTAAGTCAAGGAAGACAAATTCTTACTAACTTCCTTCAACTCTTTCCTCGTTTTAAGGCACATTACAAGATAGTTTTAAGCATTTAGCATAAGAGAGAATTAAACAAAAAAATAAAGTTCCATTACATTTCAGGGGAAACTGGAGCAAATGCTGACGACTGTTTGATTAAATGATTAAAAACAAAACAAAAACAGGGCACATTTCTCCCGGCTGTTCCACTGACGTGAGTTTTGATCATGTCGTTTCTTTGGTTTTTTTTTCCTTTTCCAGTGGAAAGAGAGGAATCGTCCAGATTATATTGGATTACGACGCCAGACTGATTTCATCTATAGCGCAGGCCGCTGCATTATTAATCTGACAGTAATGCAGTCTGCCATGCACAATGAATCCGAAGACAAAGAGACACAGGAAGACACAGAGAAAGAGACGTGTCTTCTTCTTTTTTTTAATGTTTACTCGACTGTTTTTCCCTCTCTCTCTCTCTCTCTGTGTATCAGAATGTCTCTTCATGAATATTCATCAGGTCCGTCAGCTCTAATCCTCGCCTTTGTGTGGCGGTGGTGCCAGTGCGCCTCCAGGGATCCGCTGTCCAACACTGACACCGTCTGAAATCTCTGCCATTTCTCCACTGATATTCCTGTCGTGTCTTAAATCCACTCACTGTGCTGCTGTGAAGAGTGAACAGTGTTTCTTTATTTATTTATTTATTTATGTATTGAACCCTCTCTGATGCTCCGATGTTACGACCATGGCCTCTGTCTTTGTTTAAAATCTGAACGTGTGAACACAGATTAATCCCCACCAGGGCCGGGCCTAGGCTTCATGGGGCCCTAGGCAAAATTGGATTTTGGGGTCCTTTTTAATGGCAATAACAAAGCGGTAAATGACGTGATGATCCAAGGGAAATTATGCACAGTTGTATGTTCTTACCCTTTTATTGGCTTTAATCTTAAATGGTAACAAAACAATAATAACTAGTACAATTTGACACGTTTTTCGTGTTGCTACGATAAACGCCCTCAGACAAGTTCATTCATTTACGAAACCTGCAAAACGCCAACATAGACGCCAAAGATGGCCGACTTCCTGTTGAGTTGAGGTCATGATCCAGATGCGATTTTTTGTTAGTCTTGGGCCGAACGATGTTCCCACCAAATGTCTAAACAGTCAGTGTTGTAAACAAAAATTTAAAAAAATAGAACTAAAACGTAAAAAGATAATAAAATGGTTTAAGAACAAAATATGTTCAGAAAAATTATGTAAAATGGGCAGAAGATGAGAATAATGAAATGCTCTAGGGGGCCCCCTGGTGGTCACGGGGGGCTCTGGTCCTGACACTAAACCTACAATGACTAATATCAAGGAAATATTATTGACAACGTTTATACTTCTGTACAATACAATACAAGACAATGTTGTAAATGGATGTCATTGACATCAAAGCAAGGGTTTTACGTCACTCCTTATAATAGTTGATCATGCAATATTTGAATATATGCACTAATACAATGTTTTACAGGGTTTTTTGTTGTTGTTTTTTTTAAATATGTGCCTGCAAAGATCAGCATCACTCCTTACAAACACTGACATTTTAATTCATGTACTAGCATCATGTCTAACAGTGGTCATAAACCTGGGAAATACAAACGCCACACTTTAAAATGGTTTAATTTTACTCTCTATACACATTTGCGATCGTTGCTCTTGCAAATATGTTTGATGAACATGCAGATACCAGGGGCTTAAACCTTGCACACATTAATGCACTCATACGATGTCTTACAAGGGTTTTTAAGAGCATGTCTGCAGCGTGCGGATGCATTGAAGTCATAGTGGCTTATAAGCATTTACAAATTTTAAGATCATTTTACTCCTTATGCACACTGACAGTTGTTGATCTTGCATTTCTTTTTGATTTATGTCCTAATATCACATCATATAAGGGGGTTTCTAACAGTGCACAAATTTACTATTATCCCCTGTTCACACTTGCACTATTTCTTTTTTTACTGATGACTATAAAATCAGGTTTTTAGCAGCGTCACATCTCTAAATATTTCATAATACCATGTCTTACTATGCATTTCACAGTCTGACCCCATTGTTACCTCCTCTCCAGTGTCTCTATGGGGACATAATTGTCCTTAATGTGACCTAATTTTTTTTTGCCATTTTCTTTGGCTTCATGAACACTGGGGATGTGACATTTGTGCCTCGTTTTGCTTCCATATTCAACAAAAGACTGTGAAGGAATTTGTGAATTCCTGTGATTTTTCTCACCACTAAGGGACTTTGTGACTAAATGTGACCTGCATTTGTATTTACGTTGAGCAGAAACTGAAAGGTGTTGAGAATAATGTGCAAAACCACCATACTCTGAGTGTTAAGTGCTTCCTAAGCTACTATCTAAAGGCTCACTGACCTCTTTTCTCCAAGCTCTGTGTGTGTGTGTGTGTGTATGTGTCCACAGAGAGAACATGCTGCAGCAGCACAACATGAATTATGAACACATTATTAAATAAAGCAAAGGGAGGGGGCACAAATAAATAAAGGACGTGGATGCCTTTTTGCGTGATTAAAAATTGCACACAGTGCTTCTCTGCTTACCGTGCACGGAGCGCAGAGCCAGGACGCAGCAGAGCAGCTGCAGCAGCCGCAGCTTCAGCCTCCAGCATCCTTCCTTCCCCTGCATCCTGGAGCAGTGGCGATGAGTCTCAGAGAAATATAAATAAATAAAGTCCCTGTGTCTGTAACGAAGGCGGTGAGGGGTTTAAAATCCGCTGTTGGTTCGCGTCTAGATTCCAGCCTCCTTCAGCTGCTCCTCCATAACCGCTTGATCCGCGCTGTGTATCCGTGGGTTCACGCGCTCCTCTGGACACTTGGTCAGTGACTGCTTCACGGCTCCATCGCTGCAGGACAGCGGTGAGATGTGGTGCAGGAGGTGGAGGTGGAGGCTCGGTCTCGGTCTCGGGAAGGATCGGTGCTTTGGGCACTTGGTGGCTGAGAGAGACGCGGACGCACGGCGGAGTGCAGCGCGCTCAGTCTGCAGCCTTCTCCTTCACCGTCTGAGGAGGAGGAGGAGGGGGAGAGAGAGAGAGAGAGTGAGAGAGATTGTTGATACCAGCCTCCTCCTCCTCCCCCATCCACTTCATCCCCTCCCATTTTCCCAGGACAGATCTCCCCCCACTCCCTTCTCCCACTCCTCTACCTCCAAACTTTTCAAACTTTTCCTTTCATCCAATCGTTCACTTTCCTTCTCCTCCTACTCCTCCCTCCTTCCTGGACATTTCTCCTCCTTTTCCTCATTTCATGTGTCCTCTTTCCCCTCACAGTTCCTCCTCTCTTCATACTTCTCAAAGTTTTCTTCCATTCTCCTCTTCCCAACATCCTTCTAGGTCTTTCCATACTTCCAGACCAAAACACTTTTCTGACTTTTCCTCATTAAATCCTTCACTTTCTTTCTCCTCCTCCTCCTCCTCCTCCATCCTCCATGCACATTTATCCCTTCCCTGACAGTTCCTTCTCTCTCCATACTTCCCCGAAGCTTCCTCTTCGTTTTCCAAATGTGTCGTTTTTGTCCATTTTCCCGTTCCCAACATCTCACCTCCTCTTTCTCATTTCCTTCCCTGTGATGATTTCACATAGATCCTGACATTCCTCTCGTCTGTCTCCTACACCATCACCCCTCTCTCCTCCAAACATGTCCCCTCACCCTGTCCTTGTCCCAACATCTCACCTCCTCTTCCTCATTGAAAGATATTCAACTCTTCTATACTCCATCACTCATATTCTCGTTCCCTCCCTTCCGTCTGTTCTTGTCTTCCCCAATTTAAGTTCATTTGTTCACGACCCAATTATGTTCATCTTCTGAACTAGAACTGCTGCTCTTCTCTCTCCTCTTCATCCTTCCTTCTCCGATAAGATTTTAACCTTTGTCTTCATCAACTCTTCCTTTTTTCCCTTCCTCCTGCACCTTTTCCTTCCTGTTCTTCCTGCGTGTGTTTTTTGTCTCCATCTGTTAAGACATTTAACTTTTACCTGCAGAGACTCTCTTGTCCTCTGCTCTGCATCTTCATCCTCCCTCCACCTGCTGCTTCCACCTCCTCTCTCTCTCTTTTTATCCTTCGTCTCACAAGACATTTCCTGACCTTTTTCTGTTATCTCGTCTTTTTTCCCCAAAAAATACTTTGCCACTCCTCCTCCTCACCTCCCTCCCTTTCTTTCTTTTCTCTGTCATTTGCTATTCATCTGAAAGTGGTCACTTCTCTTTCTTTTTAAACTGAGGGGGAAAACATTTTATTTTGTGTGAGATTAACTACAGTCGTGCCTCTGTGTGTGTGTGTGAAGCAGTTTCAGATTAACTTTATTTTTTTTTTTTAAAAGTGCGGTGTTTGACGGTGTCAAAACAACCAGCTTTGTTTAATGCTGTGACACAGAGAAGCAAACAAAAGGGGGGAGGAGGAGGAAGAGGGGGAGGTATCAGGGGTGTCTGGGTGAAAGGGAGGGGGGGATACACAGGGTGATGAATGACTGAGGGCCTCAGGGGTAATGATGGTGGTGGGGGTCTTGTGGGCATTCTTACACACACACACACAGAGAAAAAAACAGTGTGTGTGTGTGTGTGTGTGCGCACATGTAAGCGACAGGTTCAAAACGTGTTGGTTGGAAAAAAGAATTGTTTAGTGAAATGTGCAAAGCACTTCCACACACACAAACTTATTGTTAGCACTTAGTGAGGACATTATGCACTCTCTATAGTCCCTTATCTTAACTGTAACTATCACAACTAAGTGTGTAAGCCCTAAAACAAAAATGTCCCCACAAGGATAGATTTGCATGTTTTTTTGGACCTCACAAAGATAAAAATACAAATACACACACACACACACACACTCACCACTAACTGACCCTGTCTGAATGTGATTTTCAAGAGATGCCAATAAATTAGGGCTGCAACTAACTATCATGTTTGTGCATTAATAATCGTAAATGTTAACAAACGTTGATCTGTGTTTCTGAAATCTCGAAAACTACGACATCTGAAATCTGAAAATGTGTCGAAATCGTTAATAAATGATCAAAATAGCGGACAATTCATTTAATAAATGACTAAACATTGTAGCTCAATATTTCACGGGTTGTTTCACGAGACAGACAGACAGACAGACAGTCAGTCAGACAGACAGAGATGAAAATATAACCTCTTCTGCTGCAGAGGTTAAGGTGAACCAGGGCTTATAGCTGATCCCCCCCCCATGAAGGATCAATAATTTAGTTGATAAAATATTTAGGAGGAAAGTGAAAGTGTTCAAAACTCCAAAGAGTTTTCAATGTCAAACGAAAAAGATTCGACATCCTGTCAATCTCGTCTCAGAAGGAGTCACGGAAATGTGGCGTTTAATGACAGGAAACCGTGTAATTTTTACACCTGCTCACATAATTACCTGAGCATCACCAGAGTCGGTCGTTTTGCTTTTGTACGAACCAGCCTAAGAAAATCATTTTCAATCCCTCCCGAGCACAACGGTCACAACAAAAACAGCAATATTCATGTGATTTGTGCCAATAATAATTCCATTATTACCTCCAGCAGCACACAGGACGGTAATAATGTTTTTGTTTGTCTGATTGTGAGCAGCGACGCTCAGAAAAGTGAGGGAAGGAGTTTTTTTTTAATGAAAATAAGCCGATTTTTTGGATCCAGCTCATGAAATTCTCTGAGTGTTTTGTCTCGTTTCTTTCTTATGGCATGTGAAAGAAGAAGAACACAGTCAGCAGGGCTTTCCTCGACTCAAATTCAAGCACACTCAAGATCCATTTTTTAAGTTTTTCCCAACACCTCACAGTTATTTTATATACAAACGCTCAAAAATGATATAATATAGCAGGACTATAACAAATCAAATTAAAACGCATTCACTCACCTGCCACTTTATTAGGTAAAACCCTGCTCTGCTCACAGCAGGACCTTCAGGCTGCTGAAGGTCAAACTGAGCATCACAGTGAGGGTCGTTGGTGCCAGTATTTCAGAAACTAGAAGAATGTGTATGATTTCTGCATATAATTAGCAAATGAGTTGCAATTATGACTTATAACCTTAAAGACAAAACATTCAAGTTGAAGCCTGAGTGAGGGAAAAAATGATGACATTTTGGCAGAAGTTTCTGTTCTCTGGGCTAATGTTTGTGTCTCTTGATATATATAGATATATATAACTACAGAATAAAAATGTGTGAAAAACAGCCGACTTCATAGGTTTCCAGCTGCACACAGGAAAAGCCCTCACATTATACTCACCGATGTGAAATCACAGTCGTAACACGTTTGGAGTTTCCTGGAAATTCAGTCAACGTGGACCTGAGGTGATTTCATGACCTATATCTCTATGCATTATCTGCTGAGTCTCATTAGTGTTTTATCCTCAAACAAACGGATGATGATAACGAGGACAGAGCTCTCTGCTGCACGGATGCAAAGTGTCCTAGTTTACTGTTAAAGGGTTGAGTTCAGTTTGTTGATATTTCTGATGGTTTTTTTTTAGCCACGAGTAAATTAATCAGCTATCAGGTTTTCATGATTCAAACTGGTTACTGACAGACACTGGTGGTTACTGACGAGCACTGGTTGTTACAAACCTAGTCAGTCACCTAAACAGTTTAACTAATCAAGGATGAGATTCAGGTTTTTACTCCAGGATACGACAAAGAAAAAGACAAAAACTCGGAGGAGGGAGTGACATCAGAGAAGTCTGAAAAATTGTCTCCAAAGTGGCTCCAAAAGAAAAATCATAAATATCACAAACAGCGTAGCTACATGGTCCACAGATTAAAAAATATAACAGTACTATTAAAAGGTTCACCCCCGAGTTCCTACTCCAAATGGAACGCAGCAAAACTACCTTAAAACAACCTACGTCGTCGTCCCGTCCAGGATCGCATAGGTAATAGGAGATAAGAAGACAGGGAAGGAGACATAGGGTGGGAAAGAAGGATGCAGAAGAGGAGAGGACTGAGACAAAGAGGAGGCAAGAGTAGGAGGGAAGTGTCTGTGTCTGTGTGTGTGTGTGTGTGGCTCCTGGTGAACCGATGACCTACTTTCACCTCCTACATTTTTAATGATATAAACTCGCACATACTGACACACACACACACACACACACACACACATATGACACATGCCATTAGACTGCACATGAATGCAAACTCATGACCTTATGCATTCACACACGGTCCAGTGAAACGTCAGGTATGAAAACACGCATGACCGCACACAACCTGAAAAATCAAAATCAATGTGGTTTAATACTAGAAGTCGACCAAAGGTGATTTTTTTTATACAAGGCCGATAATTTTCCAAGGGGAAACCTGGACAAAGGCAACGTTAACAATTCAAATCTCTGATATAGATAAAAAATATTAACACTGTCTTTTAGTTAATGTTTTAACAGCTAATAACGAAACTTGGGCGGAAGTTACCTGGGCTGAAGAAGAGGGAGTTTACGGCGGGATAACGGTGACGAACGCTACGCTAAGAGATGCATTCATCCATGCTCATTAGAGAAACCTGAAACCTTTCACGTTGACGGATATCGTGATGTATCGCTATGCGACTGTCTTGCAGTAGATTGATTATCACGGAATCATTGCATCGTGATGTTATTGGTATCGTGGACGTGAGGTACACTGTGATGCTGACTGCTGAATTCCCGAGCACAGCCTCCACTTGATCCTTTAATGCGTCACCAAATACTCTTGATACACAAATTCTATTTTCCTCTCACTCTGCGAGTCACAGTTAAATCTCACTCTGAAAAACTGCGAGTGTTTCTCATTTTGAAACGTCTCCAACTGTGTGTGTGTGTATTTACTAAATCCTGCCGCAGCCGTCGCTCCGCAGGTGCTCGACCTTTTGTCGAAGGAGCCTGTTGCTATAGCGATGGCTGCATAGTTACCGGTGTTACACAGAGTGTTTTGTCAGGCAGGTGTCTGAGTCCACGGGCTCAGTTAAGTCCAAATCCCTGCAGCGTCACATAGGCAATTACAGTTTTGGTCAAATACTTTGGCCCCCCCCCATTTTTTTAAGTTTAGAAAACCTGCAAAAAAAAGGAAAGAAAGTTTGTGTTGGAACAACTTGGTATATTTAGCATTAATGTAATAGTCTGCATCTTACGGTGGCCGACAGGGGCAAACGCACCGCAACGACCCAAAACACATGCAGGAGGAGAAACAAGCTGCATATTCACAAATGCATACCACCAGCAAGTCCTAAAACACCAGCAAGTCCTAAAACACCAGCAAGTCCCAAAATGCCAGCAAGTCCTAAAACACCAGCAAGTCCCAAAAACCCAGCAAGTCCCAAAATGCCAGCAAGTCCTAAAACACCAGCAAGTCCTAAAACACCAGCAAGTCCCAAAATGCCAGCAAGTCCTAAAACACCAGCAAGTCCCAAAACACCAGCAAGCCCCAAAACGCCAGCAAGCCCCAAAACGCCAGCAAAGTCCTAAAACGCTAGCAAGTCCCAAAACATTTGTGTTTGCCCCTCTCGGCCGACAGAAACGACAGAAGCGGACTCAAACACGGAAGTGCTCGGGTCTGTGGGAGCGCTCGTTTTCGTGCAGCCGTTACGATGCTCGGGGACTACTTAATTGTTACTTTATTAAAAGACCTTTATTAGTCACACACTGCTGTAATAAAGTGTGGGTGTTAAAGGCGATTGCACGCTGTAGTCGTGACAGTGAAAAATTCCTCTCTCTACATTTATTTTGGACGTCTTTTTGCTTTACTTTGGAATAATGTTGAAATTGAAAGTTACAGTGAGCGTACACAACACACCCACACACCGCTCTTCTCCTCTGTTTTGTCCAAAGTGGAGTCACCGTCTTCAGGTGCCAGTGTTGTGCCGTAATGAGCCGTGTGAAAAATACCCCTGTTGCAAAAACGTGGTAGAGACACACGCTCATTATGTCACAACACTGTCTCCGAGATGAAGCACCTGCATGTTCACTGGCTGCTGTTTTTTTACGACGGTGACCAAATATAAATAACACCTGGAACCACTGGGGACAATAAAAGGTTCTCTTAAAAGTTTAGTTTTGAGGTATTTGTACTTCACTTGAGAGTTTTCATTCCATTCTGTTTTGTACTTATATTACAGCACCACGAGTACAGATCAACGGAGGAAAATAAATGCATTTTAGTTACACAAAATCTACAGCACATGACAAATTGTTTAAAAAATGTGATGACACTTAATTTTAAAATGTATACTAATGTAATATCATCAAAATTTACTATATAGGAATGCAGTATATGGTGAAAATATAACATAGTACAATGATTTTATTTATTTTAATGATTTTTATTTATTTATTTTATTATTTATTTATTGGACTATGTTGGAATGTGTTCAGATGAGTATGAATTGTTTTTTCTACTTTCATTGGCCTGTATTTAATTTTTACTGTTTGCATGTTTTTATTGCTGTGAGGCGCTTGGTAGAATTTTGTTTCTGTGAAAGGTGCCGTACTAATTTATCACAATTTTTTATTGTTACTATGGTAACGTGTGGTTTCGCTGGGATCTCGCAGCTTACTAGATGTGAATCGGGCTGATGGAAAAATCAATTTCCACTCAGTCTTCATGTCACCGTTCACTACAGAAAACTTCCAATGATGCTGCGCTCCTCATTCACGTCATTTGAAAGAGACTTCAAGAATACTCAGGAATAAAGAATAATAAAAAAAGACTACTGCGTATACTGTACATGCCTGAATATTAAGAGATGACACAACAGCAGTGAGGCGGCAGATTGCAAAGTCTGAAAGGTCATGGTTTGATCTTACGTGTCAAGTAAAAAATGCCCTCAGGTAAAACACTCGACTCATCTTCGCTCCCTGTCAGATATTTTCTTTTGCAGCATCAGCAAAAATGCTAATCGGTCCGTTTTTACCGCCTGCAACAGACAGCGGGTCTGGTTTTCTTTCTCGTCTGGAAACAGGAACGTCTTAGCTCGCAGGCCTGAAGGTGAGACGAAGGACTGGACACAAAAAACTCCCCTTAGTTATGGACCAAAATGTGTTTAAAAGTGCAAAATCAAAACTTTGAAGAGCCTTCAACCGAGCACAAAGAGTGTAGTAAACGCCGTCTTTTATAAAACACTGTTTAAGTAGTTTTAGTTCTCTAGACGGTGGATAATCAGGTCATCCACTGGTTAATGGTAGCGGTGTAGCTAAGTGCGCTAACTAGCACGCTCATCTAGTCTTTTAGATACACACAAAATGTGGTATTTTATACATTAAAACACTGCAGTAACATGTACAACATCGTATAGTATTATTGTATGTACGACTTATCATTTTAGACAAAAAAAAAACAATTAAACTAAAGCTTTCACTTGTTTTTGAAGGAGAAGGAGCAGCCATTTTGAATTGTGATGACTTGGAATTAGTTAAAAACTGGGAAACTGTGAACTCTGATTGCAAGTGTAATGTGTCCCATTAACTACAAATAGACATTCCTTAGCTAAAATTGTCTTTGTGTCCATTTCACAGAAAATACTACTTAAATAAATCATGTTCTCATTTAGGCCACATTGGGGTTGGTGTAGGGGTTAGCACTCACGTGCCTTTGAACATGTGTGTGCGTGTGGGTTTTCCAGTTTCCTCCCACAGTCCAAAAACATGCAGCTTTGGGGATTAGGCAAATTCTAACACTAAATTGACCGTGAGTGTGACAGTGGATGGTTGTTGGTCCAGCAGCCCCTGCGACCCTCATGTGGAGGATAAAGCAGTAGATGATGGATGGATGTTTTCATTTAGAGAAAAAGAAGATTTCGACCACATCACCAATCTCTAGACTTTAAAATGCAGATTAGAGCCTTACGGGGGGGACATCACTGCCTATACGTCCACTTCCATGGCCCCTGAGCAAATGCACACATAACTCGCAGCTTTCTTTTAACATTGTGCAACTGCACCACCTCTGTAAGTTGTTCCAAAGCAGAGACAGTAAGGATCCAGAGGAAAAAATGCAGCCTTCAAACGAGGACACAAACATCTGACAAAACAAAACGCTGCCGTTTGCCCATTAACCCCCCCCAAAAAAAGAGGCATTTCCCCATCCCCCCATGCCCTCTGTCCCAAGCCCACAGAGAGAGAGTAATCGCCCCTCATCCCTCTCAATAACATCCTCATGGTCAATCTGCCGGACAGAGAAATCCCCCCGCTCGCCAGATTACAGCTCTGGCTGGCTGGGATTAGGTTTTAAAACTGCAACTAGAGGTCTCGAGTGATTCTCATCATTTTCCCCTCACACACACACACACACACACACACACACCACAACATCTTCTCCATCATGAGCCTCCCGGGCCGAGCAGAGGCCCAGGATTTTTTTTCCGTTTCACCTGCTCCCTTTATTAATCTGAGCATAGCAATACCATAATCTGACCTAAAATGCAGGACCTCAGCAGCGTCATCAATGAGAACTTTATCCTAAATGATTCCGTATAACGACGGAGGACAAACGGTGACGTCTTGCAGCAGGTCCTTTTATTTTACTCGTAAATGAAATTCAAAAATCTTTACGCGTTTTATTTCAAATGGTACCATGTGATTTTGTGACATCAGCATTACAATCTTGAGGGTTTGTTTGAGGATTATTAGTTGGTGATTTATGTTTAAGATAGTTTTGTGAACATGAAAACATAAACATTTTAATTATAAAAATGACAAAAAGACTAAATAACGAATTTTATGCTGATCTGTATGTTTATACTAACAACTTAAACTTTGTACATTTTTATATGTATTCTAAAAGATGTTCATGGTTATGTTTCTATATTGTGGAAGTTAGTGATTTGCACTTTGTCTGGAGAACTTTTATGAATATAGATCCAAATACCGAGGCATCAGGTTCATACAAAACACAGTTTATTCGACAGTGTCTAGGTCCAAGTATCAACAGACCCCATACAAAATAAAAAAAAAGGGAAAAACAAATGCTACAAACTTCCAAAGAACAGATAACTTCCATCTACACAAAACTTCTCCTTAAAAATACATTACCATTGACAAAAAAAACCAAAAGGGTATTGATTAAAGATAATATATGTAAGGGGATTCCCGTCATATTTAAGTGATATTACATAAAGTAAGCCTGTGAAGATGCCGAATGAGAAAGGAGGGCGCGGTGAACGGGTGTTGTGTGTTTCCGTCTCCTTCCGACAGGACAGTGGGAAGAAAGAGGGCAACAGCCACTGATGCAGCAGTCATGTGGGCGGGAAAAGAAAAGATGGAAGAAGAAGAAATAAAGAGAGAAGAACGAGAGGTAGCGAAAGGATGCGCAGAGAGGTAGCACAGAGCGAGAGGAAGATTTCTAGAAGAGGTAGCTAGCGGGTGAACGACGAAGAGGTAGCAGAGATACTAACAGTGCCAGCGAGGAAGGGGGTTGGGGGGGGGGGGAGTGGTTTCAAACTTGAAAATAAATTGACCTCATTTGAGCTTTTATTATAAATAAACCTGTGTGTCAACCAGAGTCGTACAACACGCAAAAAACCTCACACAACTTCAATTATCAGGAGGAGAAAAAAAAAAGCTGAACAAAATGGCTAAATATACGCTAAGTTAATCGTTAATGTTTAAAGTCCTTAAATAGTTCGCCGAGCCTTGTCAAGCTTTCAACTCCATCACCCAGTCTTCCTCAGCAGTTGCTTTCAGAAAATGTACACGGAAAAACTGTGTGGTTAAAAGTGAAAGCTCCGATTTTTTGTGTCTACAATTAGCCGTCAATCTCGTGAACTGATTGACAGAACATATATATATGTATATACACACACATCAATGATTATTCAAATCGACAAGAATAAAACAGCATGTATGTGTTGGATTTGCCACATTTCTCCAGTTTGTAAATGATACTAGAACGGTAGCAAGCGAGACCATTATTTGGTCAACTAAAAGAAGAGTGGAAAAATGACCATGAATGACATCCACAGGCCACAAGATGATGTGTTCAAGTATCTCATTTGGTCAAACACAACAAATCTTATGCAAAAGTCCAAGAGGCTTATTGGCATTTGTCCTAAGAATTATTTAACAGATGAATGGTTTGAGTAGAACACTAATTTCTGTAAAGCAATAAAACGTTTAGTGGTTGTTCCCCTAGTTTTTACGACAACTTATTGGGACACAACAGTCAAAATCACGAGAGCTTCTCAGTGGTAGTAGCTCAGTATTTTTCAGACCATACACAGGTTCAATGGGAATATTGCTAAAGTTTGACTGTGGATAGTGGCTAAAAAAAAGCTAATGTGTCAATGCTGGGGGGGGGGGGGGGGTTTAGGGTTAGCGAGGTAGGCAGCACTAGGCATTAGGAAATGGGGGGGGGGAGAGTTGGGAGTTTATCTGCTACAGTATCAGCACCTATAACCCACGACAGGCCCACCGCGCTGAGGAAGAGCATCGTTCACGGTTGGTGTGATGTTTCAGTCGCTTCACAGCGTCTCCCTCTCTGTAAAGGCTGAGTGAGGGTCAGCAGGAGATTAGATCTTGTGTATGTGTGTGTGTGGCTGGCTGTCCAGTGCTTTGTGGCAGGGTCTGCACGCAGCCTCCAGTGTGAGCCTCAGTTTAGCTTACGTTTCCGTGTGTGTGTGAGTTAGGATTGCGGATGGTGTGAAAGAAGGTGTGAATGATGGTGCGTCTAAACGCCCGTCCTCCCTTTGTTGAAGCTTTAACCAATCCTACAGTGCGATGGGAGTTAATCACATCAAGAGACTTTAGAATTGTCCCTTATAAAAGGTCCAGTGTGTAAGAAATAGCACCACCTACTGGTAAAACTGAAGACTAGCAAATGGAGGACTCCTACTGTCGCTACCTGATCCACAGCGGAAACCAAAAAACTCCCAACTATAACCTCCGTGAGAGGAAGTAGCTGCAATTTGCACATGCGTAGAACAAATTGGGTTTCCAGTACGGACTGAGTAGCCACACACATGCTGCCCCTTATCCAAACACCTCAGAAAGCTACGATAAAGCCAGAAAACATGCTGTTCGCTTCTGCTTTAGTAAGCACACTGGACGCTCTGGATGACTCAGTGGTCCGTCCATAAAGCAAGGCCTGTGCCTCGACATAAACGGCCTATTCTAAGAAGACAAACATATTTATCCACTTGAATATCAACACTTATGGGTCGTAGGGTCACTTTTTTTGCCAATAACCCCTCGCCTCCTTATTGTTACACACTGGACCTTTAAATGACTACAAATAAGCCGCACTAACACAAGAAATGACTGATTAATAACACTTATCCAAAGACTATTTAAAAACACAGTGTGACTGTTTCTAAGTGTGTAGACAGTGAGAACAAAGCCAATGTTGTGCTTCAATTAAAAACAGGAAAACGCATCAAAGAAACGAAAGCAGTGATCGCGTCTCCTGCTCGACTCCAAAGACTGCAACCGAGTTGAAGTGTAGCACGAAATGGAGTGGGAACGACTACATTTGGGGGGGTCCAAAAGGCTCACATTTCTGTAGGTCAAACTGTGGTGAGAGAAGGCAGACGAGTGAACCCGCCATCACACACACACACACACACAATCTTCTAACCTTGAACACACACACACAGAACTACAGTGTATCGTTTAAAGAGGAGCGAGAGGTAGATACTCGACCGGATAAGAGTGAGGCCAGGCTGGGTCCCCCTTTAAGTGTGTGTTAAATTCATACTATTGTCTGGATCAGCTGTGTGTGTGTGTGTGTGTGTGAGTGAGTGTGCCAACGCTGCATGTCTGACAGGCCGTCTAGTCTTATTAACTCCCCCTAGTGATCAGCGTAGAGAAAGAGGCACCAGACAAGAGGAGAGAGTAGCGCGCGTGTGTGTGTGTTTTAAGAGACGGGATGGGGTTACAGTGTCAATTTAAACAGCATTGAAAGAGAAGAAAGTAGAGACAAGACTCGGGTTTTTATCTGTTCTACCTCCTGGTTTTGTTTCTGTACAGAGTCATTTTTCTCCAGCCTCCATTTGGCCCAACAGAGCAGGAAACAGTGTTTATTACTACATGAGCCTTGCCTCTGTGCCCTGAGAGGAAGTCTGGGTGTGTGTGAAAAATTGGGTTACCCTTGCCACTGAACCCTGAGTGTGTGTGTGTGTGTGTGTGTGTGAGCGTATCCTGTGATTTATGAGGGATTTCAGTGCCGAGGAATAAAATTAGAGCCAGTAGCAAAGGTCATCAAAACTGATCTGCAATTTAGAGATTAAGTTAGTTTCATGTGTGTGCTTTTGTTTAAGTGTGTGTGCGCATGTGTGTGTTTGTGTTAGTATGGGTGATGGTCTTAGTTGTCAGCCACTCGTGCACTTGGGGGCGCTGGAGGACCCACAGGGACGGGAGGAATCCCTTCAGGCTGTGGAGGTGCTGGTCCAGGGTCTGGAGAGAGAAAATCGGACGTTAACCAATGTTCTCGGTTCATGGTGAGTCTGTGGAGACGTGCTTACAAACCATAGATTATTCATAAAAATTACGTAGCCATGTGGTTTGAAAAGTGAAGCCCAGGAAGTAGGATGGAAGTAGCAATTGGCCACCAGGGAGACATTTTCCTGAGGAGTTAGTGGTCTCAATCACTAGTATCAGGTCTTTTTCAGTTTTGTAAATTCTATTTACATATCAAAATATTCTCATTTAGGGGGAAAATTTATGTTTTTTCAGTCAAAGCAGTATTTTAATTTCCAGAAAAAGAGTTTACTTTGGACGCTTGAGGTGTAAATAGTGGATTCTGCTTTTGGGCAAATTTAAAATAGTCACCAACACAACCAAACGTTGCTCACAGTACACAAACCGACAAGCTTATGCGTACAAATACACACACAACTCATACATTATGTGGCAGGAGGAGATTTTGTACTCACACATGCCGTTGGGAGCTCCAGGGTGGCGTGGGGGCATCATAGGTGGCATGCCGCCGGGAGGTGGGCCTGCAGAGGGGGGGCCAGACAGCATACGTCCCGGAACCGGCTGGCTCGGTCCCATCGGTCCTGCAGTGCATGGAGGATAGAAGGAACAAATAATGTCAAATAGACAGAAATAAAGAGAAATAAGAAGTTACAAAAGGGCTGGAATAATCCATACCCTTTTTATTGTAATTTATTTGACTGTATTCCATTCTATATTTTGTTTTCATATTGCAGTGATTCTCAGAGTGTGGGTCAAGAGAAATGCTTCAAAAGTCATAATAAATAATTGACATTGATGATTACAGAAAATGTAATGATAATTTGAAGGAACATTTTTGTTAATATTCTTTAATAAAACCTGTAGAACTTGTAAAACGTCATGCTATTACCAGCGTGTACGAGCATGTGTGCTCATTTTTAGTGCTACCAAATCACATAAATTAACTGCTTTAATGGTGACTATCACATTTTGACTGCACTAGAAACAAGAAATATGTAAGGAAATATTTGATCTGTGTGTGTTAATCATAGTCTTGATTTAAAGCTGCAGGATTCCTATGCTTGGGAATGGCCTTCACAAAGAAAACATCAATGCTAACTGAAAAGCAGTGAATGGAATTATATTTTAAAAAAGGTATAAACACACACACACACACAAAATGTCATCTAGTCAGCAGCCTGGACACTTTACCTCATCTCTTTGCTTTGTCACAAACACCTCAGTGTTCTTCCCTCACCTGTCTGTCCTGGGTGGTGGGGGGCCATGGGGTGGTGACCAATCGTGGGGAAGCCGGGGTGCATGGCAGCCCCAGGTGGCGGCCCTCCGTGGTGGGGTGGAGGTGCTCCATGATGTGGTGGAGGTCCTCCGTGGTGTGGTGGCGGTCCTCCAGGATGCATGCCTGGTTGTGGGGGTCCGGAGTGTGGTCCAGATCCAGGGGCGTGTCCCTGTCCCTGTCCTTGGGCCTGGGCTGCCGCAGCGGCGGCAGCAGCAGCAGCTGCCTGCTGCTCCATCTGCTGCCTTGCCTTCATCTCCGCATATTTGAGCTGCTCCATGTGGAACGCCTGACGCTCGGTGAGCAGCTGCTGCCGCTGAAGCTCCAGCTGATAGAGAGAACGAAAGAGAGTGAGAGAGAGAGAGACAGCAGAGAAGGAGGATTAAATGAAGAGATTTGTCATCATCAACTAGCTGGCAAACAAACAGCATTTATAAGGTTATTACCACCTATGCAGACAGACTTCATGGTTTCAGCTGCAGATGTGCGGCATGTAATAAAGTCCTCTCTCTCTGATGCAAGACATTTGCACTGCAAGTGGTTTTCCCTGCAGCTATGGCTTTAACTAAGAAATATTCAACTCCGTTTGCATCTTATTGGGTAAAACTGTGTGAAAAGATTTCAATACAATACATCCTACCATCCAAAAGGCAATTATGTTCTTGCTGTTTATAATTAAGCACACTCTGCCAGCAGTTTACAGAGTCTGCTAAATAACTAAAGGGGAGGGTCATTGGGGTAACTGAACTGAAAAGGGGCAGAATATGACAATATTCTTGAAGAGAGCAATAGCTCAGCAGCTTTGAACACTTTGTCTATTGTTGTTGTGCTGTGTGGATCTTTGTTTTCTTTTTTTGAAGATCGGGTGTTTTACAGCCCATGGCGGTGGCAGCAGCAGCCGAGGCAGGACAGGTTTTGGTTTCTCTCCAGTCTCCTCTAAGCTTATGTAAACCGGAGTCCTTTTCATGCACTATTTACAGCTGTGAAACTGGGCTATGCTCCTGATGCATCCACCGCAAAAAAACACAGTTTTACACTCTCGCTGGCGTCTCCAGGGAATGTCCACGGGCAGGACACACACACACACACACAAAAGGAGCCAAGGGCTTTTAATTTGCCTTGTACAGCCAGGTAACAGTTTCCCTGGCATCCAACTGCTTTGCTCTGGAAAATGTTTTATTTGCAATTCAGTTTCCTCACAAAGAAGTAACTCTGTCTCCTCTTCAGGCTCTGTGGAGGACTTGGATCAAGTGGGAAGTGACAAATAGAATGAACACAATCACTGTGACTATTTACTAGCCATTTCCCTTTTTAACCACCCTTGTTTTGACAACAATAAAGCCATTGACAGACACATCAAGCACTGTATTAATGGTGTTTACATGTTAACCCACGTGTAAGTGTTACACTTAGGGCCGCAATGATTAATCAATTACTTAAGCGCAAACTCTTTTGATAATTTGTTTGTCTTTTCAGATTTCTTAAATGTGAATATTTTCTGGTTTCTTTGCTCCAGACAACAAAGGAAACATTAAAATGTACTAATCTTGGTTTGTGGAGAAAACAAATCATTTGAGAACATCATCATTTTGAGCCTTGGGAAATATCAATCAACACTTTTCTAACATTTTAAAAATGGATGAATCAAGTACTTAGGAAAATAATCAAAAGATTAAATCGATTATGAAAATAAGTCCTAGCTGTATACAATAAATAACATACCTCAGCTGTCTTTGTTGGAAGACCTTTGAAATATACGATTCCTTTACCTGATCTGCATCGAAATCATCACTTTTTATTTCAAATCTCGTTGAAGAAGAATTTTCTTATGGTTATGGGTTTTTATGTTGTACAACAACAACTATTTTAACAATTATTGTCTTAGACTAAAACTCAAAACTGAAGCTGTACTAAATCACATCTCTTAATGCTCTTAAAGTGTGCCAATATAGCATTACAGGTAACATGAGAAAGTGAGTGTGTGCAGGTTGTAAACATGTGTTCAATCATGTCTTTATTTAAATTCACACTTTAGGAGGGAGGCGTGTCGAGCTTATGTTAACAGACCACCTGAATTATTGATAACCTCAGCTAAGAGCCCATACTAAGAGTGATTCAGTGCACGTAAAAATGAACGACGTGTCATCTTTCCTTTTTGTGTGGCAGGAGCCGTAGCTGGTGAATGACACTGGCAATACACAACAACACAACCTCTTTCTTTTTCTTTTTTACTCACAGCCTCTTTTTCTCGGTCCATGATGGTTTCCAGTTCCTCGAAGTGCCTCAGTTTGATCTCCAGCTTCTTCATCTGGGTCTCCACCAGCAGAGCCACCAGGGACTTGATCTTCCTCTCCTCTACTGCTGCCAAGTGCTGAAAACAGACAACATGGACACAGTGTCAAATACAGTTAGGAATTACATCAAAAAGAGAAGTAATTAAGGCCATCAGCTCAAAATGAGAATTAAATTGTCACCAGAAGTTGATTTATTTGTCTATTGCTTTGCAATTTTCTGCAATCATATCCCAAAATGTGAAGAACTGATATTGGAGTACAGTTAAGACTTTCTGCAGAACAAGCTTAGTGAACTTCAGTCAGCTATCCTGCAGTCTCACCTTGGCCTTGGTGGCAGCAGATGCCAGCGCAGCTGCGGCCGCTGTAGCGATGTTTCCTTCTCCGATGTCATGCTCCAGCTTCTTCCTCTTCTCCTCTACCTCATCTGTAGCCGCCTTGTCCTCCTTGTCCTTCTCCTGCTCTGAGGACGATGTCTCCATAGCCTCCTCGTCTTTGTCTGACAGAGACACACACAAACTGTCAAGTTTTCTGAACAGCAGAAATGTCCTCCTTTGGATAGTTGGGTTCTTTTAGCAAGTAGAAAAATAGTATACAGCAATTCTGAAAAATGAAAATGCTCTTCGCTCCACAGTCGCAACTTCTTTGTTAAAGTTTGTAGGCTAAAAGTCTTAGTCTCTGCATTACCTGCTGGTGCGGTCTTGGCCTCCCCTCCTTCCTCTGGCTCCTCCTCACGCTCCGACGTCTCACCTCCCTCCTTCTTCACCTTGTCTACGGCTTCTGTCTTGTCGTTCTTTTCTGCAGACTCACTGGGCTTCTCTGCCTCCTCCTTCAACTCCGCCTGAAGGATTAAGACACAGGTGAACAACAATAAGAGGCCCGTAGAAATATCACAATATATGTATGTCCCAATCATACACTGTGTATGATTGGGTTTTATTTATAAACTGTAAAACACAACACAAGAAAACAAAAAAAAAGTTTTTGTGAGGAAAAACTCATGAGGAGAGCGTCGCAGCTTAGTAAATGGAAAAACAGTTCCTGTCATGACCTTTTGTTTGTTTTGAGGTCAATCACTGATTTGAACCAGAGTGTGTGTGTGTGTGTGTGTGTGTGTGACCCTGGTTAATGGATGCTAATGAGGAAACCATCAACCAGTGAGCTCTCTGCAGCAGAGCAGGGACAAAGTGAATGTTTGAAAGACCATTAAATTCACCCGCTGGCCATTTCCAAACAACGAGGTAAGAGACAAATGTGGATAAGTGGGAAAATGTATTTTAAATTAAGTCTTAAAAACAAAACAAAAAAAAAACCCTGATAGGCACAGCAACCGAATGACAGTGAGCACACTAAAACGTTTGTTCTTATTTATTCATGAAAATGTGTCCTGATATCACTCCTCCAAAGACTATGATGCGATGTACTAAGCCAAAAAAACAAGACATTCATTTGTCCCACTGAGTTTCACTGTTGTCCAAAATGTAATTTAAACACAGCCACGCAGTTGTACTTTACTTTTTTTGGCCATGAACACACATGGTAAGTTGACCTTGTCCCACACAAAATGTGCCACTTTTGGAGACACTCACCAGAACACCAAATGTCTCTTAATGAAAACCTTCAGTGAATGAATTCAGTGAGCTTATTTCGGTTTGTGTCACTTTTGCTAAAAATGGCAGCTGTTTAAGAGAACTTATTTTTTCCAAATGAAGTAAACATTTGTGAAATGTTTTTAAATGACAAGTCTGAGGCGATGTTTGAGGCCGGGAGCCACAAGTGGGATTTGTAAATTGTGTGTTTTGGACTAGAACGTTGTTTTTTCGAATCTGTGTGGGATTTGTTCGAAATGATAAAAATAGTTGTGTCTTTTTCCTTTGCAACAGTTCACAATAAAACACTTTATTTCCAAATGAAAACAAAACAATATTAATTTACCACATGTTGAGAAACACATGGATGAGATGGTCTTACCTTATCGGCTTGTTGGGAGTCGGTGTCAGTTTCAATTTTTTCTGGTTCTGTTGATTCTGCAAAAGAGAGCGAGATATGAAGAATAAGCATCGGAGTCAGAATCAGTTATATAATCAGTTTAATATGTGTGTAATATGTGTTTTATACCCTAGAAATATTTACATCTGTGTCACATTCTCTTAAAAACTGAATAAAACATCAAATATACATATAGGGCTGCAATGTTGTGGGTTTGTGGACAAAACAAGACATTTGACATTTTTTGGGGCAAATAACTAATTGATAAATTAAGAAAATTATCTCCAGATTAATTGATTATGAAAACCATTGTCTTCTAACTGGACAAAGACAACTGTTTTTCTATTGTTTGTATATATAAACCGTTTCCCGCTGTATTAGGAATATGTTTTATCACCAGATTCGTCCTGATTAATAGAAAATGCATTTCCCAAGTTTCACATCATCAAAAAGAGAGGCAAATTCAGGTCAAAGAGCATTTTACGTGAACAAAGTGTGAAATGTACACACAGAAACACAACCACATGAGCTGTGGAACACATGTGTGCGGCTGAGTTTTAAACCACGTCACACAGGTGCACTTAAGTGCGTGTTACAGGTTTGAGTATTGATTGTGTCAGGATGTGTGGTGTCTGTCGAGTGTTTCAGGCAAAGAATGGATTAAAGGTTATCGATTGCAATATGGACTCTGGAGGGCAGTACTTGAAGTGTAATAAATTACTGGTATATTGTGTGTGTGTGTTGCAAAGCAGAGTGCAAGCGATGAGCTTGTGGTCGACTGTGATGACCCAGTTTTCGGGCTCCCCCTCCTCCTTCCCCCATCTGCCACTGTTGCTTTAATCCACTGGTTACCATGGCAGAATGTGCACACAAACACTCACTGTAATATTACTGTATTACTGTATTACTGATCACACATGGTGGGGACACTATCCACTCCACCCCTGGCGGAGACACTATCCACTCCACCCCTGGCCTTGACACACACATATGAATATAATCTGAAATCAAAGTTCCTCTCCCTGCAAAGGCTTGCTGGCTGTACCGCTACAATATGCTGCCCTCTAGTGGCTGCAGACGTCACAACTCACAAAATGACCACACCTCTCAGGTTGAGATCAGCTTTCACTCGTGGCATACCAACAAATATAGTTCCTAAGATGCTTTTTCACACATCTTAGGGTTGGTCAGACCATGTCACCCTGTGACTTTAGCTCCCTTCTCTGATTCTACACCTTGCAAAATGTCACTCACCAGTCTTTTCGGGCTCATCAGGGGCAGTGCCGGCGATGCCACTGCTCTCCAGGCCGAAGGAGGGGTCGACCTTCCCTGTGCTCCTGGCAGCCTCCTGCACCTTCTTCACATGAGCCTCCACCAGCTCAGCCGGAACCTCCTCACGCACACGGGAGAACTCCTCTGTGGATTAGGCAGACATTAAAACACATGGTAGGTCTCTACTTTTCAAAATAATAGCCTCTGGTGGGTTTTAGTCCAGATATTTATCTCATATTTATTGTGTCAACAAGTTAAATGCTACTGAGCTGAACTGTAGACCGACTCAATATTTTTACTTTATAAATCAAAATAAAACTTTTGCCGTCCAGATTCAAACTCGGCTTTTTAGAACTCATCACTAACTGATCTGTAAAGACATAATGCCGTAGCTTAGGTGACCAATCTACCAATTTCTCACCTAAGGCTGCCCTGGCAGCAGCAGATGCCACTCTGGGGTCAACCACAGAGGCCAGGAAGGCTACTGTGCTCATGACAGGGTTTCCAGACTGGCTGAAAGGTATGGGCTGGTAGGCCAGGGGGCCCAGGGTGGCCTCACTGTTCTCCAGGTATGGATCCTCGATGGGCAGCCGCAGGAAGTGCAGAATACACTCGTCCTGGGTGCGTGAACCAACATGCTCCGACACTTTGTTCCAGTCATCTTTGAACATCTCCAGGGCCTGGAGAAGATGAGAGGGATGAGTACACACGGCTTACAATCAGAAAAGCAACATGGCATATGGAGGAAGGAACTGTCATTTAATGTTTGGTGGCTGATTTGACTTCTTTTCCTCCTGTGGTACTCACCTCTAGCAGCAGCAGAGTCTCCTGCTCAGTCCAGTCCCTGGTGGAGTTGATACTTTTACCCTGTAGAAAACAAAAATATTAAATAAAACTTTTGTGGAATAAGCGGAAAAAAACAACCTTTTTTGCACTGGCCTCCCATGCAAACAAAACATTTCAGTTGATTTTTAGGATATTTTACAAACAAAAAATACTGTAGTTTCCTGACTTTTTTTTAATTATATTAAAAATAGAACAAAATGTTCCTGCACTGACCTTAGGGATTTTCTTGTAAAGGTCAGAGCGAAGTCCAAAGTTCTGTAAGTCGATGGCTTTGTCTTTGATTTTGTCTGCAAAGTTGGGCATCTGCTGTGGAGGAGGAATCTAGGGGGAAGAAATATAGCACATGAAATACTCGTGTTTATACATTACTGTTAGTATGTTTAAAATACACATGCGTATATCTTTAAATCCTTTTTTTTTTTTATTTAAGACAAGTTGAGCTAATTAAACCACAACAGCTGCCCTTACTGGTGGGGGTCTGTGGTTCAAGGGCACAAGGCCAGAGGGTGTATCAGCCAGCACAGTAAAGTGGGGTGTTGGTGGGGGGCCCATGGGCAGTGGGCGACTCTCAGAGTCCACCTGGTAATTTACCAAACCCCACTGCTCCAAGAAGGCATGAACCCTGGAGAAATAAAGCAAGATATTTAGATATTTTTATACAAGTTTCATCTCATTTTCACACCTTTGTGATTCATTTCAATACAAGTTTTAATCCGAAACGTAACAAGACTTAACTCACCTCATGATGGCGCACACATCCCCGGTCAAGTTCCTGCGGCAGGAGGTGGAGGTGAGATACTCCTGAGGGTTCAGCCGATACGTGTCGATCATGAAGTTACGGTAGGCCAAGTATCTGTTTAGGTGTGAAGAGAAAACATTAACTGATTAGCACAACAGGGAAAAATGTCAATTCAGGTCTGTAGTACACAAAAATATAATATGTGAATTATAGGTTGAAGCTTTTGTGTGTATGGAAGCTTACATCTCTGGGGTTTTGGACTTGTTCTTTCCATTGAAGAACTCAGGCAAGGCTCTTCTCTCAATCTCGTGGATGCTGGTAAGAAAAGACAGAAGAATTAAATACTTTAAAAGTAAATGTCAGATAAGGAGTGTTGTTTGCGCTTCCACACTTGCACTTGCCAATATGACCAACAGAGGCCACCAGAGGCTTGTCGTTGTTTGCCATCTCTGATTGCATTGATCATTGTCATTCAAAGATTGTGTGATAAACAAAGATGTTCTAAAATGTTAATCTAAAATGATATTTTGACACATATTTTGACTTAAAAAAAATAAAAATATCCCATCTCTTGCGATTTGAACATTGCAGTAGGCCATATTGCGATTTCGATTAATTGTTCAGCCCTAACCAGGAGGGATATTACATACCTGATTTCACAAAAAAAAGTGGAACATTGGTTATTTGCAGGACATATTTGTCTTTTAATAGTGACAGCGACACAAGAGAATTAGGATGGAGATAATCATTGAAAATAAAGTCACCAAAGTCTCCTTTAGAGAGGGAGAATCTTTGAAGGAATGAGGATGACAATGAAAGAATGAGGAGGACTTTAAACTGTGAAAAAGAGACTGAAAAGACAAGAATGCAGTTGGCGGGGAACTTTGGGCTGTAACAAAGAACTCTGTACTGTGCTTGAGAGCTTTGAACTGCAATTAAGGACGAAGAACCGTGATAAAAGAACTTCAAACTGTGGCAGGCAGATTTATATCTCTCGGTGCACCACCTGCTGGAAGTTATTAGAAGAAGATGACAACAAAGCAACAGCCTGATGATGCTATGTCATAAGAAAAAGAAAACATCTGCACAGCATCCACAGCTCTTACCAGTTGTAGTCAAACCAAGAAGAGTAGCTGGGGATGATGATGTGATGAGTCTGTTCAGTAACGTTGTCCTCGCTAGTGTCCATCAGTCGGTTGATATCCGCCTTGCCCTGGTCGTCGTCATCCTACGGAGAGACACAGACACGTCAACGTGACTAGCACACCAACCAACCCTTTTAACTAATTATTATAAATTTCTGTAATCACTAAAGTACAATTTTTCTTTTTTAATGAATTAATCATTTAAAATTTCCGCTGAAGCATATGCTTATATCTTACTGGAACTGCCCAAAAGACACTACTCCTATAGTATATCATGGTAATGTCTTTGAATGAACGCACAACACAGGCATTTAACAGCCGTGTATGTATTTTTGCAATTTTACACCAAACAATTTAGCAAAAAAAATACTTGAGACTGTGGCTGCCCTGAGACAAGCCTGAGCAGAGTAAGGACATCTCCTCTTACCTTTCCACCAGACAGCACAGAGTCATCCTCCATGTCATCTACAAGAATTAACATGAAAACAGATTGTTCAAAACAAATCTAATCATTACATTTTAAACACAACAAACAAAACTACTCATTATTAGCACATACCCAGGTCCGCCACATTCCCTCCTTTTACTGGAGTGTTTTCAATGTCCTTCTTTGAACCTGCTATGATGGAAAAAAAGAAAATATATGGAAGGAAAAAATTAAAGCATTTAAATCAGCTGTGGAAATGAAGGCAATAACAAGCACTGTGAGTTTCAGAGTATGCTAAAATGGATTGATTGAGAGAGAGAGAACGTGTGTGTGTTTGTCATAATGAAATAAAAGGAGGTTTTTGTAAAATTGGGACATCAGAGAACACATCCTGAGACTGTTTCCTACTTTTGAGAGAGGAACAGTTTGTGTGTGTGTCACTTTTTTTGTTCCAGGTGCACAAGTAAACAGATAAACAAACAAAACCAATGATCTGTTACCAATTTTCAGCAAAACATTTCAAGAACAAATATAATACCAGCACAAGACAAACAGCACAAAAAACTTTAAAAATGTATAGGTGAAAAGATTATGTTGAACATAAAGTACACAACATTTGATTTTGTCATTAGCAAGACAAAATGAGCAATAGGAGGACAGCATCTTAATTTTTAAATTTATTTGGACCATAATTGCCACTACAACAGCATAGTTCTTGAAAACAGTCAGCCTCTGCATGGTTATTCAGAGTGATCATGCGGCAAAATATAAGTCCCACACAAAATATACCGTTTTTGGGCACGCTTCCCTCCTCCATGCTGGCACCGGCTGATGAGTCGTCCATGTCCTTGGTTATGTCCTCCTCCGTGTCCTCCTCTTCTCCTCTGTGGCCCCGTCGCTTCCAGTGAGACCCGGGGTTCCTGACGACAAAAGGCGAGAGGCGTGATTAGTCGGTAAAAATGAGCAAAACACTACTCTGATTGACTTTAGTCACCTAAAACCTGACTTTTGTAGATTCAAGGGAACTACTAGTTATTTTCTGACAGTGAAAACATATGTGGATTGACAGGAAACAAAAGAAAAATAAAGATTAGCACTGGCTTTATTGGTGTTTACAAATGTTTTTATTTTGTGAGTATAATTTTTGGAAGAAGTGTTCAATAAATTTCCTCCCTTACCCTTTCTTTCCTCCCTTCTTGCGAGACTCGACAGGAGTACTGGGCGGCGAGGGCGAGCGTCTCCTCTTCTTGCCGGCGGAGTTGGCTTTGCGCTCCTTACGATCGGGTGTACGGGAAGACTGATCAGTCAAACCCCATGCAGCGCACGGGAGCGAGGGATGGAGGATGAGAGAAAGAGCCGCAGAATGAGAGGATGGAACGTTTGCACACACAAGGAGGGGAAGCATAGGGAGAGCGGCAGCGGGGAGGGGGGATGCAGTGGTGGTGGAGGAAACAATCAGGGTTCCTATATAAAGTCCTGTCTGGGTTTGTGAATTGTGTGTTTCTCTACCATAAAGTGTCTTTAGTAGATGAAATTGAGTTTGCTTAAAAATAATATTTTGGTGGCAACTTGTTAAGACCACAAAAGTAAGTAGAATTGAAGAAGGATGGGCAAATTGACACAAAGTAAGTTAAGGTATACTGAATAGCCACTAGGGGGCTACTCCACTTAAAACTCAGTTTGAAGGTAAGTCATTGGGAAAATGAACGTCTAAATCCCACTTGATTTATAATGTCAGCAAATATTTTCCTGAGGAATAAATTGACTTAAATGCTAATTTCAGCTCTTCTTGAATAGCATGCGATGTTCATTTTGTAAATGATGTTCTCATTTGGAGGAAAATAACAATACAACGGCACATATGAATGTGTGAATTGACCAAAAGGAACCTGGTTGCTGAACTTCCATTTGCAAAGCGTCAACATTGTGAGGTTTTGAATGTTCAGATTTATATGGGCATTGCCACGACCAGTTGCCACTGGGTATCAACGCACAATAGTTCCAAGTATAAAATGACACACATCTTTGGATTTTAGTTGTAAATTATTTTCCAGACATGGACAGAAACCCTGAGATAAAACTGAACTGAGACAAAAGAGAGGAAAGGTTTGGAAAGGATGAGCGACAAACAGACAGAGACACAGGACGACGACAACGCACATTCCACAAGGACAAAGCAAAAAGGAACAAAACACAAGCGTGCGGCAAAAACACTGAAGCATTCAAGCTCCTTTCTTGATTTAAAGAGATTTCCACCACCAACTTTGCATATAGCTCTAAATCAATGAGCTGCAGTTGAGTGAGTATAAATTAGAAAATTCAAAAACTAACTTAGGACTTGTTTAGAATTGAATTTGGTTTTATTATATAGCAAAATACTTGTGCTTTGATGCTACAAAAAAATTGTTGGGTGGAAATGTTCTTAATAAGTAAAAACATTTACACAGCAAAAACACTTACCTCCTCCTCTTTGGGGAAGATCCTCTGACGGAAGTTGACTAGTTTCTTGTTTTCATCGACCTCGTAGTCTTCTTCATTCATCCACTCATTGAAGGCATCCGTGTCTAAAACCCACTTGGCATGGACCTGAGTGGAAGAAGGAAACACAAAGGGATCAGTGAAGCCTCCAGGAATCTAATCATCTCTTTACACAGGTAACCTGGAATGACGAAGGAAGAATCACAGTGGATTTAATTCACTGCTTCTTGATAAAAACTTGATTATTAGGGTATTCATGACAAAGAAACTCAGATAGAAATTATTTGTGCACGCAAAATAAATGTGGTGACAAACTTTTACTTAAAGAAAACACTGCCGTAGCCATGTGGATCTGTTTGTCTCAAATTACAGCCAAAATACTTCAGTGAAATATAAATTCAGATATGAAGAAACACCATTTTAAACCAATGTTCAGGCTATTTTGCTGTCACACAGTTCAGCTCTGATTGTACTTCACCTTCCAGGGTCTGTCGTTGCTGGGTGGATCCTCTATGTCGCCATCCACCTCACTGGCTGATACCCAGGTGTCATAGCTTATGGAACAAACAACAGTTATGACTGATAACTACACAAGTTACCTAAACATCAATCAATCAATCAATGATAAATATGACATGTATTTTTCAAGTTAAATGTTGTTCTAGCTCAAGTTATGAGTAAAGAAAATAGCGTTGGCTGCATCTTCCTTCAATTTACCTCACAATCCAAACTTTTCTAATATAACATTTAATGACGTATGAAGGAAATCTACAGGATGTTTTTTAAGCTTTAATTCATTTTGCAGAGACGTACAATATTGGACTTAGGCTGATGACCAATACTGATACGTTTTCCCTGTACCCAACTCCAAAAGTCCAATCTTCTGTAGGGAAATTGATATAATACTTTCTGTACTACTTGACATATTTTCTTCATTGTGCATAATAAACACATAGAAAATGCATAGAAGTCAAAGAGGCAGCAGCCTCTTCTGTATTCTGTCTATTAGGGGGACCTTGGCTTGTGTACATATTAAAGCCAATATTGAGCCGATGATATTGTACACTCCCTAGTATCTTGAGACCTCTTGATGTTACAACCTTTAGATGTGTGTGTGTGTGTGTGTGTGTATATATATATATATATATATATGTATATGTGTGTGTGTGTGTGTGAATATATAAATGCGATATGAACTGAGGTCATGTTTACAGTCTCCTCCAGCCTCTTTGTGCTCACCTGTCTGGGTAAAGACCCCAGTGCACCAGCACCTGCTTGTCTTTCCTCATTACAGGACGAAGCCACTCCTCTGCAACACACAAACAAATGCTGTCAGCTCGTGAAAGCTGTTATATAAATAAATGTATTGTTATTAGTGAAGCCTAACCCTCTTCTTGTTGGGATGGTGACGGGTAAATGTGGTGGGTGGCTTTTGATTTATCATCAGTCATGGAGCCCTGGGGGGGGGAAAACGGTAAACAATAATTAACAGCTTTTTAATCTCTAACAGAGATTCTGCAGAGTTTACCAGTGGAAAACGAAGAATGAAAGAAGACGGCGCTTACCTGGTGCCTTTTGATGATGTCTTTGAGTTTACTGGCCTGTTTCTGCTCGATGTCCGGTGACAGGAAGACGGTGGGTCGAGTCAGGCAGTTATTCTAGAAGAATTTAAGAAACAACTGTTTTATCCACAAAACTTAGGTCAGAAAAAAACTGCTGTCTGGTAATGAAAGTTGTTTTGTTTTGTTAAAGCTGATTCAAAATATTAAATTGGGGACTTAATGATTTCAAAGCTGCAGTACAAATTACCACAACCTTGTATTTGCAATACACAACGGCCAAGGGTTTGTCATACCAGTTTAAATAATGTCTGCACAAAGCAACATTCAAGGTCAACGTGTGTAGAGCATAGCTTTTACCTGGACCAAGTTCTTCTCAACATTTAAGAACATTTCCACATTCCTGTCCATCCTGGAAGGATTCTGCAGGTCAAATCTCCGCCTGCAAATGGTGGACACAAAATAGAAAACGTTATTGTGTTGCACCCTTCTAAAATGTACTATGTAATGTAATAACTCCAAATACATACGACTTTAAGTCGCTGCTGAAATTATTATAATTGTTACAGTTTTTTTAACTACAATCCTCAAAAATAAAGAATTTCCAAGGAAAAACACATTTGTATGAGTAAAAACTTTAAAAGAGAATGGAGCCACATGGTTGACAAATCATGAATTGGGGTTGGAAATTGGGGGCCAACAACCACTGCACCCATGGAGCAAAAGTCAACTCACCAGCCCTGTTCACTCTTAAATTTGTAGACCGACCCCAAGATGTGACAGAGAGAACCTCCTGCTTTGAAATCGTGGAAACACTTGGCCTGAAAAATGAAGAGGAACAAGAAATTTCTGAATTTAGGGTGTATGAGCTTCGGGTGTTATTGTTAATAAAAGCACACACACTACATGATTGGCATGTTGTTAAAAGACATATGTGTGTGTGTTGTGCTTACAGGTAGTTTGGTAAGAGCAGGATTGTTGACCCTGCGTCCAAATGCGTCCTCCTGGAACTGAAGCAACTGGACGACCAGGCCCGCCAAGCTTTTACTGGAGGGGGAGTCATTCTGGACATACTGGGATCAGAAATGCATGTGTTAACTCACACTAGTGTTTGTGGACCACACAGACATCTGTAGCGGAAACATGTACCACAGATATTACAGTAGCACAACAATAATGGCCCCTAATTTAACTACAAATGTCAGTTATTCACATTTTTAAATACTTTCTTTCTATCTTGCTTATAGGCCACTGTTTAAGAATAAAACAGACAAAAACATGACCAAAGAGGTTAAATAAAACTGGACTTCTATTCCATGTAACATGCACCTAGAGTTTGACCAATGACTGATGCTGATTTTAGAAATCAGGGCAGCTGATAGCTTTTTGGTCTGCAAAGCAATTACATACAGTACGTTCAATAAAAATATCTATAAACTAAACTAAACAAAACATTAAATATACTTATCACATTTCTGACAATAAAAATGTGTGATTTGGAATGATTGGCTGATAATACTAATTGTCCAATACCCACTATTAAAACAGCAAGAAGATCTACCTCTACATGTATCCTCATAACAGTCAAAGTCAAATCATGTGTTATGAGGTTAAGGCCAACAATCCCAAAACAAACCGAGACTTAAATTAAGTGGATTCTACCGTTTATGAAAAACTCAACTCCAACACAATACTCAGCATCACATCCATCCAATACTAAAAGTCACTGAGTTAAATAGCAGAAAAAAACCCAACATCAATTATGATCCATAAACCACAAATATCACATCAACACTTGCGCTAAGATCAGAACATGCAGCAATCATGACAGCCCAGCTTTGTGGAGTTATTTCAAACAAACAGATTTGAATACCATAACAGCATAGTGTAATTTCACTGTTTACTTTTGCTCCTGCAGAGAAAGACACACTGATATCATGTACAACACCATAACGTAAACAAATTAGAGCCTACGCCGGGCTAAAAACCACATCCACAATCCTTCGTGTTGGTTAATTGAATTATTTTACGTTTTGTATTTTTTTTTCTCTACAGTTTAACCCTTTCGGATGTGTCAGTGAGCTTCAAGGGAAACATGAGGTCAACACTCTTTGTTTGGCTAAACTTCAGTGGGCGAGTACAGCCTGTTTGCACAGAGGTGAGCTGCTGTATTTACAAAACTCAACAACGTGTACTCTTCAGTCCCATTAAAAAAATACACATCAATATGTGAATATTATCTTTTAACTCAAGTCTCATTTTGAGCGGGAATAACTAACATGGTCTTATCTAGCTGGCTACCATGTAAAATGACTGCATGATGTCCCGTGACTAGCATTTAGCCCAGCTTCTTGCCTTTAAACTGAACTTTGAGGGTGCTGATAGTGTTAGGTTGTGAAATTAAATCATACTAAAATACGAGCTGAACAGCTACGTTCGCTTTGTGTGCATTTGAACGTGTTATATTAGTGGCATTACGAGACGGCCGGCTAGCTGGCTAACAGCTTGGCTCTAAAAAAAACTATAACCTCCCTACTTTACGCTGTGCATTTAGGGAACTACAATTATCACACATGAGCAGTTTATGGAAAAAGTCTCCAAACGAACAGCCACAAGCATTTAGCTAAATATGATTTCGTGTAGTCGCAGCTAGCAGGAATAAAACGGCTCCATTGTGCCAGCAGGACTCGGGCCTTCATAAGAATCAATGGAGGACCGCAGCTAGCTTAGCTTAGCTACCTTCTTGTAGTGCTTTCCGATCCACAGTCGCACCGTCTCCAGTTGGGATATCGTCTCTGAACTTTCCCAGAATTTCGTGGACGGGCCACCGTCCTTTTTACGTCCCACCGCTGCTCCTCCGCCACCGACCGGGCCGCCGGCCGGTCCACCGGTTCCCGTCCCGCCTGCCGTGGTCGCCGCCGTCGCCATTGTGTGTTTTGTTCGCTGCGTTTTCTTTCTCCTCCTCCGCGGCGTCGCTCACTCGCCGTGCCACTTCTCCGAATGACATTGCGCAGCCGCAAAAGTAGCGATACTTTCAAGTCTCGCGAGACTCGGCACCAAATGCATTATGGGAAGTGTGTTTTTTTGTAAGTGGCTTGTTTACGTAACCGTGACCATATCAAAGAAACAGGAAGACTATTTAAACAACAGTGGTACGGTAAAAGATTAAAATAAGTGACGATGGAGTGATGCTAACAATATGCAGTTTCATTCAAAGTTTAAGAAAATCAGTTTAAAATATTGAACAATATTTATCCAGCTGTTGAAACTCTAAGGAAAAGGTTCAGTTTGGAAGTAGATCCTAGTGGAATCTGAAATTACAGAACATTTATTTCTATATTCCTTTTTTTACTTCCTTTTTTTCCCCCAGATTTTGACATGAATGTTCAAAATTGACATGGGCTTACATGAAAGTTCCCACCAAAGAAGGTGTCAAACATGGTTAACATGATCATCATTATGGGTAGATATCACCTTTATAAAAACAAGTTTTTTAGTAAGACGGATTATTAGGCTCACGTCGAGGGAAAAAAATGACAGACCTATGTATAAAGTCTTTATTTAAATTTACAACTTTAATCTCAAAAAATGTACGACTTGATTATCGTAAATTAAGACATTGTCTGTGAAAAATTTTTTTCCTCAATGTGGCCCTAATACTCCGTCGTACTTTAGCTGTGTTTAAAACAGATTAAAATTAAAAGCTATTTAAGATCCTTAAAGATACAATCTGAAGTAAATCAGTCCATAAATGTTTTTGTTAAACATGTCAACCACCATGATTGTTCTTTTTTTATCTGTCATTCTATCTCATATTCTTTGTCCTTATTTTGTTTTATTATTGCTGATATATGTACATATGTGTATGTATTTATCTGCATGTTATTTTGACTCTCAGCTCTGTTTGAGTACAATATATTTGCTTTTTATTCATACAGATTCTATTTTAATTCTAACCTTTGATATTGTTTTCATTCAGCTGTATTTGTTTTACTGGGGTTGATTTTAAAAACTTGCTCTTGAAATCAACTTGCCTGTTTGTGTGCATTTAAAGTCATCAGAGATAAACATGGTTTCACAATAATACAACCAGTATTTTTATTTTTTTTTCAAGTCTGGTCTCCAACATTTATGATTTTGGATTGTAGTAACAATTTTTAACACTAATGGCCGCAGTTTACACATTTTTTCACACAGCTCCTTAACATTCACATCTTGTTTTCTTGTTTTTCATCTTATTTACCAATTTCTTATTTGTAATTTTGTGCCATCTGCTGGATTTTTTGTGCCCACATCCCCATGGAACCCCTGCTCTAAGAACCATGTCTTAAACAGTAAATCCCTTTCAAAATCTTAATTTAATGAGGAGCAGGGGCAAAGCACAGCAGCATTCAATACACAGTAAAACACAAAGAGCTGTTGCTGTTGATGCAAATATTTAATTTTTATTTTTTTCCCCCCAATTCAGACAAAATAGACAAATATTATAAAAGACATCTTAAAACACGTACGCCTGCATCACTTCTGAAAAAAATGGGCTCTTTACTTATGAGATCAGTTATGTGTCATCAAATCCTCAGTCCTCACAGTATGTAAAGAAATGGCTCTGAAAATAAAACAAAAGGAAAACACGAAACAAATTGGTTCATTCAGCTCAGTGAAATTATCCACTAGATGGCGACTCGCGCTGCCAGGATTTCAACCAGTTTCAGACCTTTTCACATGAAAAATAATCAGGAAAAAAAAAGGCTTTTTAGCCCGTCTTGTTCAACATAGTGGATTGTACCCTGTTAAAGGAGCAGTTAAATATCTCCATCACAGAATTCTGCATGTTGTGGACTTTACAGCACCAAGTATTAGTGAGTGTCAGTTCCCAAAAGGAGGAACTACTAAATGGTCTTCTTCTATGAGGTTTAACAGCAGCTTACATGATTTGACATCACTGCCATCTTCTATAGTCAGAAAAGTCCTTCACTGCCCCGTCTGTCATATTCATCTATTAAAGGTCCAAGTTACAGAAAATGTTGCTACATGTTCAGGTTGTACAGTGGATCGAGGAAAACTGTGATTTGTGACTTAGAGCTGCAGAAATAAAATCAAAATATAAGAAAACAATATCAGCCAATAGCAGACTCTGCCCTGGGACTGGTTTCTTGTCCTGTAGTTTAGAGCTGAAACAATTAATAGATTATTAATCGATTACTAAATTAATCGACAACTATTTTGAATCGGTTTAAAGCTTTTTTCGTGATTAAAACAAGATTTTCGATTGTTTAAGCTTCTTAAATGTGAGTATTTTCTTCATTTCTTTGGTCCGGATAACAAAGAAATCATTAAAAGTTAATCATTTTGGTTTGTGGACAAAACAAGACATTTGAGAACATCATAATTTCCAGGTTTGACGAACACCGATCAACATTTTTTAAGGTTTTCTGATATTTTATGGACCAAACGATGAATCGATTAATTGAGAAAAAAATCGTTAGTTGCAGCTCTACTGTAGTTCTCTCTCAGATCACTCGATTTAGGGCTGCAACTAACGGTTATTTGCATCGATGATTAATCGATGAGTTGTTTGGTCCATGAACTGAAAATGAACATTTTCAAACCTGGAAGTAATGATGTTCTCAAACTTCCTGTTTTTAATGATTTCCTTGTAAAATGGAGCAATCAAACCAGAAAATATTCAGAATTAAGAAGCTGATGAATAAAAAAAAACCTTATTTGATTATCAAAATACTTGACAATTAATTTAGTCGCAGCCCCAACGCTGTGTTCAAAGATTAAAATGGAATTACTGATGAAAATATTTTACAAAAAATATGTTGCCTATCCTGGCTTTAATCAGACAAACATGTTTGTGGCAAAAATAAGAAACACCTGCTACCATTTACATTTAAGTCACTGCTACAAATGTTTTTGTTTTTTTCTCTCGTTTGGCTGTTACAGAAAAACACATCACTTATTTGCTACAGTGCCATCAATAAAACTCCCAACTCTGACAACAAGTCTTCCTTTGGCAAAATAAACAATAACAATAAAACACAAGGAACCTTTTAAAGGCCGTTCATTGGTATTGTACAAAACAACCGTTTGGGTATTTACAGAAATCTTGGTACAGGGCACAGTCAGGTTAATACTTGTTGTTTTTTAGGTTTTTCCAAATTAGGACAGAATAAAAAAAAAAACACTGTTGCTTCTTAACCCCACAAAATAATGTTTTCCTGTTTTTCCCCCCAGATTTACAACAACAAAAAAAAACACAGCCTCTAAATAAAATGTCTCATAAAATATTCACACAAATAACTTATTAAAAAAAAATCTTTTCAGATATCAACACTGCTTCACAGTATGTGATAGGGGGGCGTCCACTTTTATTGATTTGCAGCGCGCTCTGCATCTGGACAAGTGGTTCCACTGAAAATACGGTGTAAACATGTAATAAACAGATGTTTAACATGTAAAAATAAGTGATAATAAGTAGAAACTGATAAGTTATTGACCTTGTGTTTCTGTTTAGAACCGGGGGTTTCCTATTTTTGAACATCCATGGTGGATGTTATCCTTTTACTCCACAAAACCTCACAATATGAGTCGTCAGCGGTTCAACAAGAGTTAATAAAGAAAATCTGATCATCGTTCAAGGCAAGTCTGAAATTTTGTCATGTTGGATATTTTTTGGCTCAGACGAAAAAAAAAATGTCAGGCTCTCAGATTCAGTCAAGTGCGGACAGAAAAATGCACTCTAATGGAAACACCAGTTTAAATACTGTATTAAACAAAATATTTTACATACTGGACCTATAAGAAGAAAAAAATCAATATGTAACAGCACTAATGTGGACAAAGAGCTTCAACACCTTCTGGTTTTCACGTGGGAACCGACTGAACGCCGTTGGATGACAAAGGCCTGCGCAGCATGAAGGAAGTTTCCAGCGTCATTAATACTAAGATCCATGGGGTCCCCAAGAGCAGAGAGACTCCTGGCATATATTGTTTTGGCATATATCACAGGTCACATATCCAACCTTTTATTTGTCCGACGCTCAGTGAATCAAAAAGAGGGAACTGTGGGTTAGTTTTAGTTCCGGGAAGTAAAAAGCAGCAACGGCAGTGACGGACCAAAACATTAAAAAAGTACAAGTGGTGGAAAGAAAAGAAGTTTGGTGCTGGATCAGTCTGATCCCACAGTGTTATCTGAGCTCTTTGGTGACTTTGAGAACTTCGTAAATGTTATTGGAAAAGACTGTGGTGAAGTGGGGGCGTGAGTTCTTGGCCATGAGGGTACAGAGGGGTATTTTACCAACATTTTCGGGATCCTCGATGTCCCAGATCTCTGGCATGCTGCAACCGGGCCTGGTTTAAAACAGAAGACAGAGAAGAGTCGATCAGTAACGTTAAATATTCATCCAGGAGCATCTTCAGAGTTTCCATCAGCCTATCACACGTTAATTTAATTGTGGTGTTCCACAAGGCTCTGGTTTTAGGCCCCATACATTATATATTTTTTAGTCACATTCATCAAAATGTGAAAAACAAAAGTGGTTCCCACTCTAAGAAGCCACGGTCAGTGTCGGGATACCTTGTTTGCCTGGTGCACCAGGAATCCTCCAGGACAAAGAAGTCGACTCCCAGCTTCATCAGATTGCTCTTCACTGTTTCTCCAGACATGCGGCTGTACATGGAGTACACCAGCTTAGTTCTCTCCCTGTGAGCAGCAAGACAAGACGTTACAATCCACGGAACACGAAGGAATCTTCTTTATTAAAAATGTAAAAAAATCTGTTGTGCAGTTGCATGTCATCAGTTCTCTGACCTCAGACCAGCGTCTTCGTAGTGGGGATGGTTGACGATGGGTCGACCTGTGGACAGCTTCACACTGGCCATGGTGGGCATCGCTCCCGCAAACACAGAGTCTGTGTCACAGAAATCGAATGACGATTAATCAATAACTAAATACATCTTCAACTGTTTTTTTTTTATATAATCGATTAAGCCGTTTGAGTGTTTTTTTTGTTTTTGTTTTTAATAACACAGATAACAATATTTTTCAACATTTTCTGACATTTTATGGAACAAAATTATTATTAGTTGACGGCCTAAAACATAACATGTTAAAGTCTAAAAGTCTAAAAGACAATCTGTACAAAATAGGGAAAGGATTCCCCAGAGCCATGGCTCTGAAGCTGTACTGTTCTACTGTATTATATCAGGGTATGTGATCAGAGTGGAGCTGGAGGAATTTCAACTGGAAAATTAAACAAATAATAACTAGTCACCTCATCTCTTGCTCCATCTTAATCCAATTTCACTATACCAGTGTGTGACGTATATGTGAGGAAGAGGAGGATGATGAGAGAGCAAATTTGGAATTATTATTGGAAATAAATCTGCCTCCTGTGAAAAGTCTGTAGCTGACTTTGCTCGGTCAATTTACGCCACTGTATTAAAAAGTGTGAGAACCACTGGCTGAGAGAGATCCCTAGATGCTAAGATACTGTGTTTACAAGGATTTCTGAGGTAACAGTGAACAGACAATCTTGACATGTGGTGCACAGCAATCTAACAAAAAAACGTGCCGGCTTCACTCACCAGGGCCGGTGTTGTCCTGGATCCAGTTGAGCAGCTCCTCCTGTGGCAGGTTGCTGAACTCACCAATGATCGCCCACTGGGCCTGAAGGTTGGCCACTCCCTGGATGGCCATGCCGGCCATTACTGCAAACACCAACACCTGGTGCTTAAACCTCTCTCCGACCCAACTGAACAACTGACGTCACCACCAGGACGCAGAGAGAGAGAGAGTATTAGTCAATGTAAGACCAACAAACCTGATATCAATGAAATACACAGTTACGGTTGTGTGCATGTGGTGACGGGCAGACCTGTTTGGAGCAGATGAGTGAGGCCATGATGCACATGTGCGGTGTCAGGAAGAGCTTGAGGCGCATGATGAGGATGGCGAGGACAGTAAACGCCAACAGCTGTAGACTGTGGTACACCAGCTGGAGGACGAGACGACACAGCCAGTCATTAAAAATGTATTATGAAATGTACTACATGCTGTTTTATCTCTTTAAAACAACAACACAAAAACCATGTTGTGTCTTTGACTGTCGATAAACCAACATCTATTCAGTCTATTTCTGCGTCCAAGTGAACGTTTGTACCAAATCAGAATGAATTCCCACCGAGTGACCCAGAGATATGCGCTCACAAGGTTTGTTAAGGTCACAGCTGACTTAAAGGTTTGATCTTCAACCACTACATTTTAATCAGTTTTATCTGTGAGTAAATTATCGTAGTAAATCAGAAAGAATTCCCTGGACTTAATATTACAGAAAAAAAAAAAAAAATTGTTTGTGAGGTCACAGCGACCTTGATATTTGACCTTTGACCATCAAATTCGGCTCAGTTCATATGCGAGTCCTTGTGAATGCATGTGCCAAATCTGAAGAAATTCCCTACAACTGTTATTGAGATATAATGTCTCCTGCCACTAGGTGTCACCAAGCACGGCTGAATAAAAACCTTCCCTTGATAATCATAAAATTATAAGCTCCAGTTATTTTAAAAGCCTTTTGTATAATCACATGTGAGGGATGTTTTTTTTTAAACACAGTGTCCTTCACTGTGCTGCTGCTCAGTGAGACACACGAAAAGCAATTATCTCAGAAACTCAAGAAGCTGCTGGATGAAACATCTGACTGTTTTTCCCGCCCTGGGAGGGATATTAAAGAAAATGACACAAGGCAGCAGAACAAAAGGCAGAGAGAGAGAGAGAGAGAGAGAGAGAGAGAGGAAGAGAGGAAGAGAGAGAGAGAGAGAGAGAGATATTTCACAGCAGAAGGAGAAAAGGAAAAAAAAATCTGCCTTTCATTTCTCAGTAATGAGAAAAGGGATGAAAACCACTCGGGGACCTGGTTGGTAACTGAGCAGATGCAACATGCACTGGAGGAATCTAATAAAAAGTAAAAATAGGTTTAGAAAAGTGGAACGGTGCTGTAGAAAAAAAAAATCACAAAGTTCACACCGAGGTGCTGCTGAGATTATGTTTGTGTAAATTGAAAAAAAAAAATAGCTTCTTCCCCCTCCTCACCTCTCCTTTTGCAGCCATTTCAGACCTGAAACACACAAGTGACAGCTTATTTTAAAACTTCAATAACACATCTCTGTGTACTCATTATTCAGCTGGCAGCTGAGAGTAAATATGATGAGAAATGACCACTCACCCTGCGACTTCCTCAACATTGTCCCTCTTGCCAGACGTCTTCCCTCCCTCCCTCAGGAAGCGGATTATATCCTGGATTGTCTAAAAAAAAAAAGAAAAAGGAGTCAAATTAGAATAAAAGCCCTCCTCCTCCTCCTCCTCCTCCTCCTCACAGCGTCCTCATTCATTGCCCGCTGTGCTTGTCTCATGTAAACGTAGCTTAGCGTGGGTTTAAGCATAATGAGATTAGATGACGTGTAAAAATACATTTATATACATGTGGAGAAAACTCACTACCTACTTATTTAAAACCGGTTTAAAGAGATTTAACTGCACAGTCATTTTGGAGGATGGAGTTTATGTTGCTGTTGCCTTTTTCTTGACAAAGTTACTTACATTAAGCACACAATAAGGCAATTAAATGGCCTATGATGATTATGACATCATGACACAGTAATTCTATGATATAAGTGTATAAAGATCTGTGTGGAGAACACAGAATGTATTGGGAATCATCTCATTGACGGAAAAACACAAGATTTTATCCACTTAACAAAACACTTGCCTTGTAAAACCGACATCTACGTATATATTTTAGGAACCTCTGTCTGTCTGTGTGTTACTCACATATCTCTGATAAGGTGTCTTGCTACGGGCACGAGTAAGTGCAGTGTCAAGTTTGACGTCGTTTGGATAAGTAATGCAAAAGATATCAGTAAAAGAAGCACACATTGAATTTTGCCACTCTCGCTGCTCTACTGGAGCCACTCCCACTCACTTGCACTTGCCACTTTTAATCTCATAAATCTGCAACTTTATTTTCTCGTAGATTTTTCACTCTTAAAATCATAAATCTGCGACTTTATTTTTTCGTAAATTTGCCACTTTTAATCTCATAAATCTGCAACTTTATTTTCCTCGTAGATTTGTCACTTTTAATCTCATAAATCTGAGACTTTATTTTCTCGTAGATTTGTCACTTTTAAGGTCATAAATCTGCAAATTTATTTTCTCGTAGATTTGCTACTTTTAATCTCATAAATCTGCGACTTTATTTTCCTCGTAGATTTGTCACTTTTAATCTCATAAATCTGCGACTTTATTTTCTCGTAGATTTGTCACTTTTAAGGTCATAAATCTGCAAATGTATTTTCTCGTAGATTTGCTACTTTTAATCTCATAAATCTGCGACTTTATTTTCTCATAGATTTGTCACTTTTAAGGTCATAAATCTGCGACTAGAGCTGCAACTAACGATTATTTTCATTATCGATTAATCTGTCGATTATTTTCTCGATTAATCGTTTAGTCCATAAAATATCAGAAAACCTTGTTGAAGGTCAAAAATGTTGATCGGTGTTCGTCAAATTTGGAAATAATGATCTTCTCGGTTTTGTCCACAAACCAAAAATGATTAACTTTTAATGATTTCTTTGTTATCCAGACCAAAGTAATGAAGAAAATATTCACATTTAAGAAGCCTTAACAATCGGAAATCTTTATGTAATCATGAAAAAAGCTTCAAACCGATTAATCGATTATCAAAATAGTTGTCGATTAATTTAGTAATCGATTAATAATCTATAAATAATTGTTCCAGCTCTATCTGCGACTTTATTTGCTACATTTAAGATCATAAATCTGCGACTTTTTTCTCAAAATATTACCCCCCTCCCCCGGGTCCGTATTATTATTTTGTTTTTAATACTTGGTCCTAAAACGCCGTCGTAGGGGAGTGAGCGGTTCATGAAGTGACAATAACAAATAAAGCAGGTTTTTCTTTTTTGGTTCAGTGGTTAAAAAGCCTCTTTCCTCGTGTCTCCACTTCCCACCATGTTTTCACTGCAAGGTGTTAATTAGGTTTCTCAGCACCCGTGAGGAATCGTGAAGCAGAGATGCCGGTGAGTCAAATTAGTGGATAAATCTGTTTAGATTTTTAATATGTAAATATCAATATTTGCCACCAGCATATTAAAAATATATATATAAAAAAAACTATAGCTCATGAGTCAAGGCAATGATATGTTGCCATAGCAACATTTTTATCCCACCCCTACTTCTTGCTCTTGCATTATAAATGCAGGAATATATTTGTTTAAAAGAAAAAAAATAATAAAACATGAAATCAGAGAGGCACTTTGCAAAATTCATGCAGTTCTACTCAGAGGTAGAAATGTTTGTCGGGGTAAGACTGACTGTCTTCCTGCTGCAGTGAAGCAGTCTCTAGTCTCAAGGCTCTGCAGCAATTTGATTTCTCGTCTCACTGTCAGCACTGGAGACTCGTCGTCTTGGCTCTGTATGGTCAGTCGTGTCTGTGGGATTTCTGCCACCACAGACCACTGACTGACTCTTTTTTTAAATGTGACACTGAAAGTGAAAAAGTCAGTGAAAGAAACAGCCACATATTAATAACAGGGGTTCCCACATCTAGGTTGACATCAAATTCAAGCACTTTGCGGGACCAGTTCCCTCAAATTCAAGGACCGAATGTGATGACACAGCTTAAGATGGGAGGGCAACTTCCTCCAAGGCATCCACTTTTATTGATTTGCAACACGCTCTGCAACTGGACAAGTGATTGTCCTTGGAAATTTGGACAAGCCAGTCTTCTCTTTACTGAGACAGAGATCTTGGAATTTGCATTTCCCTGACATCACGTCATCTGCATGGGGTCTCACGTCAATGGCGCAGAGAGAGAGAGAGAGGGAGAGACACTGCTAGTAATTATGACTCGACGTTTGCTCTGCGTAGGCCTAGCAACATTAAGCAACCAATGGCATGAAACAGTAGGTGGCGTCATAACAAAAGAGGGAGGCATTTACCTAAATATCAACTTGACTTCTTTGTTTTTGCACAAAATTCAAGCACTTTTAGCAAGTTAGTTTCAAGGATTTCAAGCCTGAATTGAGGGCGAGGTAAAAATCAATCTTTGCTGATTCTTGTTGTTGTCCATGTTATTATTCTGCCTTTGTTTGGACTTCGTGAACAGTAATGCTCATTTATCAACATCATTTATTTGCTTTATCCTTCACCTAAAAGCTCTGTTAAGAAAAAACTATCAGCTCTGATTGAGGGAGTGTTTGTATGTATACAGTGGCAGTGCAGAAAAATTCCCTTCTGAAACTATTAATGTGCATTTCTTGTTGTTTTCAGCCATTCTCCATCTTGGTAGCAGCCGTCTTCTATTCATCGTCCCTCTGCTCTGTCACTATACCTTCATTTTGCTCTCTTCAACAAAACAAACTGTTCCCTAATTCATAAGCAATGGTCTGGAACCTACATCGAGACTTACCCTCCCAACTATGAGAGCCACCACCAGCATGTTGATGGGCAGCAGCAGCGTTCCGAGGTAACGCAGAGGAGTCTGAGAGAAAGAAAATCAGAGACAAAAAGAGGTCAGGTAAGGACACGCAGAGAGAGAGAGACAACAGCCGTCTAATGGTGTTAAAATTCACAGCACAAATCTGGTTCTCTCTCTCTCTCTCTCTCTCCACTCAGCTCTGCTTTGATATAAAACAGCAGGAAGGTTGTTTTATTTCTGGTACTGTCACAGGAGAAAAAAAAAAAACCAAGGATGGCAAGATTTTCACAACAGCGAACAAAGCTGCAGCACATTAAAATCTTCAGTTAGCAACATTTTATAAACACTACGATTAAAAGTTGCACTCCCATGCATTCTGTGTCACCTTCAGTTCCATGAAGTCAAACTCTGCAGCACACGTGTACATCATCGTGTGGAAGTCCTTGTAGCTGGTGAACTTAGACTTGATCAGTCCACTGATGTGAGCCTGGAGAGAAAATTAAAGTGTCTCATTCACGACGTCTCATACATGTTTTTTACAGTTCCAATCCAATCCAGTCCAACTTTATTTATAAAGCACTCACCTGTCCTCATCATTCATTCACCTATCCTCATCACTCACCTGTCATCATAATTCATTCACCTGTCCTCATCGTTCATTCACCTGTCCTCATCATTCATTCACCTATCCTCATCACTCACCTGTCCTCCTCACTCACGTATCCCCATCACTCACCTCTCTTCATCTCTCACCTGTCTTCATCATTCATTCACCTGTCCTCATCATTCATTCACCTGTCATCACTCACCTATCCCCATCACTCACCTGTCCTCATCACTCACCTGTCCCCATCATTCATTCACCTGTCCTCAACATTCATTCACCTGTCCTCATCACTCACCCGTCCCCATCACTCACCTGTCCTCATCATTCATTCATTCACCTGTCCTCATCATTCATTCACCTGTCATCACGCACCTGTCCCCATCACTCACCTGTCACCTTTCACCTGTCCCCATCACTCACCTGTCCTCATCATTCATTCATTCACCTGTCCTCATTACTCACTTGTCCTCATCACTCATGTGTTCTTTTTAATTCAGGCCAACATTTTTTTTTACTCAATAACGGATGTGATTTAAAACTTAGCAAAGTACAGCACCTCCAAAAAAACATACTTAAGTAAAAGACAAAATCACATTGTGTTCACCTAAATGGGATGGACGTGAGGACGACTTCAGGCAAAACATACTAACACTGTTAACAGCGGCATAAGTTGCTGCGGTTATTCTTTAAACGACTGTCACTCACATCATCTGAGACACCGAGGACGGTAGACAACATGAATTTGAGCAGGACTGTGGAGCCGACCCACGCCAGACCCTGCATGACCTGAGGAGGAGGAAGAAGATATTCACACCGTCAGTCCGTCATCAATACACTCACTAACACATCAGCCTGAGGAGGCAGGGACAAGGAAACAGTCTTGAGGTGTTATGGTGTTGGTAGCAAACCAGAAAAGCTCAAAGGAATTCAGCCAGTTCCTTTATGTTTGTGTCTTTAATATTCATTTCTGAATACTCCTTTGACAGATTAATTAATAATGGCGACAATAACACGCTACAGCCCTGAGAGACAAAATATAAAAAGTAAGAGAGAGAGAGAGGCAAGTCAATACATACCCAGATGATGATACCAGGTTTAAATACTTTAGTAAATTGGTCCCTTAGTGCAATGATTGCCTGAAAAAAAATCAAAACACAAAGTTACAAAGTGACAAATAATAATAATAATAATAATAATGAGGCATACATAAGGTAAGTTAAGGTAAGGTAAGTTGAGATAAGGTAAGATAAAGTAAGTTAAGATAGGACAACATAAAACAGATAGATTTTTGTCTCGTCAGACTCAGTAAATCTCTACATATTCAGCGACTGCACCTTCACAACAGCACGGCAGATTGTAAGAAAAGGTCCAACTCACCCAGATGGAGACGAGTGAGGAGGCGTAGAAGGACGTGAGAAGCATGGAGTTACCGAACATCAGGATGAAGCAGACGCCGAGTGTGACCTGTGACAGGAGGAAGCCGTTACTTGTTGAAATTCTGCTGCAGCAAGCGAGCGAGCATTGAGCTCGACGGTGAACTGTGTGACGATGCAGCGACACCAACTGCCGCTTCCTTCTCTATCTCCATGTGCATGTTCTCCATGTGTGCCAGTTCAATGAGAAATAATGGTTAACACGGCCGCTCGTCTGCGAGCTCAGAGCCACAGACGGCTTCTGTTCCACGCCAGTTTCCACTTTTTTTTCATGAACAAAACAACAAATGCTTGGTTTCATTTTAACTGCTGCGTGCAAACAACAACAACAACACGACCGCCTCTCGACAGCAGCAGGTTTGTATGCGCCGCAACAATAAGCCTCTTCTGTGTCGTTTAAAACACTGAGAACTCTCCAGAGGTTTGAACCGATGAGTCTGAATTAGAGGCCATTTGTAGACTATAATCCTATTAAATTCACTTTTTGATGCTAAATCCCACACAACGAAGAGTGGAGTAATGCGCTACTTCACATCGAGTAGACAGTGGGATGACAAGAAAATGAGAATACCACTTCATGTAGTGCTGAAAGAAATGATAATGATTAATTACAGCTGGAAATAAGCATTTTTCCATGCTGTTCTTTGCTTGTAAACTTCACTTCACAGATCAATCAAGAACAATGTCTCGATCAAATATTCAAATTGTTGCGGTTAAATTTTCTGTTGCTCAACACTTAACTTGAACCACAACAAGCTAAATTATTGGGAATTATCCAGTTCTAATTATTGTCTTACACTGACATGAACAATGTCATAATACAAGATTTTCGAATCAGACAAACGCGATTGATATCAGATAAATAAAAGACAGATTTTTGCTCCTGAAGGTGGAAGAAACCCATTAATTGTGACAGAAAATGAGTGACATGTCTGAGCTAAAATAAGTGATCTGTTATAGTGATAGTAAATAAAATGATATCACAATTGGGGCTGCAACTCAACTGATTAATCTGTAGATTCTCAATTAATCGAGTACTTGTTTGGTCTGTAAAATGTCGATCTGTGTGTTTCCCAAACCTGTAAATGATGACGTTCTCAAACGTCTCGTTTCGTCCACAAAAACAAAATTATTCAGTTATAACGACTTATTTGTTACATGGAGCAAAGAAACCAGAAAATATTCACATCTAAGGAGCTGAAAAAAAATCTGAAAACTTGTTTTAATTATTAAATAAAACACTTCGTAGAGGGTCGTAGAGGAGGACACGCCAGGTCGTGAGCGTGTGTGTTCTTTTTCTCGTACACAAACAAACGCAGAGATGCACTCTCTAAATTATGCAGAGCCATATGTATTTTTCTGACACAAATATCCACCATCATGCTCCTTATCTGTGGAGCACACAGGCTTTGGCTAACAGCCGGCCACACTGACGGGGATTAGGGACACAAAAATGTAGAGGAGAGCGTCAGACGGCCATAGTGTAACACACACACACACACACATTATAACTGTGTCCTTGCCAGACTGAACCAAGTTGTCCACATATCAGTTTATACTGTGCATGTGCAGTTTAAACTTAAATAGGTCTAAACCAGTGGTTGTCAACCTTTTTATACCAAGAACTGAATTATCACCAACGTTAAAATTCAAGTTAAGTTAAGTTAAGATGAGGTAAGATAAAATAAAGTAAGATAAGTATGGTAAGGTCAGATAAGGTAAGATAAAATCAGATTAAGTAAAAAAAAAAGTAAGTTAAGTTAAGATGAGGTATGGTCATTTTAGATAGGTAAGGCAGAATAAGGTAAATAAAGATAGGACAACATAAGACAAGGTAAGATTATATTAAATAAGATTAGGCAAGTTAATGCAAGATAAGGTAAGGTAAGGTAAGGTAAAATAAGGTAAGTTAAGGTAACATAAGGCAAGGTGAGATATATGTAATAACATGGTGACTCTAATTCTTCTTCTGTTAATTGTTTCATTTTCTATACACTATATCAGCTCCACTATTTTAGCTCCTCTATTTCTGAGTTTCCACCATAGGAAGCTCACATACCACAGTTTGAGAACCCATGGTGGTCTAAACTAAATCACAATGTTGTCCTTTCAGTCTGTGTGAAATTCCTAAAAGCTACATCCATTAAACTAAGTTAGTGTCAAGTTAAGTATTTCAGCTCTGAATCAAAAGTAATCTTCGTCCCCATGACGACACATCTTAAAATATTTGTCCATGCACATGTGGGTGTGAACAAACGACAGCAACGGTGAATAGAAAGAGCGACGGCGAGGTGAAGCTGAAGGAGACCTCATAATCTCGTCTGCGTCCTGATTTTATAAAGCGTCAAGTTAAAGTGTGAAATTAAGTCACTGAGCAAACACCTAAAGTACTTCACTGTGGATCTACTGCATAAGGTTAACACTGGTGGGTCGACTGTTTACTGTGGGATATTTGAAAAAGCATCAGCTGTACCATGTGAGTGACCAGGATGGACTGCATCTTGCCGGGGCTGAGGTAACCCAGGATGTACGACGCAAACAAAGAAGCCACCTGAAAAACAAACAAACAATCAATAACCAGGATGAACCCACAGACTTCAAGAAACATCCAACAAAAACACAAAAACCATATTAATTACAAAATTGTTGTTTGGGAATATTTGACAAAAATACACGTCACATTTCGCACACTTTGTTTGTGACATCAAATTCCAGGACCAATTGCCTCAAATTCCTGAATAATATCACTCATTTTTCCACACATATTGAATTTATAAACAACATCCTGAACCTGGACACGAATCAAAACACAACCTCGTATGATTTTTTTTTTGTGCATGATTGAGATTTGATCTTGGCAGAACTAAGTGGTCGAACAGCGTTTGCTTCCACAGTAGCATAAATGAGAGTGAACGGCTTTAATGAGCAGCCAAGAAAAACGAGACACAAAGGGAACGGCAGCTGTAAAACAACTCTGCACCGAGTGGGCGTGGACATCTTAGGGCAAACTGATGCTGAGCACAGATGCTGGAGGAAGTGACCTGTGATTCAAACTGTCTGGAAGAATCTCTCTTTGCACAGAACTATCCCTCAGAACACAGCATTTCGGCTGCTTTTTTCCATTACTATGTTTAAACGTACAGTATATACAGAGGGTATATGAATATGCAATTATTTTTTTCAGGCAATGTGATGAAAAAAATTTAATTTTCACCAACTATATAAAACACACCTGAGCAAAAAGTTACAGAGTGACAAATAATAATAATAAGTACGTTAAGATAAGGTAAGATATGGTCAAATAAGGGATGTTAAGATAAGTTGAGATAATTAGATACATAAACACACCGGAGCAAAAAGTACTCAAAATGTTTAAAACCAGATTGAATTTGTAAAATTTGGAAACACGTCACAGTTCACTTGGCTCGTTTTTTAGTGAACAAAAAGAAAAGCAAAAAACATCTATCTATTTTTGCGATTTTTGCAAAAAAGGCAGTATAAAATGAACCATAACTCTGACTGACTCAACAACACATGAGAAGAAGAAAAAAACATGTGACCTATAAACACACATCCCCAGGATGTCCATATAAGGAGTTGTGTATTATTCCCACTGGTGTACCTGTGGCCATGGATGTAATATTAGAACTGGATAGAGCACCGCCCACCTTTTGTCATGGTGGCCACTTCCGTGTACTACAACTAAAAAATACTCCCGGGCCCAAAAAGCAATTTTCCCATTGACCACAATAGTAAAAGAGACACCCCTAAAACTGTTCACAGGACACCTCGAGACATGGACATAGGCATGTATAGATCTTTATATTCTATATTTTTAATTCATGGAGTTTCATATTTAATTCCCAGATTCCTGCCGCGTGAGCACTGAGGGTTAATTCTCTCGTAATTTCACCTCTGCCTGTCCCTTTGCTTTCATTTGTTTCCTGCCTCTTCACTTCTTTGCCCACACTGAATCCTCTGCTCTGAGGCCTCTATTCTTTCTCTAATCTCTTCTGGCCAATCTCCTTTTCTCACCCCATCCTCCTTTCACCACATTCTCTCTCACTCTCTCTCTCTCTCTCTTGTTTACCTGAGTGAGCAGCACAAACTGGGCAAACTGCCAGGGCAGCATGAAGCACAACGTGGAGACGCCGAGAGCGACCATGGCAGTCCTGCTCGGGCTCCGTGTCCTGGGGAGAGAAGAAGAGACGTTATTTCGTACAGTATATACATGTGGTGAGAGTGTGTGGGTGTTTCAGATTTTAATTAGAGGTCAATCATCCAAACAACAATGATTAAAGAGGTGGTTTTACCTGAGGATGTAGGTGAGGAGAAGCATCTGCAGGACGAGGAAGGGGTAAGAGAAGCTCTCCCTGAGCGGCGGAGTCCACATCACACGAGTGCTCTGATTAGACGCACAAATAAAAGTGATGAATGGCTGCATTGCAGTGGACGGGAAAACAAGTCAGGGGAATTAATGGGCAACACTGCATTACACAAACGAGTGCAGTACCCGTTCAATATGAGCCTGTTTTTTTGTGAGGGGGCAGAAGCAGCCATTTATGTATGATGTATAGCTCTCCTATTTCTTTTCCAAACAATGTCAGAGGCATCACCGGCGCCCTCAGTGCGTCACCTGACAAGGTCGAAGCCTGTTAAGTAAACCGTTCGATGGATATGTGATTAACAGACAGATAAGCGGACTATCTGTCGGTGCACTGCACACAGATTAACCGTCAGGACAGACGTCCCTTGCACTTATTATTTATGTAGGTGATTAATAAATTGATTTAACCTTGTTGCCAGTGTAATGTTTGGATCCAAACCCGAGTGAAAATGTGCCAAAAGTGAGGATGGTATTCATCTTTCTTCTTCTTCTTCTATCCAATCTCAATTGTTAAAGGTTATTAACAATTGGATAGGAGAAGAAGAAGAAAGTTGAACCTTCAGTGTGCAGGCACGAAATATTCTGTATCAGCAGATTTTCTGTTCTGTTCTGAAATGGAGCCAAAGACACTTGAATGTGGCTGATTCTGTAACCTGGCAAACACATTCAGAAACTGAAGCACCAAGACATGGGATTAACTACAGTTTTTTTTAGTGTGCATCAATATAAAAAGCAGTAAGTTAATTGTGGTCAACAAACATGGTTAATATATGATTATAATCAAGTAGATCTACAACAAGGGGGGCGCCTGCGTCTCTCGAATTGTTCCAGTCCCAAATGGTTTATAAATGGTGTCATTTATAAGATTCCTGTGTTTCACTGTCAGCATGAATCCTATCTGTGATCCGCTTCTCATCAAAAATGAGAGGCAAAGTGACTCCACTGTGTTTTAGAGCAGTGTTTCCCACATGTTTCCATACGGGGAACCACTTTTTAAAGGTGGCAGACCATCATGACCCACATCCCAATCACGGCAGGAGCATCGTTTCATATCCATATGCATGTTATTCAAAATGTCTACATGAACATCTAATAAAAAGGTTAAGAAAATTCCACCTGTGGGTCCCGACCAAGTCTTTCGGAAACAGTTTTGGAGCATTTTAAGCCTAAAGCAGATTTTTTATTATTATTTTAACATTGATTTTAATTGCAGTATTGTATTACAATTGTTTTGGTCTGACTAATCGTGACTTGTAATTTCCACATAATGATTTATGACCATTTAGCATTTATCCAGCGTGCTGCTGCCTCTACAGTAATCACAGCTGTCACAAACCCGCGCTGACATGAGGCGAGCAGGAGCTTTCAATGGGCTGATAGACAATTGTGAGTGTGTGTGTGTGGAAATGTCAGTGTATTGATCTGGGAGAAATAGAGACACAACAGTATTTGTTTTGATAAAAGAAAAAGAGGTGGGAGGAAGAACTCAGGCCGTGAGACGAGTGCCAGCCCAAAAACAACTCTAAGCTCCTTTTGTGGGCGAGAAATAGCTCCTATTAACACAGCCTGTGCTTCTCTGAGAGCCTTTTCATTCCAGGTTTCACACATTTCAGAAGCTTACACCCGGAGACGCTCTGAGAACCTCACAGAACTACAAAGCTTCGCCATTTAAAAAGAAAATCCCAGAAGTGCTGAAACTGATAGCAGGGAGGACAGGGAACACACTCACTTCGCCGTGATTGAAGAAGAAACACATCGTGGTGACAATGCCACCGAGCCGACTGCCACTGGGAGGGAAAAATGGGGAAAAAAAAGACAGACTCAGAAAGGTCATCGGATATCTGATTTGTCAAATCCATATTTGAGACAGAGACAAACTGCAAAACGAAGCTGCGTTACCTGAGGTAAGCGCCGTAGATGAAGAACAGGCTCATCATCAGGCCGTTCTGCAGGAACACGCAGGCCACGTAGAAATACGCTGGGTCTCCCATCCCTGATGCACACACACACACACACACAAAAAAAATTAGCACAACAACGATTGAGCATTCGATTAGGCCCCATGGTTCTCAAACTGTGGTACGCAAGCTTCCTCTGGTGGTAAATCAGAAATATCGTTACTACTGTATATACCAGGGTATGTGATCGGAGTGGAGATGAGGAATTGAGTGCAGAGAAAATTAAATAAATAACAAAAATAATAATAATTAGAGTCACCTCATCTGTCGCTCCATATTAATCTAATTAACTCGTTCATTTTGGTTTGTGGTTGATATGAGACATTTGAGAACATCATTATTGCCACATTTCGGGACCAAACATCTCACCATTCATTCTTCTGTGGACACCTATACGTGAGAGTAGAGCTGCAACTAACGATTATTTTCATAATTGATTAATCTGTCCTTTATTTTCTCGATTAATCGGTTGGTCCATAAAATAGCAGACAACCATAAAAAATGTTGTTTGGTGTTCGTTAAACATGGAAATGATGATGTTCTCAAATCTTGTCTTGTTTTGTCCAAAAACCAAAACGATTAACTTTTAATGATTTCTTTGTTATCCAGAGCAAAGTAATTAAGAAAATACTCGCATTTACGAAGCTTAAACAATCAGAAATCTTGTTTTAATCATGCTTCGAACCGATTAATCGATTATCAAAATAGTTGTTGATTAATTTAGAAATCGATTAACTGTTTTAGCTCTACGTGATAGTGAATTTGACACAATAATGAGCTGAAACAGGTCATTAGATGCAGCTCTGACTGTATCAGAAAAGATAAACGGTTAATAGTCTATTTATAGAGCACATTTCTAGTCAAAGCTGCTTTACACTTTATAGTTTTCAGCCACATTCACTCACACTTTCATGTGCAGCACATCTTCTATCACTCGCCTTTCCCACACCGCTGTCAGGGGTTAAGTGTCTTGCCCAAGGACACATGGGCATGTAGGGAGAATGGAGAACCAGCCTTTGAGATTGAAAGACGACTCTCGCTCTAGCACTGAACTACCGTTGCCCCGACAAGAGTGAAATGTGCTGCACGCTCTGGAATGACCTGGATTTCAATTCCCATTCACACTGTAGTGCTCGTGTTTCAGGTGCAGTAGAATTTGAAGAGCTCCAACAACCTGATGAAAGTCGGGTCACTTGGGACAAAAATAGCCCATAAAAGAAGAAGTAGTTCAGGAAAATCCCTGACCATAGCGGTCTGCTCTACCTATGACTATTATTCTACTGTTGACAGATGTTTTAATAATTAAATATATTACATTTGATATTTGAACATTTGAATAATCACAAAACTAAATGTAGGCAATAATAATAATTTACTGCAGCTATACACACGACAATATAAGGCCTTTTAGCACCAGAGTTATTTAAACTTAAAAGCGACATAAAACTACTAAGGAGATTTAAATGAGCAGCCATATTTTGTGGTGAGGAAAAATGCGAGGGATCATAAAAGAGCTGGATTTATTATCTGGGTCAGTTTTAGAGAACATATTCTCTTTAACCCAAGTCTGGCACAAGATATAAAAATATATTACACTGAATAATGATGAGACGTGACGCAGAAACACAAGTTCCTCTGTTTTTACTGGTGAGAAAAAAGGCTTCTTCACACCCTGAGACTGAAACTGTGTTTCTCTCCGCATCTAATTAATTTCCTTTTCCAGCAGTGCCATCAGCCAAATTAACAGGTACACAGAACAGATTGAAAAGGCTGTAATGACTAACAAGACACTAAGGAGTGTGTGGATTTTGTTAAAAGCTGTTTCATCACCAGGATTCAAGTGGAAATCGCAAAAAAGGGAGGGGGGAACAATGGCTCAGGCTGTAAATATGACCAAATATCTGCTTTCTGTTTAACAAAAACAGTACACGCTTCCAGAACATGACTGTCAGCTGTTATGCAAGGCACCTCGTGCCATGATCATGTACACACTGTGAAAACAGCCCGAGTGTACTGACCCTGGTCTGCCTCGCACTTCACTAATGAGACACAAACACAAGAGATGGCAGCTCAACAAAGGACAGTTTTTTTACTTGTTTACTCTCAGCATTTTTATGATTATGGAGAAATTGAATCTGCAGATGAATAGAGGCAGAACAAAAAGTGCTCATGCATAATAAAGGAAAACAATTCTTTCCTTCAGGGCTACAATAATAATCACAGTTCTTCTCTCACTGTTGTGTTTAGTCCTTTTAGCGACTTTTGAGTGTTTTTTTGAGAACTTGGGAATATTTTCAGTTTTTTTTTGCTCCATACAAAGAAATCCTTATAGCTGATACATGCTTGGTTTGTGGACAAATTAAGACATTAGAGTACATCATCATTTCAAAGGTTTGGGAAATGCAGACTTACAATTTCAAACAAGTACTTGAAATTAATCGAGAAAATATATGACAGATTAGTTGATAATTAACAGAATCATTAGTTGAAACCCTACTTGAGAGTTGTACGTGAGAACATAAACGGTATTATTCATTAAATATTCTCAACTCCAGCACATGAGAACTAGTGAATTCAACGCAGGGTTAAACAGAGTGGCATAATAATGTTCTAAATAATGTTAGAACACAGATTTGCGGATTATATTTTGGTTGGAAATTAAGTGTCAACTGGAGGTAAAAAAACCACGGAATTTTTAGAGCCTGTTTGGTTGCATTGATCAGTTCCTTCTGTCTGATTTGAATACTCAGGAGGCACATGTGACTGCGTCTGCCAACAAGAGACAAAAATCATCCAAGGCTGTGAAGACAGTCATCCAGTTCAGCTCGTGTGACTAGTTTTATATGTCAGTAGCTCCAGGTCACTGCTGTCATATTATGAGTTTGTGTAACGTAGAAGTGGCACCATTTCTACCAACCAAGACAGGTTCGTACAAAAATCCACAAACGTGTGAAAAATACTGTAAAATGGGGTGAATTTAAACAGTGTTAACAATGTTTCTGTTTAGATCCAGAGTTTCCTATTTATAACAGGACAGTAAACGCAACACACAGCCCACTGTTATCCTTTTTCCTCCACAACAACTCAAAATAAACCACATGGTTGGATTATGTAAACAGTGATCAGCGATTAAAGTTGAACAACAGAAGTACATTTCAGCTTACTCTACTGACACTTTTACATTATTTAGTTCGAGCACTACTCGGTTCAACTCGACTACTTTGGTTTTTGCTTTTCCATTAGGAATAAATGGTGCTCTTCCATCAATGGAAGAGTCATTAGTGCAACGCCCAACACAAGAATCCAACCAAACAATGCCGGACGTAAAAATCCTGAAAACATCTATCCAACATTTAGCATGGTATATTTAAATATCCCGAGCGATTCTGTGAACAAATCTTTTTAATCAACTGATTCTATCAACATTTTTTGTGTTTCACCATGTGTCTGGCTTTCGAGTTCGGTCAATATTTTCTGTGACTGGTTTGGTTCGGAAAAATGCTGGTAAAAACCGATCTCCGTGGCGACAGTGTGTACCTTCACAGCTGTCCACGGGAGTGAGTCCTTCTCCTCTGTTGATCGACCAGCACATTTTTGTGGGTATCCCAAAGTAGCCCATTACACCTGTGTACACGCGGTACCAGCTGGCCAGGACCACCTGTGGACAAGAGGGGACAGAAGGCAGAGGACAGAGGGAGAGAGGACAATCAGTGTAAAGCCTGATAACAAACATGCCTGAAAAGACCTTCCAGTCCTGTTGTCTTTGAGGAGCACAGACACATTGTTGTCCTGAAGAAGCAGACAGTTTGTTTCCCTGCACTGAGTGCATTGATCTCTTCTATGTCGATTTAATTAAGGGAATGCAAGAATGCACAGTGGCTAGCATTGTTTGCCTTGATTTGTTTGTTTTGATTATTAAGAAAAGACTGAAAAGGCATTATTAAAATAACATCTTTTCTGCACGTCAAACATAAGTGTAAATATTACATTTTATAATTTCTCCAAATTGTTTTCATATTTGCAAAATGAATTTCTAATGAGAGTTATGCAAATTAGAAAAAAACACACCGATTACAGCAAATGATCTTTGGTTGATCAGAGATGGCAGCTCACAAACCTGACCTGAGCTGCACTGTGAACCATGTCATTACAGCAGTAAAGCAGACAACTGACAGGTTTAATTTCAGCCTGCGGTTGAGATAATGAGAAGCTGCTACTTGGATGTTTTCTACGCTGCTTGTCGCTGATGAGAAGCAAAGATTAGAGATGATTGAATCCATGAGCGCCCAGATAAATAAAGGATAATGTGCAGAAATTCAGCCGGCACTTCTGAGCCATTTTATAAATGAAATGCATTAACAGTGATATTGATAATGCTACTTTACTGCATATAATATGAATAGTAAAAATGCTGTTCCAATATTCTAAACTGAAAGTAATGCATGTTTCACTGCGTATTGAGCTAACAGGTACAGCTAACAAGATGCATTCAAAGACCCTGGTAAATATCACTTCTGCAAGACCTGCAGCAGGGGTTTCAAACTTTTTGAGAAAAAGACATCAAAATAACAACATTTGTGATGATTTTTGACAAAATTTCAAAATAAAAGCGTAAGTGGTTGGGCGCATGAAATTGATTGGGGATCGTGAGTTTGAGACCTCTGATCTACAGCATGTTGAGTTTAGAGGAGAGGCTACAAAATGCATTCAAGAAACCTTGTAAACTTTTTTTTTTAAGTTTTTTTTTTCCCCAGGTATTTTAGGTTGTTGTTTTTACAAAAGCAATAGTTAAAACATTTATAAAATTATTATAAAACATTATTATAAACATTATAAAACATTTGTGTTGTATCTTTTTAATATATAACAAATAGTCAGAGTAGAGAATATCAAGTGAACATTACCTCAGGATAGAGATTAAATCTCTTGAGCGTGTTAATAACCAGGGGATGCTCTGTAAGCCGATCGTTCATGATCATGTGGAGGCCTTCCAGGAAAGACGGCGCCTCGATAACAGTTTTGTAGTAGGAATAGTACAGACCCTGGAAGTGAAATAAAATACACACGAGAAATTAAAATGATAGAATGATACAGGAGATTGGTGGGTGGAGAATGTAAGAAAGAGAAATATCAAGGCAGAGTGATAAGGAGGTAGAGACTCGCAGAGAGACAAGACACTAAATATAACTACAACAGATGCAGCTTTGATAAGAGGCAGGACTGAGCTTCACAGCAGCCCATCTGCTAACACACAGTAAACGGGGCTGGAACTAACGATTTAATAATCAATTAACCTGTTGATTATTTTTTTGATTAATCAAGTACATTGTAGATCCATAAAATGTCAGAAAATGTTGAAAATCTGTAACCTTGATTTAGATATAAAAAAACATTATAACATCTATTATTATAATAGATTAATAATCAATGAATTGTTGCAGCCCAGGTAGAAAATATAACACTCTGTTTGCAGTGCTTCCACTATCACCTTCAGCGTCATCTCTTAAAAAAAGAAAAAGGCTGTGAATATTGTGGGGCACGCCAAACACCAGCAGCTTTTTCACGCTTGTTGTGATGGTGACGCATAAAATTATGCTAAATCAGATCACACGTCTGCTGACTTTGTCCTTGTGCAGTGCCTGAGACAGAAAGGGGAATCTGTAAAATCTGTAATTAAAATTATTTGCACACCGTTACAGCCACTGTAAGCTTTGAGGAGCAAAGCATGCGTGGTTTATACGGTTGTAAGAGGAAGTGATGCTATCGATTGAGCAGAGAAAACAGCGTCGCAAGAGTTGATGTTTGGTCTCATGACACCTTTACACAGGGCTGGGGGACACGACCTATGAGGGTTGTTGAATATTGTGGAAAAATATCAGATCATTTAAGATTGATTATTGTTCCAGGAAGAAGGCTCTTCCGTGGCAGAAAATGACAGAGACAGTAAATATGGAACATTTGCTTTGCAAATTGCAAATCCCCCCCCTGTCCTCAAAATCACCCTGTTTTTTCTTATGCAATCGACTGTCCAGCTCTTTTGGACTCACTGGTCAGAGTTCACCTTCCTTCAAATTTGTTTAACAAACTGGAATAGGGGAGGCAAAGGCTTTGGAAATACCTTACTTAGAGTCGAGCAATAAATCAAATTAACAGTTGCAGCAGTGGTCAAACTGTGTGAATCTATTCTTGACTGTAGCTTCAGCTGGGCGTGCCATCCCTGTAGCAAACAGAACGTGATGAAAGCAGAAGTTTGATGACTTCCATGCCTTTTTGACTGACCTCAGTTCAGCTTTACTCCTGCAGAGGTCTTCCTTACTTAACAAATAAATCAAGGACAGACGTTCAGGTACAGACTGGGAATAAAGTGGCTGATAAAGAGGGATAGTTTAGATGTTTTTTGTGGCTGTATAACTTGTTTTACTCATTTATCATATTTGTTTTTGCACCCTTATATGGCCTTTTCCACCAGGAAACTGACATTTGTCACTCCCTGCACCAAAGTCCATAGAGAAAATCAACGATTTTAGGTCACAGCACACAGGAGTTGTTGATCCACTACTGCTGCATCACAAAGTTCAAGTGTGTTATTATGCAAATCATGCGCTTGAAATGATTTGTTTAGGTTTACCTCAGTGACACAAACTTACCAAAGGAGGCATCAGTAGACCAGCAGCTAGTGTATCCCCATGAGCTAAAACACAATGATTTTCACATAGGACTTTGGTGTGGGAGAGTGAGTGATTCACTCTAAACAAAAACATTCAGTGTTTTGGGGCTGAAATTTGATAAGAGGGCCCCTTCTCACTTCACTAACCTCACATAGTGCAAAGGAAAAGGTTCAGGCGTGGAATGGGAATAAACAATTCACATTAGTGTTGCTTTAAGATCATTACATTCCACACCTACAGCATCATTACCCTCAAAATACTGTTAATGCAGCATCCCCTCCTAAAGGAAAAACAAGACAAAAACAACACCGTATTTACCATTTCTGTGCGAAAAGCCATCTCCTTCTCCAGGTTTGACAGGTGTGAGAAGTGTCTGTCGTTCTCAAACAGCTGTGAGAGATGGTACCTGATCATGGGAGGAGACGTGTGTGAACCAAACCGAGCACAGCCGTAATGTTTGGGTCAGAACAAACATGCAGATAGAGTGACTCACCAGTGTAGATATCCAGTCAGAGCAGCTGTGGACAGAGAGAGAATTAACTTTCAGTGCGGCTGAAAACAAGTTTGATTAACTACAGCAGTGTTTGGGAGAAGGGTAGGTGAATCAATCAAACTTTGTTTGTATAGCACTTGTAATAATACACATAAAATATCAACAAAGAGAAATAAATAAAAATACGAAAACAGCCCACACACACACAAACCAGGGCTGAGCAATATATCGAGAGCTTATCATCATCAACACAGGCACAATATACATATCATCACTTCACAGAGGGGATCATGTATTTTGCAATAACAGCTTAAATTGAGATAAATGAATATAGTTCCGCCTGGTAGTTAGTTTTGTTGGGTCAAGAACGTACCACTTGTTTTAAGGCCCTATTGTATGCGCTCTGATTATTCTATTTCAACTTCATCATGTGTCCAAAGTTCCATCTGACCAAGCTTTATGGCGATCCGATGAATTTTGCAGGAATTTATGTTAAAAACACATTCTCATATTTTGTGTTCCCACTAGCCACGCAGCAGGCTTCTGTCATCGTGCCACCTACTGGCAACAGGATGTCACCCAACAGTAACAAACTTTGTTCCATTTCCATTAAGTTTTCAGTGTGTGGTGTACATTTGTTATACGCTGACATAACAACCCCCCCGATAATGTGATCTAGAGCACTTTAATTAAATTCAGCCCTCATAGTGTAACACCCTTGTACTTTGTGGACAGAGAAATGAGAAGAGAAATGAGGAACATTGCTGTTGGATTACTGAACCTCTTAAAATGGTTTCAGTAGGTTCAAGTTTTTCAGCATCAGCAAAACCCATGATGCTAGAATAGAAAGGAGAATAACATTGTCACCATCTACACGAGTATGTTTTTAAATACCACAAGTTATATTGTCAAATGCAACGTTCAGTGTTATCACATGATATTGTACACCCCTTATAAACACATGTGACACATAAACATTAATGTTTATACAGGCCAGAATAGATCATTCAGAATGAAAATCACACAAAAAAACAAAGGAAACACTATCTCACTGTTTATTTTAAAGACACCAGAGGAATTACAATAAAAAAGTAAAATAGTAATGAAATCCTTAATCCTTAATAATATACTAATAACAACAATGACACTAAATAAGCAGAATTAATGTACTACAAATGAACAATTACAAAATGGGCGAATAAAATATAAGTAACTCAACAAATACATAAAATAGGGACAACTTAAGATAAATAAAATAAATATAAACATATTGTAGAATACCTTTGTAAAACAACAAAATACATGAGGGTTAACAAATATGATTTATTATATTATATTAAATCAGATTTTGAAAAAAAGCATCTAAGAATATGTGAAACACTACGTGATAAATCAGAATAAACATTAGATTCAACTTTAAAGCCCAGAAAAGTGAGAACGCGTGTGCAGCTGCTTTAAAATCACACAAAGCGACTTTGCTACGGTTTTTTTTTTTAATGAATCGCCAACAACAGGCGGCTAGCTGCTGGGCTAACGTTAGCCGACGGATCAATGGCAGCGATAAATTAATTTTAAGGACCCGCTAATGCTACAAAAACATGCACACAACGCTAGCACTTGTTAGCTGCTAGCAGGCTAACGCTCCAGTAACTTACCGAGGAGGAGAGTGACTCCCAGCTTCGCGGCTGCGGAGGGACTTAGCCCGAGCTTGTGTCTGATGCCCGGGAGCCCGTTTGGGTGAGAGCCGGTGGCCGCTTTGCCCTCCCTCCCCGCCCGCCTCACGTTACTTTTACCACTGGCGGATACAAGCGGGTTTCTGTCGCGGTCAGTCTGGGTCGCTGGACTCTTCCCGGTCTGTTTTCTGTTCTTAGCCACCATGGTTCACACGGAACAGACCAGCTGAAGCAGCCGGGGAGCTGTTCGCAGGAAAATAAAGATACCGCAGGCAGGAAGCAGCGCGAGCGGTGTGAGCTGTGCTGAGCAGCTCCGCGGTGGCTCGTATCTGCTCCGCGGATCTGCCCCCTTTCACTACCCGAACCGAGCGACGCGTCCACACACAGACTCGGAGAAATCTAGTGAAGCTTTGCCCTCTGTCGGTCAATGTGTGGTACTACAGAGAGCATCTAGTTGTAGCCATGGTAACGATGTAGCGTACTGATTATATAGGCAGAGGCGAACCCACAGCACACGCACATATACCAGGCAAATGTTTGGGCCCTCCGAAGAAAATGGGCCCCCTAGAGTACATTTTCAATGACAATCATTGACTCCACCCCTGGTTGATTGTACTCATTGTAAGTTGCTTTGGATAAAAGCGTCTGCTAAATGGCATGTAATGTAATGTAACAATCATAAAGCCTCCTAATATGCAGCTTACCATGTATAATATAATATAATATAATATATTATTTTTGAACTTGACACCCAAATCCCTCCAATCAATCAATCAATCAATCTATCTATCTATCTATCTATCTATCTATCTATCTATCTATCTATCTATCTATCTATCCCTGTGTTTAGAAGAATATTACATCAGATTAAATTGTGTTGTTATGTCTTACTAAGTAAAATTTTATAGACAACAAATTCTCCTTAGGGATTTTTGCTGCATTATTGAAAGAAACATCTGCTAATTAAGAGCAAATACACATGTTTAAAAAAAGAGAAGAGTGAGTTCTGGAAGTGTAATGCTCCACTAGCACCAGCAGATGTCACCAAAACATCACAATTCTGCATCAGTTTCTGCACCCTCGTGATCTGTTCATCTGCTGCTGATTATAGATATGTATTCATTTATTTCTCACTTTAAAGAGGGAACAAGTTTCATACTCCCTGAACTGTCTTTTCGGTTATTCTTAAATCTTAAAATTGATTTCCTTCACATTCATATATATCTAGTTCCACATGCTCTTTCTCTCCCTCAGTTATAAATGATTCACTTTGTCAGCTGCAGTCTGATCATCATCTCCCCTTGGACGGGAGAGATTCTGCAGATCACTGTGGACCATGAAAGGGAGACAGAAAATTGGGTTTTCACAAAAAAAAAAAAACCTTTGACAAGTTGGGGATAGAGATGCAGACACTGTGAGGGGCTGATGCCTTTGGGGCTGATGCACTGGTTTTCAGTCACGGTGGAGATGGTGTATAGTGCTCTATCTGGCGACAGAGACGGGAACATCAGGAAATAAGGGTTGATCTCATCTGTTTGACTTGGAGAGTGTGTGAGAAAAAGGGGAGAGCAGGAGCGGGAACAGAGTCCCGTCTGGTGGTGACATCGTGACAGCTGACCTCAAACTCCACAAACAAACACCCACCGGCCAAACCTTGCAACACTGACTCCTGCTGCAGGCTGATGTGGTGGTGGTGGTGGGTGAAAAGAAAAAAAAGAAGAGGCAGGGAGGGATAACAAGTTTTGGAGACAGTGTGTTTGTTTTCTTCTCTGACTCAGCACTGAGAGCCAAAGTCTGTGTGTGAGAATCTGTGAGAATCACTGAAACTGTCTGTGTGCGTGTGTAAAGAGAGCTGCTTCATAAGACAACATCTCTATATGAGTGTGTATATATATATATATATATGTACATATACATCAAGTCAAATCATTTGTTGTAATTTGTGGTCAGTGAGTATCATACCAGAAAAGTTACTTTTTTACAATAACTTAAGTAAAAAGTCTTAAAGTATATGACATCTACTGTATCAAAAGCACTTTTCTCATATACAATGTATCAAAAAGGTGAGTAGTAAGTGTTGAGCTATGGTGGCTCAGTGGTAGGGCGAGTTGTCTTTCAACTGGAAGGTTGTGGGTTGAATTCCTGGCTCTGCTATTCTAGGCAGAGATACTTAACCCCACGTTAAAGAGTGTGAATGGCAAAACTCACGAGTAACAAAGAGAGTTCGAGGAAATGTAGTGGAGTAAAAAGTACAAGTTTACAAAGTAAAGTACAGATACGTGAATTTTGTACGTTGTTACATGACAACACTGACCTTGGGGAATTAGAAGAGGTTCAGTGAGTGCAATCCCCAAACTCCACATGGCATTTCTTGACGTGGACATTGTATTTCTTGTCCTCACCAGCTGTGTTTAATTAGCCTGAGGTCCTTTAAGCAACACCCCATGGAAGAAAAATGTTGGAGAGAGGGTGCCGTCATCCCCAAAACCCCAACACTAATTCATCCAGAGTCCGACTGTATACCCACCCACCTTTCTGTGTCTGACTCTAGTGCCACACTGTGTTTGGAGTGAAAACAAATCCCCTCAGTGTATCAGTACACTGCTGAGCAGACGCTTTTCAAATCGCCCGTCCTTCTCCGACATCACGTCCGACGACACCTTGGCTTTTCTGACAGCCTCGAGCGTCCCACTCAGCCTCAGTTATTGTGTCTTTGGTCAAACCTGGCAACCGCAGCTCAGCTGGGAGTTTGAGAAAACACCACGAATGTTCTGGGGAAAAAAAATTGGAAGGTGCATGAGGGCTAAGTGATGAGAGAGATGTGGCGATCAGACACGCATTGTTATCCCAGGCAGTGTCCACATGTGCTGGTGGGTTTTTCAGGCGTGGCTTTGGACAGACACTCCGATGACCACTGCTGTCCTGTCAGACGTGTGTGTGTGTGTGTGTGTGTGGGCAGTGAGAAAGCCTGTACAAACATTATAGCAGCCTGCGAAGCAACACTACATATCATCACAATGTTCTGTGATTATCAGGAATGGAACAAGTTTGTCGACCTGAGAATGAAGAATAATGAAGTTAATGTGTTGCCTTTAAACACTTGTATTTAGCAAATAGAGGCGCGTGATGCAAAGTAAGACTAAAAAGTAACAAATAATAACAAATCATTCCCATAGAAGAATAAAATAAATGCAGGGATGGCGACTGTGAAGACACAAGGAACATTTAAGACGTGAGAAATATGTACCACATGTTCTCTGTTTTAGAGATGAATGGGGGGAAAAAAATGAAGAGATTTGTTTGGATTATGTCAATGTCATTTAGCCAGAACATCCCCCATGACAATGAGAATTTAAAAGTTTCCCCAGCCTCGTCTTGTATTAGTTATTCTAATACATTCATCCATTCATCTGTCAGCTTTTAGCTGCCGGAGCCACTCGCAGCTGAGGATAAAGAACAAGTGGAAAATATGTTGTTTATAATTACAATTATTATTATTGTACTCTCTGGAACTCACTCCCACAACTCATCAGGAACTCAGACTCACTACAGACAATCATTACTCAAAACCCACCTGTTCAAAACTGCATACACTTAACTCTCTATTTCCCATTGTTTTATCCCAGTCCTTTGTTTTTGTTTTTGTTTTGTCGTTTTGTGTTTGTACAGTGTCTTTGAGTGTTAAGAAAAGCGCTATAAAAATATGATGTATTATTATTATTATTATTTGTTATCGACAGTCAAATTAAAATTCACAGTGTTCAAAAAAAGACCAATGTATGTGAATATTTACTTATATGTGTCTTTTTTGAATGAGTGAAATAATCATTCTTTCTTTAATTAATTACGTCTGCACATTAGGTCATATTTACTTTCACTAAAATGAAGAAAAGTGTCCCGTGACCCATCTGTGGGTCCCGACCCAGTGTTTGGAAATCACTGCGTTAAATTCTATATTTATTTTAGGTGTCTCTGTGTGAACCTGTGTTCAGAAGCTGTTCACTTGTTTGTTTGTTTGTTTGTTTACACCAGAAGCTCCAGGTGGGTCCTCATAAGTCTGGTATAAACATATGTGTGTGTGTGTGTGTGAGGGGGAGGAGGGGGGAGGAGGGGGGAGGAACACGTTTACTGCTCGTTTTCCTGTGACATGTTTATTACGGAGCAGAGACACATGCTGTCAATGATCACTCGTTGTTTGAGTATCAGTTATCTCAGCATTAAGGCCCATTAGTATTCTGTGGAAACTAATTCAATTAGTGCTCTCCAGGGGCCCCCGGGGGCCGTAACACCACATCAGTCAGACCACGGGAGACACAGAGAGAGAGAACATGTGTGTGTGTGTGTGTGTGTGTTTACATCTGAGTGAGGCCATTTTACCTACTTCATAAAATTTAGGAAAAATCTTTTTAAATAAAAGTGACATTTAAAGAGTTGATGACGCACAGCGCCACACATAATCTCCAATCATGTTTATTTATATGTATAACGAGTAGTAAAGCAGATATATAAGAATATATTGGTATACTTATGGTGTAAATAGCAATTGAGTACAGTGTAAATACAGTGTCAGTGTCATTTACTTGTCTTGTGTGCAGCAATAGGAATAAACAATTAAAAAAAAGGGAATCATCATTGAATCTATCCAGATACAGTGGATCTTTTTTGACTAAAGGCTATAATCTTTTTTATTTTTTTTAAATGTAACCTTTATTTAAATGTATCTATTTTGCAAGAGTCAGGACATAATTATTACTATTAATTCCTGTTCAATCATACAGACTATACATGACATATTCTGAATATAATATCATTTAACTAGAAAGTCCGTAAAACTATAAAAAGAACAGCAGTCAGACACATGGGGAGCCCTTAAACAAATTAGATAATACAAATAAATGAACATAAGAAGAATAAAATGAACATAAGAAGAATAAAATGAACATAAGAAGAAAAACATGATGACATATTTAAATATGTAAATAAGGAAGCTACGGCACAAAGCAACAGGGAAATGTATGAAAGAAAATTGACAGAAAACTGTCGGGTAAAACAACGGAGAGCAAAAATACATTTTGTGGAATTAAACACATTAACATAGATTACAAAATAATTATTAGCATTGTTATATAATCACTTAATGTCTGTACTTTGCTCTGTTTTGCTCTGTTTTACGTTTATATATATACATATATATATATATATATATATATATATATATATACAATACAGTGTCTCTATTTCCCTAACTAATAATAATACTATTACATTTAAAGAATGACATTAACTCTTTTGGTGTTTCTTTAACAAAGTTAGATTTACTGTGAATGTTCCACCTTTGTTTATTTGTTCATGTTTCTATTCCACTGCAGCTTTAAATAAACTGCTATGGCTAAATATGAGAGAATGTACACGATCGACGACACCGAGCATGTTAATTAACGTGTTTAATACAAGTACAAGTAAATTACACTTATTGCAACTGTCATAGGGTTACGGTGGAGGGAGTTGCGCGGTTACGGCACCAACTGTTCACCTCGGCCTCGCCTTAATCCTGGTAACACAGCTGTCTGGATTATCAGCCAGCGCACCTTGACCTTGAGCGTTTGATTTCCCCCTCTCATCCCAGGACAAAGCTGTCAACCGCTTCACCTGCTGCTCCTCTGATGGAGAGATAAAAAAGGAAAGAGGAAACGGCAGACTAACAACACATGTTGTTATTGTTTCTATGATTAAACCCCATGTCTACTGTAGCTGCTGCCGACTTGGTTTGGAAATACCAAAATAAAAGACTCAAAATGAGAAGGCAATTCAATATTGAATGAAATAATTTGAATTTTTTAATTTAAGGACACATCAAAATTGCCCATAATATATTTAATGATACCAAACAAAAAACATGACTAGAGGCTGATTTATGATGATGTTTTTGTAAAAATCGTATTTATTCAATAGGCAAAAAAACCAAGTAAAGTTGAAAAATAATTTATTAAAAAAAGAGACAGGGGGAAAGACAGAAGGCGAATAAGAGGCCAGCTAACATGACCGGCTTAAGCCGGTGCAGAAAGATTGTTTCCTTTTTGCCCTGTGCTGTAATTTCCTGCTCTGTGATCAGCTCTTCCATACGATTAGGCTGATTTGCAGAGAATGCAGTCATATGACGGGCTTTGCTCCAACTGTGCAGACAAATGAGGCCGAGCAGCAAAGCAGTCAGCAGGCTCACACACACACACACACACAAACACGGACACAGAGAGACAGACAGGTGAGCTGTTATATATATATTTAAGATTTAATACACGTTAGTGGTTCCACACACGCTTGCTGCTTCTCACGCATCATGTACATGTGTGGAAATTAAAACCAGTTCATCTTAGTGTAACTGCAAACCACCAGCTTCACCAAAACCCACATTATAAATGCCAACATTACACACACACACACACACAGAATCAGCTCTGAGGTCCATGTAATATAATTAGGCCAAGTCACTGACCTCTCTTCTTTTCAGAACCTCCACAATGCCAGAGGGGCCCTGCTCTCCCTAGACAACCTCCCAACACACACACACACACACACACACACACACACGCAGGTTGGTTTTGCATTGTTTGTGTGGACACTCATAGACACAATGCAGTCCCTTACCCCTAACCCTAATTCTAACCCTAAAACCAGGTCTTAATCCTCAAAAAGCCTGTTACAGTTACTGTATGTGGACCAGCCAAAATGTCCTCACAAAGATATAGATTTGCTTGACAAGTGTTCCACACGGCCTCCTTAAGACATGTACACATGTAGTGAGGACACATAATGCATTCCCTAACCTCACAACTAAATGCTTAACCCTAATCCTTCCCAAAATGTCCTCACTCCCTGTGTAGCAATCCTTTTAAGGACACTGTGTTGACTTTCACTCATTTGGACAACCGAAATAAAGTGGTATGTATCCCACAACTAGTCAATGCCTAATCCTAACCCCTTAACGTAACCTCAATTCAAATCCTAGCCCTAAACGTAGCCACCTCCTCAGAAACGAGGTCTCCATCGCGAGTACAGGTCCTAAAGGGATAACAAATACATATATATACTGTATACTGTATATATATATATATATACACATATATTCATACATATATACATACATGTATATACATATATAAATATATGTATAGATTCAAGATTCTTTATTATCATTCCAACACACATTAGAACATGAGGTTCGAAGGAAATTCCAGTCTCTCCAGAAACCCGGTCAGCCCAAAACAATAAAAGAACAGTTTAAACTTAAAATATAAACATTTAAAAATTTAAAATTTAAAAATCTAAAAGTTTAAAAAAGATTAAAACCTCTGGAGGTAAGGTGCTGTGTCAGAATTAGGAGAATAGAATAATAAATAAAAAAAATATTAGAAAGAGGCACATTTCTCAAAAACGGGATCATTTTGACCATGTAAATGTGTCCTGTGTGCAATAGTTACTTAAGTGTCTTTCTCTCTTGCTCTCTCTGTCGTTCTAATCTCTTTGTCTGTGTTTATTCCCCCCCCCCCCCCAGCCCCCCCTTCCCTGTCTCTCATTACCACTATGATTTTGACTAAGCCTCTTACTGCTACCTGATCAAGTATTGGGGAAGCAATCTGGAAAGCCAATTGCTTTAATTGAGGTGAAGAGTCCCTGACCATTCAGAGAAAGGTGTGTGTGTGTGTGTGAGTGAGTGGAGACCATGCAGTGCGGTGCAGTGTGTTAATGTACGTGCGTATGTGTGTGTGTGTGTGCGGCCATGACTTACACAGACGACGAGGTTTCCTCTGTCACTTGTCAACACTCTTGACGGTTTAATCTTTCCTGCCTGTACGAGTATTAAAAGATTATGAGCGTTCTGCATGGTTTCATCCGAGCCACATAAGGGGCTGTTTTCTCCCAGGGGCCCCTCGGTTCACCCTGTGAAGGGGTGAGACAGAGGCCCACAGTGGGGGAGACAGGCGAGGAGAAGGGGCGAAGAATTGATGGTGGTTGGTTCAGGCGTTTTTTTTTCTTTCTGCCTCCTCGAGTTGCATTTTCCTCTTACATGTACCATCTTGCATTCCATTCCAGCAGTGGTGATTTCTCAGCAGGAGTTCCATGAACACCTAAAATGACTGGTTGTACACGTGTCGGCACCAGAGCCAGTGTCCATAAGCTCGACCGGTCAGTCGTTGAGTATGCATGCGTGGAACGGTAGACTAACGTGGAGCCTCATTTTACCATGAAGGGAACCACGGGCATGTACGTCAGGATGACCTCGTGTGAGTGATGGGAGTGAATATGAATGATCCATTATGTGAGCGGGTTGGTCTGAATCTTGGATTCTTTCATTTAAGATGTTTTCTGCACGACATACAAACATGAATCCCCACAGTACTGCACGTCTCTACACAGAGATTATCCTTCTTCCAGGCAGAATGTGTGTGTGTGTGAGTGAGTGGTTTTACAAACACCAGGTCCAGGTACAGAGGCGAGGTGTAATAGGCTCTTTCATCGGCTTGGCTGGCTGGCGTGCTGCAGTGATCTTTCAGCAGCCAGACACCCCACTAACAACACTCTGCTCACTGCAGTCCTTCAATTAACAGTTTATTATTGCAGGGGCCCTCACTGTCGGCCCCCAGGTGCTGAGAGCTACATGCCAATATGGCTACTGACAGTCTGTGAGCTTGTGTGTGTGTGTGTGTGAGAGAGATGGCGTGCTGGCATGCAGAGAGACACCTTTCAACAGAAGAAGTCTTCGGGGGGTTTTTGATAAATCGTTGCATGAGTTGACCACAGATTTGTGTGTTTGAGAGCTGCAGAACACACTGACGCATCTGTGCGATGTGTTTGTGTCCCGTTCTGCATCGTCACAGTACAGATGTGTTTGGGAGAACATGGAGGTCTTTGACGGCAGGCTGATAAGATAAGATTGTCCGTTATTAGTCCCACAATGGGGACATTTATGGTGTTCAAGCAGCAGTTGAAATTCACCTCTAAGTTTTTGTGATTATAGGCCATTTATTCATGTTGTCGTTGACGTGCAAAGGCTGGAGTCTGTGTTACGTCATAAACCCAGACTCTCTGAAGAGTTCACTAGTAACGACTGCCAATCAATCGCTGACCAGAGGCTTTTGTCTCACCTGCAAAAGTAGAGAATCCTGTAGTGTGAACTTGACTTAAAGCTCTTTCTAAATACTCTACACCAGGTTTTCCCAAAGACTGGGTTGGGACCAGTGTTGTTGTTTGTTACCTGTCTCTGGGTTTCTGTCAATAAATGTCATATTCAAAATTGTAATTGCTCACTTTGTTTTTTTTTACTTTTATTTCTAATACATAAGTACATTTTATATCAGAAAATGAGTTTTTGATACTACTACTACTGTCAATGTCAGGTACTTTAAGACTTTTACACAAGTAATATTATAAAAGGTGACTTTAACTTAACTCTGCTAAGATACTTGTACTTTTACTCAAGTATCACTTTCAAGTACTTTATACAAGACTGGGTTGGGACCCAAAAATTTGGATTGCCCAGTTCAGGTCAGTTGGTAGTCACTTCCCCCAAGTGGAAGAGTTTAAGTGTCTCGGGGTGAGGGGAGAGGAGCGTGAGATTGACAGGTGGATCCGGGCAGTTGTACCCTAACCCTGTACTAGGTTCCAACCCTTCGCCTGTGGTCACAAACTGTGGGTAAAATCGTGGATACAAGCTTCCGACATGAGTTTATATTTGCTTCTTTACACAGTGGCTGCAGCACAGTGCACACACTTCACACATACACACACATAAATAAAGGATAACCGTCATATTGACTGTGCCGCCAGTCCGTCCAAAACGCTACTGAACTGTTTACAAGCAACAATTGATGACAAAGTTATCACCTGTCACCAGCTTTAATTGAATTAACTGCCATCATCTGCATAGAAGGAGAAAAAAAAAAAATCCATGATCATCAAAACCATCCGTCTTCATCAACACTGAGTCTGCTGCTGCTGCTGTGGCGTTGTTTTATTTTTACAGGGGTTTGAGGAAAAAGATTTGTTACTCACCTGTTGAAAAATTGACATTCTAATGTGTGGGTCGAGGCACGAACAATAAAAATAAAAGCACGTCGAGGTCTCATTGTCACAGTTGAATGAGCTTCGTTAGAAAACCTCATATCTGTGTTTTTTTTTGTTGAGTGGGAGTGCTTTCTAAACACAGTACAGGCAAATAGTGGGCTTCTCTGTCTCATACTTGTTTTTTTGCATGATCAGAAACTACGCACGCACACACACACGCACACACAGCACCCCCCTAACCCCCCCCACCCCCCCTTCACTCTCCTCCCCTGCCAATGCGCTGCTGGTTAGATATTGTTAGCATTCCATTTGCCATTTACATTTTCTCTGTTTGACATAATTGAGGAATGGATGCTCTTATGAAAATTAAACTTGCGGTCCTCCCGGGTTACTGTAACCCTGTTAAAATGTAATGAGATTCTTTATGCGTCGTCTTGTGATTTTTTTATTAAATAGAATATCAGTATGACTAATTCCCCGGGCCCAAATGTGGACTGGGACACCGCATTATTGATAGGCCAGTGCATAAGTGGTCTCTCTTGGCCTGCCTCTAATGGCCTAATAATGCATTATACCAGTATCAGTGGGCCTGCGGCTTGCAGTGCTTATTGTCGTTATTGAAAACACCTGGGCGGACCATTCATCAAGGTTAAATCACCAGGGCCCATCCGTTCATTAGGCTGTCAGTAAACATCTTTATTTAGTTTCAGCTGCCGATACTGACAGGACGGAGGCACGACGAGCACTGACGAGCAGCTGAGCCCCCCCCCAACCCACCCCGAGTGTCCAGGAAGACATGAGGATGTGAAGCCATGAGGTTTGGCCGTGGCCAGGCTCCCGGCTGGCGGTTGGCCCGCGACCACTGGACCGAGCCACCCCTGTCAACTGGACGGATGATAGAGCAGAGCGGATTAGTGTGGCCGTTCCCGGAACAGAGGCAATATTACGATAGCTGTGCGTTCCCCGTGCATATTTATCTTCTCTGATGATTGTTTTGAGTGTAAGCAGAGGGAGAGGCCGAAAAACCGTCAGGCAATCTCAGTGAATTTGGAGGCTTTTTCTCCTTGTGACGGATGGCCACGGGGCCCTAACGAAGAGAGATGGGCCGGGCGGAGGAGCCAGTGGAGAAATGATTAACCTCATTGACTCCCATGTTTAGTTAAAGAGCAACTTGACAAATCCTCACTGCACAAGATGCAGGCTCCATATTAGCATATACTCATAATCAACAGATAGTTTCAGTCAAATGACAGCGGACGTTTGGGGAAAAAAGACTGTGTTTCATCAACTTAAACAGAAAATGTTCATCAAAATTTGGGTTTCATTCATTTTTAAGCACCAGGATCGATCCTCAGAGATGAAATCGGACAAAATATAATTTTTCTGGAGCTGTAGAATTACAGAGAGCCTTTCCTGCTGTCGTCTCGCTCGGTCATTTTCTGTAAATTTAACAAGAGAAGTTCCAGAAGATGTCCTGAGCAACCTATGCAGAAATGTGTGTTCTCATCAGCAGCTGTAAAGATGTACAAATGTAATGTAAATGAATGGAACATTTAAATAAAAATAGTCCAAACTGGTTCGTATACTTTAATAAAATCTGTGTTATAAATATTTGCCTCCCTGTACACTGAACAAAGAAACAGCGCTGACTTTAACAAGACATTTGTTTCTGCCTTGGGGAAAACATGGTTACATAATTTATTGTCTCTTCATAATTCATTTGTTTGCAGCCACCGCACTTTCCTTTAGCGGATTTGGACAATTTAATGAATAAATTAGGCAGATTTGAGAGAATTAGTGACATTTCTTACTGCGTTCCGTAACACAAATGAGGCCTAATACGGTTGACCGTGACGGGAACAATTAATTCAGAGAAAACTACAACAAATTAAGAGGATGAGACAAAGTTTTGGGCCTTAATTCTAATTATAGACACACGCAGAGAGGCACACACACACAAAGAATCCAGACTCTGCTTTATTGGTTTGGATTCTAATCTGGAAAATGGGCTAAAAATCAAATGCTGCCATCATTGGCTTTTAGTCGGCTCAAAATAAATGATGTGGGACGACATCTGAGTGAGTCCAAATGAAGATTACAAAACCATGGAGGTAAAGCATTTGCTGACTTGTGGCTCACTGAAACAAATGATGAGCTGCTTCGTCGGTTTATCACCGACACGCTGCAAAAAGCAGATATTTACCAGAATCATCGGAGGGGGAGGATCTTTATTAATACTCACTTCTCTTACTGCTCTTTTAGACTATCACTCACTTTGACAGAAGGCGGAATAACGTAGATTTGTTTAGTAAATGACTTCCTTCTCCTCACTCTCTGTTGTCAAATTATAATTTAGGTTTTCTTGGCATCACACGACACATCACTGTGTCTGCGCCAATCGCTGCTGAAACCTGACACAGTTCAATTCCTTTCATCAGCTCTGGGGGTATTTTTTTACTCGATAAATCTTCAAGTGCTGCCACACAGTGACACTTTAATTAAACAATTAAACAATTAAAATGTCAATTTTTTCTCAGTTCTGTCAGTCGTCTCTCAATGAGTCAAAAACTATAAGATGCCAATATCACACATTGGTGCACTCCTTTACTCCACCTGTAGCACTTTTGTCACCTCAGCGTCTTTTGGCAGCTTTTAATTTGGTATTTTTAATTTGTCTGCGTTAACGAAAATGTAATGAAATTTGCCAAAAGTTTGTATTTTTTGTCATATTTAAAATGACTGACCTCTGCTTCTATGACATGTCTATAATACGCCATGTAAACAAATAGTTACGTTCGTCACCTTACTTACAAAAAGCGTCACCATTGAAAACCATTGAAATGAACTCGTTTCCTCTATTTTGCGATTTTCTGGTAATCCAGCAGGTGAAGGTGTTGTGTGTTACATGCTAATTCAGTAAAATGAATTAATTTTATTTTTCATGATTGGAAATCATCTTCGTTAAAAGAATATCTACTAATTTAAGGTGAAAAAACAAGTGTTGTTTAATTGCTGTTGATACAGATGGGACATTTTTGGCACTGAAGGTGCTGAGAGGGAGTAAGTGCCATTAAACTAAAAATAACAAACCAAAAACACATGTGTTGTTGTTGGTAATCAGTGACATTTTCCAGGCTGTGTTATCCCTCCAAAGTAATTCTTATTACCATTTAGTATATGAGAAATACTGCATATTTTGTGGTTACATTCTTCATCTTACATACAAAAAGCGTCACCATGTAAACGTATTCTAAACTCCAGTTTCCTCTATTTTGCATAGATTTTTTTGGTAATCCAGCAGGTGAAGGTGTTGTGTGTTGCACGATTACTCAGTATTCTGACACTGCATAGAGCTGCAGCATGTTATGAACGGGTGGCCCGGGGTGTTGATGAATTAATGTTGCGGGCAGCTCTTCTCCTGCCAGCAGCTTAGCACACAAGTTCCAGGGAACCATATATCACTGTGTGTGTGTGTGTCTGTCATTGAGCTGACTGGACCTCACGGCCCTCAGACCAAACACAAACAATCAGCAACAGCTGGATCCAGATTCACACTCTGATCCTCACATAGAAAAAAAACAAAAACCTATTGATATCACTTAATGAACACTGACTATATTTCTTTACATACTTGCACCAGGTTTTGCAAAGAGGAAAAACAAACTCTTAAAAACAAGCTCACATCCTGTTCATATTTGAATGATTTTACAGTGTGATACAGGCCAATAATTCCCTCATAATAAGCGTCTACAATGAATTTGGAACTCTAAATCTATTCAGAATGAATAAAACAAATAAATACAGTTTATCCTATATTTATAAATGAAGGATTCATTCCTCTGTGAACCTCTAGGGGGAGATAAAAGCACGAGAAGCATCCTGACCTTTAGACACAAGGAGGACAAATTACTGCAGAGACAAGAGAAGTCACAGAAAACACATGAAGAGACACAGAGGACAGGGAAATGCATTTATTTTTTTAGTATTATCATCTCTCCTCATCTTAACACACTCTTTATTTGTTTTATTTTACCAGCATTTGACATTTACAAGGAAGTCACATTATTAAATTGAATTAATACATTTTGCTTTGGTATATAAATGAATCAAATTAAAGATAATTGTGACAAAGTTCTTGCCATGATGTCTGTTTTTTTCCTCTTCCTGTCTCACCTGCAGTCGCCCTCAAACCCACTGAAGCCTATACCTCTTCTTTCAGAGCAGTGCCAACATATTTTTCCAAGCAACTGCAGACAGACGTGAACAATTAAAAGCTGTTAAGTGACCTTGCTTGGCAGCAGCAGCAGCAGCAGCAGCAGTGAGGGTGGACAGTGGCAGCAGGCAGCTCGTCCTGGCAGACAGAGAAAGAGACGGAGGGGAGAGTGAAGGCTTCTCGACAGCGTTCGTCATCCCGGGGCCGAGGCCCTCGAGAACTTCTGAATGAGTAAAATGATTTGATTATGTTGAGGCTAATGACGAGGGGCGTACTTAAATCCATCTCCACGGTTTTCTTTGCTTCTGCCCCTGATTCAGCGCGCTGTCAGCAGCTTGTTAGCCGGGGGTTTTTACTGCCGTACTTCGGCTTCACTGCACCGTCAGATGAATACTGAGGGAAGAGGATGAGAGAGGATGGAAAATAAAAAAGGTGAAGTGGGAAAGGGGACAAGGAAAGGAAATGATGAAGGAAGCGAAAGAAACTTTATATCCCCTTGTTTGACATGTGCTCGGGAAACTGATTTCCGAAAAATTAGCGGAAATATATGAAATTATGATTTCTGTAGACCCTCACTTGAAGACATCATCACTGACTCATTTATTCATGCAAGATCATTAATTCATCCACTTATGTATTCATTCTTTACCACAGAGTGAGATTCTAGGCCTGAATATTTAGGGGAAATTTGAAATTGTGATTTTACGGCCAAATATTATGATTTGATTCACAACAGAATTCATAAGTTTAAAGCTACAGTATGTAAGTTTTTTTTTAAATGTTGCTAATTGTAGATTATTCTGCCTCTGTTTGATCTTCATAAACAAAAAATATGTGACATAACTAATACTTTGCCACACTTTAAGCCACCAATTCATTAAAAGTGAACCAAGACTCTGCGAATCGGTACCAAAGTACAAAAAGTACCGCCTTTCGGTACCCAACCATACTGCTTGGACTAACAGCCGGTGATTCATTGATCCATGAATGGCATTATTCACTGCTTCAAATTAGAGGAAAAGTTTCCTGTGTGAGCGCTGCGACCGTGTGCAGAATAAACCACCCGGTCGGCAACAACACAGACGAGATGAAGCATACCAGCGTTAATTTCGAGTCGCTGCCGCCGCAGCTGATCAATGCAGACCGCGCCACTTCTCCCGTAATCGAGAAGAAATTTCAATATGAGGACAGAAACGCGACAATCGGCAGCCTCGTCCGTCCCTGCGCTTTTTGACTGACGCATCAAAGCACTCGGTGACTGACAGAGAGTGACCTCTCCTTCCTGCCCGTCAACACAAAACAAAGACACTCGGCGTCCATTTACAGACATCTGCCGCTCAGCGCGCCGCAGCGCGAGGCCGCCCTCCGGCCCTCTGAAAACAAACAGATTACTGTAAAGAAAAGAAAATCACGTTAGGGACAAGAGTGGACGTGAGGAGGAATTACAGCCTGTTGTTCTAATATTAGCAGTGCTATTGTTGTCGGCCTGCTGGGAGCTCAGTGAATGGTCCTGATACACAAAAGCAGCTGTGATTAAATTTTGTCCTCGGGACAATGTTCAGAATAGTCTGTGTGTTTGTACGTGTGTGTCATTTCTTTGTGTTTTCTGTTCTTACAGATGCATTAGGTCCAATCAGCAGACGTCTCTTTTCCTGTCGCTGTCTCAGTTTGTGAACGTAACAGGATTAGATCAATGTATCGGGACGATATTGAGTTTTTATTGGAGATCTGCAATCAATCAGCCGCCGCTTTGATTCAACGATGAGACGGAAACAGACGGAAAAGTTCAAAACATGACACAGACAACTGACATGAAAACAAATGGGACAATATGTTGCACTTGGCGTCCACATTACAAGATTATAATAATAACAATTGTCAGTCTTTACTCGCCATGTCTACTGCTGCATCCAAGGGGAACTCAACTCATCATTAGAGCGTAAATGAGATTGTTTCACCACATTCATGAGAACAGCACGCTTGAACTCGGCTTCCCATGTCAAAATAAGGATTTCATGAGTTGGCAATAAACATCGTGAGTCAGAGGGACCCACAAAAAACATGTTCTCCTCATGATCTCATAATAACTTGATGCATTTATTATAATTCTACATATTTGTTTTCATGGCATGTGTCGTTCCCTTGGAGCGAGCTTTCTTGAGCTTGTTTGTTTAACGCACATTAACTAACATAAATAAACATGAACATAAAATAAATTGTGAGGCAGCAGTATCGTGCTGGAGTGGCTCTTTTAAGCCTTAAAAAAACCCAAAAAACAGTATAATCTTTAATCTGTGCACGAGTGTCTCTCCTGATAGGGTTACAGCAAATTAGGAGATTAAATTAATATGTTAAACATGTCGCATGTGTGTGTGTGTGTGTCTGAAAGGCCAACACATGCACGCAATGATGATTTCTCTAGTTTTGGTCACGTAGCACCTTTAAAAATGGAAGTGATGTGGACGCTGAACACGAGTGAAGCATTAAAACATTTTTTTTAAAAATGTCTGAGTGTGTGTGTGTATTTATTCATATCTTTGTGAGGTCCAAAAAACACACAAACCTATCTTTTTGGGGACATTTTGTCATGGCCTCCACAACTTAAGACCTGGTTTTGAGCGTAAGGGTTAGAATTGGGGTTAGGTTTAGGGTTAGGGAGAATTTCCAGGGTGGCACGAGTTCTGTTTTATTATAACTCGGACAAATGGAAGCGGTTAAAAAAAAAAACTACTGGTGTAAACAACGGAGCACAGCTAGCTTCCTACAAGGTTGCATACAGAATTGCACGTTCCAAGAAACCACACACGACCACAGAGGAGCTCCTACTGTCTGCTGCTCTTGGTATGGTGTCCGCTATGATGGACGAGAAATTGCACAATTCCTATTGTCATTTGAAAAAGTGCTTTCTCGGGAAGCAACATTGTTGAGGTTATTTGTATTGCTGAAACCAAAAAAATGTCATCTGCATAGCAAATGATTGATATTGTTAAAGCATTGTTTGTTATGCTGCTTTTTTACAGTTATAATTGCAGATTTCATGTTTTCATTTGAAAATTGTTTGTTTGCTCTAATATTAATAAATAAATATAATAAATGTTATACCTGACACATTGTTACAGTTACATCACAGACATATGTCCTCACTCAGATATGAAGACAAGTGTGTGTGTGTGTGTGTGTGTGCCCTGCGTCACAAACTCTTTGTCTCTCTGCGTTATTGTCACTTCCTCGTGCACTGCAGCAGGTCGTGCCTCCGTTGCTGCACTGACAAAAAACACACGGAGCAAGATGGAAGAAGAAAAAGAAGAAAAGAGAAAGGGGAAAAAAAAACGTTTCACCGCTTTCTTAGATCCATGGATGCGGAGCGCCTCCCACCCCCCACCACCCACACTACCGCCCTCCTAATCACATTACCCAAGAAAACTTTTACTTATGGCTAATGGAATTCGCTTAAAATTGAACTGCTGGGGGGAAAGTAGATTTGCATTGATCCAGATATGTATAGAGCCAAAGTCAGTCTATCTATTCTGTGAGGGAATTAAAGGCCGCAAAGCCTATAGAGCCAGACTGTATAATCCTATGTTAAAAGATCAATACTGGCTGGAATCCTCATGAGCTTTCCTCATTGTGAGTCTGTTTTTGTGAGTCTGCCTCACAACTGTGTTTGTGTGTGTGTGTCTTTATCCCAATGTGTATATTCTGCCTGTAAATCCCTCAGTTTGTGAGAACTGGCGCTGCTCTCCGTCCTCAGGCCCCGTGAAGGAAGAGCTTCTCTGGAAGAGTTGAAAGGGTGTGGTGGGGTTTGGCAGTGGGACTGTTAACACTGTACAAATAAGCGCGGCTGCCCGGCGTTTATTTAGTCTGACACCAATCGTCCGTCGTGCCCTCTGACAGCTTTAACCCCCGGGAGAAGTGCGGTGGGTGCAGCTCTGGAACAGCTGGATATGAACGACTGCGTTACAATGTTGACTGCCTGATCGTTTAAAGACATACAGTCTGACATTTCTGCTGTACAAAATACATATAAACCACAACAATAATGTTCTATACTGTACGTTTTGTGCAGTGTGCTTACATTAGAGTTCCCAACACACTTTAAATCCATAGAAATTCATACAAGACAACACGCTTTTTCATTTTCATTGCGTGTTTGATGTAACTGCTATGAACTATGGGGGGAAATGTTGTTATCACTAGTTATTTAGTGTGTTTTATTAGATTTTAGCACTTCTTATAAATGTAATTTTAATTTTACATGTATGTAAAATCTCTATATACTGTATGTAGTTTATATATTTTTTATATAAAAGCAGAACAATCAAAAAACCCACACATTCTCTACACTGTTTTAATATTGATTTTATTTTTATTTTAACATGTATAGAACATTTTGAATTTGAACTTTTACATTTTTCAAAAGTATTTTTGTCTACAGCCTCGGTGTCACGTGACGCAGTGACTCCAAACCAATCGTAACTTCCATTACTACCTTTATCAAACTTATTTATTTATAACAAACTCAATTTTATTTGGAGTTGAGGGCTTCTTTTATATCAATAATTTCAAACCATTTACTGTTCAAAATGCTTTAAACCAATAATAAAAGAAGTTCAAGCAGGTGTGCGTTTGCTTGAAAAATGACTGAAACAATAGAAACGGTTGACAAACTTTAAAGCATTCTTCAACTGGTGAATGAAACAGGTCCAATAAACTTGAAGTAAGCAAAGTGTCTTCATATAACTTTAACAAATGTACTTAATGTGAGTGTTTTTAGTTTCTTTTGTTCAGTATATAGAGTTGTCTCCTCCCTCTTTGTCTGTATGTTTTTAAATAAACTCCTCTAAAATGCCTCTAAACTCTCCCAACGCTGGTTTTAGCCGTTACCATCAGAGCATTACTTCAGAAAAGGTGTTCGTTCTTTGCCTGTGCTTTAACATGAAATCAAAGAGGGAGATTAACTAAGTGGTCAAAGCTAATCAGATCACAAGGTTTTAACTGGGGGACATTGATGAGCCGGGGGAAAATGATTCCTCCTGGCAGTCCATCAATCTCATCCATATTCACTCTCTCCCTCAAACATCTCCACGGTTCCTCCGCAAACCCTGAGAATGTGCTAAATGACCTCACACACTGACAGCGTGGTCGGGCACACACTCGATAGTGACCTCATTGATGAGCCGGCTCCTGCCAATACTGTAGCACACACACACACACACACACACACACACACACAAACACGGACTCACAGGCAGGAGGTCAGGACGACCCCATCATCATCATCGCAGAGGCTGAAATGGACTGCGACTGCAGCGCAGCAATTACCTTGGCCGTCAGTAGCGAATCTGATGACTAAGAAATCCAAATATGAGATTAGTCCCTCAGACTATCCTGATCCTAAGTGCCACTCCTCACAAATGGGGCCCTAAGAAGATAATAACCGTACAATTGCTTTTATAGGGATGGAGTTATTCGATTACAAGCTCCTGGAGTGAAATGTTGCTATAAATGTCCCAAAGCTGGACACGGCCATTTGTAAATCCTGTGGTCTCTGTTCTTATTTCACTCCCTCTGTTAAATCTAGCATGAATGAGCTGAAACACAACCACAGTTCTGAGCTGAACTCAACAACACAAAGTAGATATTTTTTTAATAAAGCACAACCGTACCTGATGGCTTTGCAAACTGTATGGGCACAAATTCAATTTTCTGGACCTCAAGTTTGCATTAGGTTCACGTCTGGAATCTAAGCAGCACTTTTAAACAGAAACGCCGCATGTACTTGAACTTGCACGAGCAGCATTTGGTTTAAATTTGCATATCAAGTGCCTCTGTAACATCACCAGAGTGGACTGAACGGCCACATTCAGATGCATTTACATGTAATGCATGAACTGCACAGCTACCTTTTCTACATATGTGCTTTGTCCCGCCGCACCTTTCCACCAATGAAAATTAACTGCCGGCTGCACAGTGGTGCAGCTACAGGAATGAATGTGTTTGACCATTCTTCCATGCCTCTTTGGCAGCACCCAGTCAGAGCTGTTGAAAGTCCCGAGGCCAGCTCGCCCTCTTCCCATACCTCCAACCTAATCCTGTTTACCGGGATTGAAGTGGAGAGGCCTCTCTGTATTACCTCCCACCCCCCCCCACCCCCGTTTAAAAACATTTCCTGGACCATATCTATGTGCCCTCATCCAGGACAACTTCTATTACTTACAAATTACAGGCTTGGTAACCAAGTTATCCACCACGGCTTTGGTCCGAGTAGAAATTGACAGGGTTTCCAGGAGACAATGGCAGGGACAAGGGCAGGCAGGCAAATGGCTGAACATGTTGTATTTAGTAAGAACATTCTTAATTCATTGTCAGAGATTTTTTATTCAAGTAATCAACAACTTACCAAATATCTGCATTATTATCTACTGTCCGGTTTGCTGAACAGGCCTTAAACTCTGCAGGGGACTTACTCAGAGCACCAGTGTGTGCAGTGCCGACTTTGGATGTGTTTGGTTAAGAAATGTGAGCCAAATGGGTGGAAAGGTGACAGATATATTGCTAAACAAGCCGCTGCTGCCCTCACTGTCCTTTTATCTGTATGTGGGTTACCACGACTACCATGGTAATAAAACACTTATGTGTAGTGTCGAAAAAATGCAAGGGAACAGATACAGGTGCTGCTTTACTATAGTCTAAAAAACCTGAAATAATCCAAAGTTTATTAGTTACATTCACGTCTAAATATTTGTTGTGCTTGTTGTCACGTCAGTATTACAGAAGACTTGATTATTATGTGCTTCCAAACTCCCCAGGGAGCTCATCGATGAAGCCTTCGAAAGTATTGATTCATCATCCTCATACACTTTTTGACAGGTGTGTCTGTGGATACTCTGACAATTCCACATTAATCTGTCAAATGTGGAAGTGGCTGATTAAAGTTGAGCTCAATAAAACAACTTCCTGATATCCAAGTAGTGTCCAACAGTCTGCGGGACCACAAACTTAGATCATCTGTCCCCTCAGACGTTCCTGAGAGCAGAGAAATGTCAGACCACCATCCATCCTTTTCTCCACACTGATCCTGAGGCACAATACCAGGATGTTAGACTGTTTTCTCTGTAAATAAGAGCACTTCCTAAATACTCTGCTACCATGTACCACTGATGCAAGCATGATGGGGAACAACACGCCAAACACAGGCTTTAAACCTGCAACGCATGAGCTGGATACCATTCATTCATTCATTGTCTATGGCTTTATCCTCCAATTTAGGTTGCAGGTTTGCTGTAGCCAATCCCAACTGACGGGTTACACCATGGACAGCTCACCAGCCCTGAACCTGGGTCTTTTTGCTTAAAGGCAGCTGGATACAAACCAAAGTAAAAATGCCTCACAGCAAAGCATCAAGGACTGTAAATTTGTGGTTCAAAGCACATCATCCACAATACATTGCACAACCGAAATATAGATGCTGAAACTGTAAAGAGAAATAATTTTTACAGTCTATTCTTTTGCTGTAAGATGCGGGTGTCTTGTGTGAAGTGTAGGCAAGAGGTCTATTCCCAAAAAGAACTGTGAGTATCACTTGCATGAAATGTGCAGGTAGTGTGAATGATGCCGAAATGTAGAGAGGTGTGCACCTGCCATAATATGTCACACACATCCAGTAGGAACTGAATATGTGATGCACCCTAAAGTGATCTTGCAGTGAAATCATTAGAAGAAGATGAATGTATGGTTCCATGCCCCCACAAGCTCATGGCAACTGTGTCAGAGTCATGTGTCCCAGGAGAGGACCAGAACCTCATTCTTGACTACAACATGAATTTCATTGAGAGTCACCTCAGAGACATCAGATACAGATTGGAGAAGGGGGTAATCAGTAGAAGCAGAGTGCAGAGGCCCCACTGTCCAAATCTGGTGTCTGTCAGCCATCAATACCACAACTGCATTCTGGTACATCAGTACCATCTTCAGTGCTGAAAAGCCTGGAGAAGCTCACCTCACAGGCACGTTTGAACTTCAAACCATCCAAATCCAGGTCCTTGGTTCTGAGGACAAGAAAAGACTGCTGACTCTTCCACTTCTGCTTGGCAGACACCACATTGGCACAAAGGTGGTTGACAAATCTGGCCTCCCAGGCAAGTCTTGGATCAACCAAAATGCAATTCTTCCTTTCAGCCTGAGGTTTCTTTTGGAATACAACGCCCCAATGTCTACAGGAGAGAGCTGTGAAAGAGTGAAAGAACAGCAGGATCGGCCAGGAGAGACTAGGACTCCTCAGGAGTCGGAGCAGTTTCGCACTGTACGAACAGAAGAACAAGCTACCACGACCACAGGTTTATAAAAATGCCCATGTCTCAGTGGAGTGTACTGAGTCTTGGCTTCGGAACTTCCTGCTTTATAACAACTACGTTGACAATGTAAGGGCAACAAACATCGTTCCAGTTGTGTTGTGGCTAAACCTAGCAAAGGCTTACAGTATGGTCCTGCCGAATAAGTTGGTAGACACCACACTAAATTACTGAATTGGAACCATGTTGCCACTAAGATCTATTGTTGACAGCCTGTGCGATTTTGATACCTTTGCCATTTTTAATTGCCTACATCCGTGGACTCAAGAGAAAATCAAATAGAAGATGAATTAATCACTTTATAGGTAGGCAGACTTCAAAGGCATGACATCACCTTATACAAGGGATTAAGTTTCAATGTACTCTGTTCAATAATGCAACTGAATGAATCCCATCTGCAAAGACTTCAGCCAACCTGGAAAAGAATTATGACTTAGACAAAATTAAGGGTAAGTTAAAAGGAGTTGGCCATTCAGTGAACATCCGTCAATCACCGTGCACACGAGACAAAATGCTGTCTGTCCTTGCTTTCCCATAGGATGTTCCTTTACAAAATTAAGTTGAGCATTGTGGAAATGCAAAGCAGATGGGCATGTCATTATATTCAACCACAGATGATACAAATGAAGAGTCCCAGAATATTGTGTTTGGTGTCATCACCTCCCCCTCAACTGACTACCTGATCCTGTCCATTGTGGGGGAGGGGTCCTATGGAAAAGTGTTCAAGTGTGAGAAGACAGCCACCAGAGAACATGTAGCTGTGAAGGTATTCAAGAATGCAGCTATTACACCTGCAGAACACCACGAGGTGGCCATCCTTCAATACCTGATGTCTTTTGATCCAGACAAGTTCAACTTTGTGGCGTGTAACAATATTTTTACAGATAGAGAACACCTTTGTGTTGAGTTTGAAATACTCGACCAGAGTCTAATTGAGTTTGTGCAGAAGAGACCGTCTTGCTCCCTCTATGTGAAGGAAATACGTCCAATCCTGTTTCAGGTATGCACTGCATTTTAATACTGGAGCTTTTTCAGGTGCGTGTTGTGCAATAAAATGGGTGCAAACACGTTATATTTGTGCGACATGACCTGCCTGTGAGCTTCAGTTATGAAATTCCTTCATATTAATTCTGGCAAAAACATTTAAAACGTGACAACTAATATTTTCAGATTTTTTTAGATGGCCATTATACTTCAACTCCTAGAGAGTCTGGGACTGGTACATATGGACCTCAAGCCAAACAACATCATGATGGTGGACTGCATAAAACAACCATACAGGATCAAACTGATTGATTTTGGTTTTGCCCAACATGTCTCAAATATTCTGAGGGGCTCATGCATCCCGCTGTCCAAATACAGGTAAATAAACAACAATGTGACAGATTATAACCTAAGCACCCAAAATAGAAATTACACTAATTATTTCTTTCTTTTCTGAAGGTCTCCAGAGGTGATCATTGGACGTCCCGTAACATCAGCCATTGACATGTGGTCTCTGGGCTGCATTGCTGCAGAACTTTACCTGGGACACACACTTTACCCCAAAGAATTTCAAAACAACTTGGTCAGTGATACAATTAACGTGATTTCCACAATATTTACCTCATTTACTGTCTCTTTTCTAGGATGAGAATGAAAAAAGCCAAGAATATTTTTTTTAAGACATGTTTGACATACAACGTGAATTTGTGACTAAACAAATCAAGGTTTTGGTATGTCTCAGGCTAAAATGTGTAAAATTTTACACAATACATTTTCGGTCTCATCTAACCCTTACAAGAATGGGGATAATTGTATTTTCCAAACATCTGGTACAACTAAATCTAATTTCTCTGTAGGGCCCCAATATTTATGGACAAACAAAACGCCTGGACATCCTAAAAGAGGTAAGATTTTCTTTGATCCAAAAAAACATTTTAAAAGACACAGTCAGTAAAAATGTATTGAACATGGTTGATTTCCCGATTCAGGTCAAACCAGTCAGCCATCTATCACCAGAGGACACCATGGCAGAAATGGAGGACAGAGAGACCTTCGTGGACTTAGTGAGAATGATGCTAAATCTGGACAGCAAAAAACGAATAACACCCAGCCAGATGTTGGAGCATCCGTTCATCACAATGAGGGCTCTTGCAGATAATTACCCCAACAGCTTCTAGTGAGTGTACATTAAGACCATGTGATTCATTTGTTTCCTATTGAAGCAGCTTTCTAAAGTTGCTGATGTTTCATTTTCTACCAGTGTAAAATCGGGTTTTGAAGTGATGGGCATCTGTCGGGATCAGATTCTGAGATGTGATAACATGAAGTACGGGGATGAGTCAGTGCAGTTAATGAACCTGAATGGTGACGCTAACACCTACAACCTGAACCAGCACAACCTTCCTGCTTGGCTCATACACCAAGAGCATCCCCTCATACTGAAAACCGCTTCAGACATGTCCAGGCTCGTCATCCAAGACAACCAAAGTCCACAACAACCTCACAGGGGAGACAAATGTAGAGGAAACATTAATCAGGCAAGAAAAAGGAAGACAGACTGTCCCAAAGCCTTACAGGATCAAAACAGGTAAGTGCACTTTACCTATCCTGAACTGATTTTTACTAAACTTGTATATTACAACTTACCTGAAAAGACTCACACACATCACATGATTAATTGCAGGAGAGATGGCAGTAATGCAACATCATGGAGGCAAGCTGCCTTTAAACCCCATAAAAGAAGAAGAAGAAGAACAAGTTTCATGGCAAAGAGAAGGAAGAAGAAGACGGATTTTGATTTACTCAAGATACAAAAAGGTAGGCTGATATTCTGCAACAATCATGTTGTGGCTTTTCATAACGCAGAGGTTGGCCCACTGGCCCCCAAAATCAAATGTCTTAAAGTGTGTCATAGTAAACAAAAATCAAGATCTGGGACACCTCATGATCTTCCAACCGTTTGTTTAACAATGCAGTGTAAACAAACAAAATAGAAAAAGTGATAGAGTGAGGAAATTATCTGAAGTTCTCTTTGAGGTATTGGTAGTCCAACCTGTCCTCCTCTCACAACCCAACCCAGCCAGTTTCTTTAAGGCTGCCGTCTAGTCCCAGCCTTATGGTTCCCCCCTTTCTCTTAACGTCATCTCCTCCCTATACTGACGCCGTGTTTCTCTTTCTTCTTCTTTTAGGGGTGTTTCAGACGTCCAAACGCCCCAGTGAAAAAAGCAGTTCACCAGAGAGAAGTCGGAAAAGGGCAGGACTTAAGGAAGTGGCGACACAAACGGAGTCGTACAGCAATTCATACGAGGCTTCATCCAGAGCGGCCAGTGCTTATCCTAAAGCTACTTTGAGCTGCAGAAGGACACCTTTCAGAAGCTCAAGTTATCTTGCTCCAGCACAAGGCGACATCAGATGTACGAGCCAACCGCAAGTTAGCTTTCCCCGACGTCTTCTGCTTGGTGCGTTTCAGGTTTCTGGTGGGATTTTTGTTATAGGATCCGCATTTCGAGAAGTCATTGGTAATATCCACATGTGGCCCCAAAGTGCTCTGACCTGGTTTATGAACGTCATTCAACAGTTCACTTGGATAGGTCCCGTCTCCCCGTCTCACCAGACAGCCACGTTATATAGTTGTGATCATAGCTCAATTGGATGATTTTAAAAAAAAAGGTTTAATATTTAAGCCTTAATTCATTAATTAATTAACCATTACTTTTTTTGGCAAAACAAAGCAGTTAATTCTTAGTGTAGACTAACAAATGGCGACATTACGCATTTCCAGAAAACCAAGTATGAAACGATTGGGTGTGCAGGGGGACGTGCTATATTGGCCTATAGTTATATTTGACAGCATAAAAACGTTATAACGACGCTACCTTTGTTGCTTATCGGTAAAAAAATCCCCAAATAGACTATGTCTGTTCCCCCCTAATCAACACAAATACAAAAACTGAATTACAATTACATATAAAGTGGTAAATATAAGGTCAAATTCCCCAATCTTTGAGCCTGGATATACTAACTCTTTTGAAAGCCTTATCCTCTCTCTCTCTCTCCCTCTCTCTCTTTCTCTCTCGCTCGCTCTCTCTCATCCCTGCCGGAAATCACAGAAGCTGCTTTTGATAATTAATATTTATCGGCCTGCATTTGACTCAGATTTTCTCTCAGAGTTCTCTGACTCCTTATCTGAGTTGGTGCCAAGTACAGATGAAGTCGTCATTGTGGGTGATTTCATCATCCATGCATGTGTTGACATTGGTAGTCTTAGCTCTGCATTCAATTCTCTGTTAGAATCAACTGATTATATTCAGCATGTTAATAAACACACTCATTACTCATCATACCTTCCATCTTGTTCTGACATATGGCATTGATATTGAAAATCTAAAAAATTTGCCCCCAAGGCCCTCTCCTATTTGTCCATTATTTAGTAGCATTTAGTAGCACTTCACTAATAGCAGAAATGAGCAAAAAATGCTGAAAAACAAACAAGCAAAATGTTGTTTTGTGTTCCATCTTTGAAGGTTCACAGTCCTCCAGGTGATTTCCTTGATTTAGTTAAGTTGAAAACATTTCACCTCTTCAGTTCTAACTAACTGTTGGAAAATACGTCCTCAGTGTTGTAAATATTAAGTAAAACCGTTGCCAGTTTCAGGTTGTTAGTTAACAACGCCCGTTGTAAGAGTGCTTCAGCTCCTTTAAGGTCCATGTTTGGCGTTAGCACAGATAAAGTTAATTGCTCAGACTCCTCCAGATTAAGAGTTTTTGTATGTTCACCCAAAGTAGCTTCATCTCTTACCCTGGAGAACAGATCTCCAACCACAGTCAGCTAGCTCAAGCAGAAAACCTAACACCTGCAACAGTTGGTGTCAACTCATTTGTTGAATGACACATAGCAGCTTGATCGGACTAATACATAACATTATTACGTGTGTCAGTATAAACACAGTGATGTATTTGTATCTTTAACTTCCATATCGATTACCACTTTGTACGATTTTTCTTTCCATTACAGTCAGTGCTTGTCTGATAATACAGAAGTGCTATGTTACCTAACCCATTGCCATATGTCAATACAACTGACATTAGCTGTCTTGACTTCACACACTCTCTTTATCACATGACACTAACCTTGATCTTTCTCTCCTCTAGTTTGTGCTTTTCTCTTTTGCAGATTCAGACCTAATATTCTTATTATTTTTATTGTAATTATTATTATTATTGTATTAACCTCTCTGTCCTTGCTCTGCAGGTACCAGTGACTCCTGGGCTGCAGGATCCAGATCCAGTTGTGAGGCTATTATTATTATTATTGTTGTTAATAGTAGACATATTGTCATTATTGTTATAATGATTAAAATATTAGTATAATTTCTTACTTCAGTGCATGCTGCTGTAACACTGTAACACTATCATACTACAAAAAATATTGTGCCCATCTTTACAGCTACTCTGACTGTAGTTAATAAAATTGTAATAGATCTGCTTGTGGTGTCTCTCTTCCGTCTCCACCCTCCCCTGACCTCCCTCTGTCCCCCATTTTCCAGGCTACACCTTTGAATCTGGTCCTGCCAGAGATTTCTGTGTTTGTATCATAAGGCTTCTGTCTTTCTATGTAAAGTGCCTTGAGAATAATGTATGTTTTGATTTGCTTGTGCAAATATTGTCTTAAAATATACAAATGAAAGCACTGATTGGGACCTTGTACTTGAACACTGATGGTGGCCAGCGCTGTGTGCTGCCTCTAACTCAGGAAACTATAGACAAGGAAGATGTAATTTCCTTGTTGTCTGCCTTTGATCTGGGTTGCAGTGGCTACTGCGGTAGGGAACATCATCCTTTGATTTGGACAAGGTAAATCACGCACTGTGTCCATCCAAAGACATTTCAAACATTATAAACTGCAGAAACAAATGTTTGGGAGGTTTCTGAAATGGTCAGGGACATGAAAGTTGTCTGCTTCCTCTTTAAGCTAAATTGGCAGAAAAATTGCTTCCTATTCAATCAATAAAGATGAAAATTTGATTAATTTTCTATATTCGAGGTGTATCAAATCCATTATTAACTAAGTTAAGGTTAAAGTTTTATGATCTGGTTGTTTACACTATTCTGCAAATCATGTTCAAGGCTCATAAGAAAATACAACATACAGGAGAAATAAAATAAATACATTTAAAAAAGTCTTTCTAACTTAAAAAGGTACTGATATTTTTTTTTATTTATTTAGAACCAAATTCATGAAACGCTGTGTCATAGTAAAGGGCATCAGTCTGTGAAATTACTTCAAACTTCAAAGACTCTCACTCACATACATTTAAAAAATCTGTTTAGTTCAGTATTTTTGAGATTTTGGTCGGTTACCAAGGTGTATGTACTGTATATACAGTATGATGTATGTATATACATGTATATTTTGTGAAAGAAGGGCAAATGCTATAACATTCTAAACTCTTTCTGCTCCATTTCATTGAGAAAACAGTATTTATGTTGAATTTTATTCAATTTCTTTTCTATGAATTCATGCCACAATGTGTATGTGTGGTCTCTGCCTCTGTTTCTTGCTCACGTTTGCTCTGACACTCAGATAATTGCACACAGGTACCCGCAAAGACGAGGAATGAAAGTGAAGAAGACGACATTACGGACGCCAACTGCCATAAAACACCAAGAGCAAGAGCAACACATACTGTACCTGCCGTCTCCTCCAATTTATCTCCCTGCCGCGAGGCCTCGAGGGCAACAAGCACACACAGTAAGCATCTAGCTAATTAGCTAATAACCTGATAATCAAATTGGCAGACACCAACCCTTCAGAGGCTCAGGGATGGATCATCAGCTTCGGCGACTGTCATCGTAGCTCTAATCCATCCAATATTCAACCAAAGAGCTCAACATTTTTTAATCTAACAGACTCCACTGACAACCAGCCTCCCGTATGAAATGATACATCCCTTTAAATGTTGGCTTTTACAGTAAATCACACACAACACACACACACACACACACACACACACAGATGTAAACACACACAATGTCTTTGAGAGCCCAGTGCTCTCCTCGCCTTCCCAATTAGGCCTCTAATTTGGCTAATGGAGCATTAATGGTGAAAGAGGTTGCTGAAGACCCAGGCTCAGCACAATGTCCTCTAAAACACACACACACACACACACACTCCTGGTTCTGAACATGTTCACAGAGACTGCAGAGACAGTTGTGCTGAAACAGTCAAAAAACAAGAAAACAAATATTTTTCTTTTCACAGACATCAAATGAATTTCACTGCATGATTTCTTCTTTACGTAACAGTTATTTTTCATTATTCACATTCTGACTCCATATCTTTTTTCATTTTATTCTTTAGATTTTTTTATACAGACATATTAAATATGTTTGAATTATACACATGTATTAGCACACCTGTCATAAAAACGAGAAACAATAAATATTTTTCAAGATCTTTCGAAAAAAAAGAAATGTTTATTGTTATTTATTTGGCAAATAACAAACTGAAACTGAACTCAGAAATGAATCAAGCATTAAAAATTCAACCACTAAAAGTATAATTGGACATCTTAATAAAGAAATAATAATGTGCATTACATTGTCTTACAGTCATTTCCTGGAGACTTTCTATAACCCTAACCATAACGCTTACTGGCCGAACTCGAACCTTGTCCTAACCATACAAATTCCATAATTTAGACTTACAAGTCCCCATAATGTGACTGTGTAAACAGATTCAGGTCCCCACAACATGAGCAAAACCTGAAACACACACACACACACACACTCATTAAAAGATAGCATGGGAACCACTGCAGCGCTGTTGAGAGGAGGATGAACATGGCGCCACCACCCTGCTCCTTATCACACACACATGCACTGTACATGTACATAACCCCGCTGTGATACCATAAACATGTATGACCCGTCTGGTGGGGCAGGGTTTTGACCTTCCTTCAGTATCTCGCTCTATGTGAAACCTTTGCAATAAGATAAAACCTCAAAACCCCACAATTCATGTCTTTGCTCCTGCAAAACTGAAGCGTTCTGCCGCCATGAGGTCATCACCCGAAAGCACACGTGTCAGCATCATTAGCGAATATTGGGCCTGCGGTGTGATAAGAGTCCCCTGGTGCCTTGTTGGGTTGTGTTGGAGTTTCCAAGCCATGACGGCGCTGGCGACAGCCATATCTGACGCTCTGACCCTTTTCAAGTCAGCCGCTAGCACTTCAATCTCTCTGTTGCTCACACACACACACACACACACACACAGACAGACAGACACCCCCTCCCCACATCTGTAGATAGTGTCACAGCTCCAGTCTCCAGGCCTTCGATAAGGGGACCCCCTTTAAAAAGAAGAGGGGAGCAGTGAGCGCCTATGGTGAGCAGTCTGAGAGGAGAGCCTGAGACTGGAAACACACTCGTACGCACAGTGTGTGTATGTGTGTGTGTGTGTAAGAGTGTGTGTGAGAGTGCAGTCATCCTAATCTCCAGCCCGGTTCCATAAACACTTCTGTGGCCTCACAGAGCCTGAGCAGCCAAGCAGTTCTGAAGCTCCAAGTCTGATGCAACGCGTTACACCACCACGCTGCTGCTGCTGCTGCTGCTGCTGCTGCCTATCTGATGATGTCATCACAGGCTGTCTCTGGTGACTGAGAGTAAAAAAAAGAAGTAAATCGCACCATTTAAAAAAAAAGAAGATCAAAGTCTTTGAAAACAACAATGGTTTGGCAGCAGAGGCAGAATTTAGACCTCAACGAAGAACAAATATGTATCATACAGGGGTCAGTAAACAAGATTTCTGTATGCTCTACTGTAATGTGTGTCTGCTTTTTAACCTCAATGTCTGTTTCCTTTGACAGTTGCATAAACCGAGTGTCCCGCAACTGGACGCTGTTCACAGTGTTTGGCCACGGAGTCAGGTTTCTAAATGATGTAAAGCAAGTCTACGTCGCAACATTTTCTCAGAGCAAGTGCTGCAAAAAAACAAGATTTAAATTATGGGCAAGAAAAATCAACAAAGAAATCGTTTAAAAAAAAAAAGAAGAATTAACTGTGCAAAGACAAACTAGATCAAAGGTCTCAAACCTGATGACTTATTCCATACGACCCACAACTTAAATGTTTATTTTGATATTTACAGATTCATTTTGCGACATAATAATTTTTTTTTTTATTGTGAATCATATATCAAAAAAACTAAAGATGGACTTTTATTACTTGACTGGTCTTTACAGACCAGACTTGAGAGAGATTATGCAGATATTCTCAAAAGAGACTTCAGAATAAAATCTGGACCACGCTCCAGGACAATCAAGATCTCATATTTTGTCCACAAAGCAACATTGATCAATTTTATTTTTTATTTTAATGAAAACATTCCCATTTAAGAAGCCGAAAACTGAAAGAGCATGTTTTATTTATTTAAAAAGAAAGAACCCTCAAACCAAGTAGCTGAAGTAGTCGATTCATAACTGATTAGTGACATCAGGCTGCTAAAGTCTGTTATATTTCAAGATGCCGACTTTCTTAAAGCAGAACATGACGTGTTTGTGTCCTTAATGTCCTCATCTTATCACGAGCTACATTCTTTTGAACACATTATTGTCCGTTTCACCGTTTCTCGTTTACAGGGAAGCAAGATGACTACTGCCGTGTTCGCACCAACTCCTCTGGGATTGGCTCTCTCAGCATCTGGAGACAGCAAGGCCGGCTGCGATTGGTCGTCACGCTGAGCAAAGTTAGGTCGCGAGCAGCAGGAGAAGATAAGAGCCGGAGCCAGACCAAATAAAGCCCAGCAGTCTGTTAGCATTCCTGACGTTGCTCGATTACCCCCCTCCTACCACACACGGAGGCATTCCTCTGATGTCTCCGCCGAGCCACAAACACACCGTCAGTGTTGTTGTTTTTCGTCTTTTTACGTTAAAAATGAGCATCGTTTTGGCGTTTTAACGTACGCACTCACAGTTTAAGAGGCTAAAAAGTGGTTGAAAGCAACTCAAACATATCTTTGTGCCTGATGAGAAAGCAGTCATTCAGCAGAGGTGATACAGAATCACATCACACAAATATGCACACTAAATAACAAGAGAGCAAAGTTAAACACAGATAACAGACACAATAACACACGAGCAGCATGGCCCTCGTCATATATGGAGATATAAATACAAAATATCTTCACACTAACATCTTTATCCAGGTCGACACGTAGTGGTCAGCAGCAGCTTTGTGTGAAATAAAGGATTTTCCATTATACAGTTCTAGCACTACTCGTATCGACTCAACTGTTTTGTTTTTTGCTTTTCCATCATGCTCCTTCAACGAGGTACAGACGTTCCTTCATCGTTTGTGTGTTTGTGTCACGTATAAAACAACGCAGCCGCGCTATGACGACCCAAACAACACGCCCGATACCCAAACCAGGTGGAGTCGAGTTGAGTCGAGTCACGCTAGAATTGATGATGAAAAGATGAAGTTCTTACGGTCTTATCCGCTAGGAAAGAGAACCTTCCTAAAACAATCTTTGTCTACCTTTCTTTCTTTCTGTAAAAAGGCCATTGTGTCAAAACAGCTGTACTGTAGTTTATATGCCAGGCCTCTAGTTGGCACTGTAACGCTGATACAGCTTGTGCACTGTGGTCTGGATGAATTCTCTGGGATTCATAAACGTCTACATCACATTCGGACACATTCGGGGACACACGTTTTAATAAGTCGACCAGAAGATGTTGAAGTCGGTCAGCTTGTTTCAGTCACACACACACTGCCATTCCAGGAGCCATGACTCAGCAAATCACAATCATGCCCTCTGAATTTATGTTTTTGAATGTTTTTACTTCAAACAAGAACAAAACTGGCATTAAATGTCAACTTCCTGTTGTGTTTCCACAAAGGCTCCTATCTCTGGCTCATTCTAACAGGATGTGGATGGTCAGCGCTTCCTGTGTGAGGCAGCAGCGTGGCCCCTTTAAACTCTCTCGATTATTTTGGACTAGATGGCTGATAAGCTGCCGAGTTCGGGACAAAAGGCCCAGACTTCCATCATCGCCAGACGCGGTATTGAGCGGACCCAAAACTGCAACTTTCTTTTCCGAAACAAAACACCAGGCGTCAAACACAACAACCGCTTGTTGTTAAACAAACCACAGAGCATCAGTGGTTACACCCCTCTGACACTTTCACTCATTCATGCCATGGGAAGTAGGATGCCGTTCGTTATGAGCCGTTGTTTTGCTTGTGTCAGCTTTTACGAGTGAATGAGGAGACGTTGACTTCCTGTTCCTCGTGACTCAGACCACCCGGTCTCTACAATGTGGCCTTATAAAGTGGCCTTACATGTTGAGGTAGCTCAGTTTTTTTTTCTTCCCTTTCAAATGATGCAACAAACACCTCTGATATTTCCTCAAATCCACCAGTCCTTGATTTTTGTTTTCTCTGAATCCAACAGGAGAGCTACAACTCGCAACCTGGGCTTAAAGCAATTTATTTCCAGTCTAGGTGTGAATTATTAAATCATTTGACAAAATAGAGGATGGAGATGATTTTCCCTCTATATTCCTGCTCTGAGACTCACTGTGAAAATAGACGAGAGGTCTATTATTCCCAAAAAAGAGCAGCGTCGTCTCACACAGGCAGTGTGGATGGTCTCGAAACGACGAACACCCAAATCCCACAAATGTGAAACCAACCTAAATGAAAAGCGAGACCTCCCATCGAGCTAACGCGCAGCCCACGCGTCCAGTGTGGAACCAGCCTATGACTTAACAGAGCTTTTTGTTCACCGCTACGACAGTCGAGTCGTAGCTGATAAGAACCAATCAGGAAGTGAACGAGGGTAACTTTGTCGTGTCATTGTTTCCAAAGGTGACAAGACTTGCCAGTGCAGACGACAATGCAGAGCTTTCAAATAAAGCCAGCAGCTTTTTTGCGGGGCTGCTCTAAAACACTGGTATAGTATAGTATATTAGTATCATTTTAATTGGAGGATAGATGGATCACTGGACTGAACAAGCAAAGAAAGTATAGGCAAGACAGCAAGCCAATAACTCAGTGGCCTTAATAATAAAGTGATACAATCTGACAAAAACCAGACAAAATAAAAATCAGTTCAGTCCAATTTTAGTCCAGTGTTATGGGAGACAGCTGCCTGAGTGGTGAGGTGAGAATGGAGCAAACATCTCATAGATCATGAACTGAATGAACTGTGTAAAACACTTTGCTGAATCAAGTTCACTGACTGCATTTTAACCACAATCTGACAGGGAGTTGATGGTGGAGCTGGTTTTTAAGAAGAGCTCTTGATTGCTGGTGATGAGCTGCACCTGCTTGCTCTGCCCTGGCTCTGGCACACCTGAAGACAATCTGATGGTCAGTGTTAGTGAGGGAGAGACGAAGGCCCAGCAACAGATTTGACATAATTCATTCCTAAACCATAGCCATAAAATCTAAACACAATTCAAATCTTAGCCTCAAACTTCCAAGTTAGAAGTTCCTCAGAAATTAGACTTTTGCCTCAGTGGGACCAGGTTTTGGTCAGTGTGTATGCCATGAAAATACAAGAACACACACACACTTGTCTGTCTCAGTCAGGACAAATGTAATTTGACCAACCAGAAAGTTTTTAAGTGACAACAAAAGACGACATTGAACGTGACATAACACCTTAGGACATCCAGCAGCTCACTCTCCACTAGGCACTCACTAGTGGAGAGAAAAAAAAACCTTTTAACAGAAGAATAAATCTCTGACAGAACCAGACTCAAAGATGTGCAGCCATGTGCCTCGACCGGTTGGGGTGAAAGGAAAAAAATGGGGGACAGAAAGGGGGGGAGAGAAAGGACAAGACGGAGATGAGGTAGAGACAGAAGAAAGTGACCAGGAGCAGAAACAATTGTATCAAGTTATAAGTTTATACAGGACAGTATGTTTATAGCACTACATTGTCATTTATCTAAGCAGCAGCAGAGATTATTGATAATAAATTATACTGATATCAACTTTATTTATAGCATAATAATAATGGTAATGATATGTATGATAATAATAGTAGTAACCTGGAAACTGGTTCTGGATCCTGCATCCTGCAAGATGAGGACACAGAGAGAGAGAGAGTGAGAGGAAAGGAAGGAAAGACACAAACTAGGGGGAGAGAGAACAAGGTTAATAACATATAATGGAGTCATATTCATATCGTGAGTGTGAGAGAGTGAGTGTACCACAGGAAATTCCCCCAGCAGTCTAGGTCTATAGCAGCATAACTAAGAGATGGTCCAGGTTTCTAACTTTAAATCCAGAGAGAGTGTCCGCCTCCCAAACTGTGACTGGGAGCTGGTTCCACGGCAGAGGAGCCTGGTAACTGAAGGCTCTGGCTCCCATTCTGCTCTTACAGACTCTGGGAACCACAAGTAAGTCTGTATTTTGGGACCTAAGTGATCTGTTAGGGTGATAAGGTAACATTAATTCTTTCACATATGAAGAGGCCTGATCATTAATTGCTTTGTACGTGAGAAGGAGGATTTTAAATTGAATTCTAAATTCTAAATTCTAAATTCTAATTCTAAAGTCTCTCTTCCTAGTTCCTGTCAGAACTGAAGGGTTTAAACGACTTGTTGGAACATCCTGATAAGTCTAGCTATGGTACGTACGAGTGCTCCAAGGGAAAGGTACTGAAAAATGGAATGATGAACAGTTCCACTTGGTGGAAACACGCCAAAAGGTGTTCATGGTCAGGGTGCAGGAGACTAAATTGCATTTTGTGTGCCAACTGTGGCTCAGTTGACATTCAGCTGTGTACATCACTTTTGTTCTTGCTATTTTTAGAACAGCGCTGCTTATTGGCTGCCTGTGACCGACCAGATGCCCGGAGGTACAGTGTGTGCAGTCGGCGCAGTGGATCTGGCACGGAGTTCCTTGAGCATGTAAATGCTACGGGACATGTTTAAGTGGGTAATAATGCCTGTGTTCACTGAGGTCACTGACAAGCCACGACTCAAACCACTCGACAGTCATGTCACCTTTGATCTGTGAAGATTTTCGCACCTCCTTTGTGGGCAAACGCACATCAGCGGGGTGTTAACTGACGGGTTCGTTTTGTAACAAAGCTGCCTGGAGGAGGCCGCTGGCATCAGATGATCCCTCACTTCAAAGAGCATAAACATGTCTGCTGTACCACGGCACAAATTGCCGTCTGTCCCAATTTTGGTATTCATCTAGATGTAGATGCAAACGCTGCACAACAGTATGTGTGTTGTTGAGGGTGTAACTGCAACTACGGCCCCAGGGAGTTCACTGGCTGAGCGCTTCAAAGCCACACAAGAGGAGCTAAGCCGTGCTGAGGAGCAGCTGTCATCTTCTCAGGGCTGCACCTGTGGAGACTGGCCTATCCTCTCCACAGCCTGGCCCGCGAAAGAGACGGGAGATTTGGAAGGATTTGGGTAAGAATAAGGGCCCACTTTGCACCTTTAAACAGAAAATGACTTGAATGGGTTGACAGCCTCTAGTTTCTGCCCCCGAGGTGGAGGAATGAAGATGGAAATGACGGTTACACTTGTTTGTTTTATTCCGTGGATGACTACTGACTGTCTTTTTTTAACTTTTATTCAACTCTGTGTAAGTCTGTGCTGACACGTTTCAAACAGCGTGTGGGATGGTGTATTTGTGTAGTGTCATGTCAGTGAGAATGAGATTCTATCTGTTGTTTTTTTTTTTATCATATCGTCCTTTTATCCACATGGAAACAGCATTTTCGGAGCCCTAAAATGATATTTTTGGAAAACGGGTCCCAGGGTATTTTAATTTTTGGCGTAATCCTGGCAGCGTTACATCACCACATTCAGGCCTGGCTTATATAATACAGTGTTTACAGTGGTTTCAGGGGCTTTCGAGTGTACGAAGACATTTCTTTTTCTTTAGAAAAGCCGTTTTTTCAGACATGAACTCCAGAAGATTTGGTCTGGACATTTTCTGGAGGTAGTGAGGTCGTGAAAGTGGATGAGTTTAAATACCTGGGGTCAACTATAGCCAAGGTAATGGACAGTGGACAAGTGAGGTGAAGAAGAGAGTGAACAACTCAGATTGAACAGTTTGGAAATAAAGTAGGAGAGTCAAGGTTGAGATGGTTTGATCATGTGCAAAGGACGCACAGTGATTATGTAGGACGAAGGATGATGACGATGGAACTGAAAAGAGGAAAGACCACGGAGAAGGACCATGGATGTTGTGAGGGAGGACATGAGGACAAGATGGAGGCCGATGAGAAGAAGATGTTGACTGACTAAAACCAGAAAAACGTTGTAACACAGATCATCAGGACGTCCAAAAAAAACATTTAGGATCAAATCCCTAAAAATAAAGCTTCACTGCCCTTTTGAAATTAAACACCAAACTGCAGGGGCGATGAGAGGTTCATATCCTGCTCCGCTGACGAGCTAACGGGATTCAGGAGTTGGTGTTCCTGGCACTTTGAGTGGGTGTGGCAGACCTGAAACAGAAAGTGAGAGTACATTTTGTACGTGCAACATGATAATTAGAATGATTGATAGATTTACTTTTTTGCTTTTCACTTCAACTTAAGTTTTGTTATTGTTTTGCTGATAGATCAGCTGCCGTTATCAGCGATTATCTCCTTCTCGTTATTTATGAATACAAGCAAATTGAAGCCAGAAACCAGAGACTCAAACAGGGTATGGTCATAGGTAACTGGGGTTTGAGTATTAGTTTTATTATTGGTTTTCTCATACATAAAATAACTTCAGGGACAGATATATGTGGCAGTAAACTGGCCCGGTTTACCCAACTCCCTCCGTCCACAGGAGAGCGTTCCACAGTCTGGTACTGCAGACGTGTTTACACACACTTAAGCCTCACTGTATTTATTACTGACAGAATTCCCACGTACTTAAAAAAAAATACGCTCATGCACAAACCCTGACAAATGCTAAATCACACCCACACACACACACACGTGTATATCAAGGATAACTGCACTTTGCAGTTATTCTGGACAAGTACCATCGATACTCGCGGGTACTTAACGCATTAGAGAAACAAAACAGATCTACCTCTCAGCACACACTTTAATCCTCAGGCATCCAGCTCTGGGACGGTGCGAGAGAGTCCGAGGTTGAGCTCCGCATCCCAGCGCGGCCTGCGCTGACAGACGGCGCTCTCTGCACAAGGATAGGTCAGCAGGTCATGTGACCCATCTTTGGACGGAGTGCAAGGGGCCACGGCGCTAATCCAGAGCCATCCTTCTCCATCCTGCTGTAGTCAGTCAAAGAAAAAGCACACGGCAGTTATAGTTAGTGGGCTTCCAGGGTCTTATTCAGAATGTAAACCAGTACTGGTGCTTTGCTTCCAGTGGTTCTGGAAAACGTGTAAGTTTAAATTCTGCTCTCAAGTCACACTAAAAATATAACTGACAAGGTCACTGAGGGAGCACAGACCTCTGCCAAGGCTTAAACTCATGGCTTTTACATTAGACATTTCTATATCTTGATCCACTGGATCCAGAAGACTGTCTCGATCTGTGTGTTAAATGGGACTGAGCCATGTTAAATTTAAATTGCAGCCTAATCTGTAATTTGGATCAAATTTGGATGAAACTTGATGGTAGAGTGTCTGATTTTGCCAGATTCCATTCAAATGTTGACAGTGATATTGTTTTTTTTGTTTACAGTTTTGCCCATTATAAGATATCTTGAACTTTGGATAATATTTTTGTGTCATCCAAAAAATAAGACAGGAAGTTGCCCGTGCTGATGAAAACAAACCTGTTCAAATTGCATGTCAGCGTGTGAATATGCAGCCAATGAAAAATAATGTACGGCCAACACATACTCACTGGCCACTTTATTAGGTTTACAGGACACCCAATAAAGTGGTCTTCTGTGTTGCATGTTCAGAGATCTTCTTGTGCAAGTCCTCCATTCTCATCTTTGAAGAACATAAGTAAGTTAATCAAAATAACCACCATTTGGTGACATTGTTGCAAAAACAATTGATTTATATCGTTACTAAACATTTCCTTGAGGAGTTAATGGTCTCAGTCACTAGTTTCAGCTCCTCCTCCATAAAAATGATGTCAGTGTGATTGACAGCTGGTGTCATCCAATATGGATCCATCACTGATCCAACTAATGCAACTAATAAAATGATAAAAAAAGTTTTAGTTTTAGCCAAACTAAAACTCAGTAACTACAAGTATCTACGACAGTGAGAGTATTAGGGCCACATTGAGAAAATATTTTTTACAGACTTCGAGAATAAAGTCGTAAATTCACATGATTAAAGTCGTGAGAATAAAGTCTTAAATTACGAGAATAAAGTCGTAAATATGCGAGACTTTAAGCTCAATGTGGCCCTAATACTCCGTCGTAAGTATCAGATATAAACAAGTATTTACATTTTCTTTTGGTCTGACGAGGGGTTAAGTGTCGCAGTGTGGACGTAACTGCGGCTTAGGACTTCGATCTGTGGAGGTCAGCATTTAACCACTCGTTGTACAGCCTGCCGTAATTTATCAGGAGAAGAAGAAGGGGTGTTGGCGAGTTACGTCGGCTCAACCGTCTCATTTCGTCTGACTTCTGTCTCCTTCTCTTGCACCTGTGATTATTGAGACACAGCTAATGTCGACATGCCCAAATGTGATTGGCTGGTGATTAGATATTTGCGTAAAAAATCAGTAGAACAGGTGTTCCCTAATAAAGTGGCTGGTCGAGAGCGTGTGGGCGGAGCTGAGCGGGAACCCTTACACGTCGTTCAACCGCATACAGATGTTTGCTGCAAGAAGTGGATGTGGACAGTTTGAGAGATGACAGCGTTCATGAAGTGCACAGGAACAAATGGAGGGCTGAGCGAGTGCTAGCAAAGTATGCGATCGATCACAGGGCGCGAGGGGAGGGGCAAAGACAGAGGGAACGTGTGAGCGAGAGGCGGAGAGGGAGCGAGGCAGTGGAGGAGTGGAGGGTTGGTGGGTGGGTTACAGATAAAGCCGAGCTCTGGGGGATTAACTTGTCTTGAGTGTGTTTCGGAGCCGGCGTGGTTGAGGGACAGGCACTCTGCTGCAGGGCTCTGGAAGTTCTCAGCTCCGTCCAGACGCCCTGTCTGCGGTCTCCTATTCACACACACACAAACAGGAAAATAACATGGACACACAAAAACATACATGGACACGTTTACGGTGCACAAACAAGGAAAGTGACCTGTTAGAGGGCTCTGCACTTGTATTCTCTATAACAGAAAGAAGACTGTAAAACACTAAACTGCTCACTGTCTGCACCAAACACCATAGAGAAAAACAGTGATTTTCACATCATTTTACTTGATTCATAATTCATATTTACCTTAATGACACAAACTTGCCAAACAAGGCAGCAGTAGACCAGCAACTTCTGTGTCAACCTGAGCTAAAGTGGCTGATTTTCTCTCTTTGGACTTTGGTGCGGGAGAGTGAGCGGTTTACAAACTTTATTTTCCAGGAGGAAAAAGTTTGGTCTAACAGCAACACGAGGCAGTGCCCATATTTTTTAACATATCGTAGACCCAAGCAAGTGCAGTGTTAATTAGGTGAGCATTAAAATCTGTCAAAATTTGCCGTGTCTTGGTCGGATTCCCACGTCTTACTGTGCGTCAGTAACTCATACAATCAGAGTTAAAATCCCATCACTTTATAAACAGTGTAAACACACAATGATCACTTCAGTTTCACAGGCGAACTAAAGATGGATTACACAGTAAGACGAGAAGAGGCACAACTCTTAGCAAATGTTTGTATCACGTCATTTTTGCCTATAATAATCACTAATAAACAACTTTGAGTATACGATCATGTTGTAGCCCCACCTCTCTCCTGCTGTTGCTCTACGTCTTCTTCTTCTTGAGTTTGAAGTTTGAACATGGCGTTCAAGTGGGTTGTGCATTGTCTGTGTCTTCTTCTCTGTTGTTGGTGTGTTTCTGTAGCAGCGTTACAGCGCCACCTACAGGTGTGGCATATACAGAGACGTATAAAGTACTAGAGACCAAGACCTGAGTAAAAGTACAAGTACTCTATCAAAAAGTGTTCTTTAAGCACCACATTTAAGTGGAAGTACTAAAGTATTTTAACATAATTTGTACTGAAGTATTGCAAGTAGTTTATTTTAAAATGTAATACTAGTACTGAGTATTATGTTATGTAGTTATTAAGTTACCTTGATATGTTTCTTCAAATTCTAAGGTGAATCTTTGAAGGCCATTATTTCAGGAGGCAGAGTAGACATTTCATTCCATATGAATGGTCTTTTACGCCCACAAATGAAAACATAGACTCTAAGTATAGGACCAGTGAAGGTTGAAGGTGGCGTTTCTGGTTCTTTCTTCCATCTGGAAACAAACTAACAAGCAACTGAGGTGTTCTCAGTTGAAAGTCTTCTCACAGACGACTCCATCGCTTGATTTGCTCAATGATGAGCCAGCTTCATCAAACCTGATGACAGAGCCATCTACAGCTAAGCAGTGATCACGTGGGTTTGGAATGAAAATATGTAGTGAAGTAGTTCTACTTCGCTACTACAGATCTCTGGGCATATATGTATATGTATATACAGTAAATTTACAGTTGCGTGTGTATGAAGACATTTATTTAAGAACAGAAAAGTAAAAGTTCTGTTTCAGTGTAGATAAGGCCCTGATTAGTGGGTGCCTAATTCTTTTTTGGGCGGTCCCTGAACGTCTGAGAGAGCAGATCCCTGCAGTCCCTAATCAACCAGCGACATGAGTTAGCAGGTCTGTTTCACACCGTGACGCTCTCGGCCTCCGGCTGCTCTGCTGGCGTCGGCTGAGGAAGGTGACAGGACCTGGTGTGAAAGCGCTGATAATGGGAGCACTTTTCCACAACTTTCCCACACGGCGCGGTCTCCACAGCGACCGGCACTGACAGCACGATGGGTGACAAAGCGTGCCTGCTGTCAGTCATCATCCAGGACCCCACATCACTGCCGCTGACACGATCCCGTCGATCTCATGCCAGTTTTAATCATTTAAAGTTGCAGAAAACGTATTTTTTTAAACACTGCACGGTAAATTGTGCAGTAGTAAAGAAACACACATTTTGTTGTGTATTTTTGTTCCTCACCTCACCTTACACTGTCCAAACATTAATTCTGTTATTCCATATTTGTATTCATGTTTATGTCCTATTTTACGTTTTACATTTGTATTTGTATTGTTTTTTTCTAACCCCAATCCTTTTTTATTGATTATTCTATCTATACTTGCTGCTGCTGCTGCAACAAGTGAATTTTCCAAGTGTAGATCAATAAAATCTAATCTAATCTAATCTAATCTATGACAGTTCAGTTCCTATTGGCTGGTCGACTAAGCAGCTGCATGTACGCATGCCTTTAGTGTAAAAGGTCTCTGTTCCCACCTTGCATGACCTCAAACTGTCCATGCTTTATATGAAAGACATTTCATTTCCATAAAAAAAAACATTACTTAATTACACCTTTTACCAATAGGGCTGAACGATTTTTGAATAAATATCTAACGATATGATTCGCAATATCAGAGGGAATGGTATTTTTTACATCATTATTCTCATTTTCATTCAAAAAAACACATATAAAAGGATTCATGTGTGATATTTGTGCAGCAAGAGAAGATGTTCTCTTCAGTGTGTAGAATAAGATGCGTAATAATAATTCATCTAAAATGATATTTTGACACATTTTGGCTTGAACAAATATTGCGTCTCCTGCGATTTGAAAATTGTACTAAGCTGTATTGCAATTTCAATAAAATTTAGATTTATTAGTAACCCTATTAACCAGCAATTGTTGCCTATATTGATTAATCTGCTTTTGTCCAGTGCAACATTCATACCACCATGTTTGTTTAAAACAGTATTTACAAGGTGCTTTACAATAAAATATTTACGTAAGCAATAAAAACCAAAACATGGAAATATGAAATGAAACAATACACTATGAAAGTGAGTTTCAAGAAGAAATTTAAAAGATCACAATGTTACTTATACACTATGACTGTATGATAATGTCAGCAAATGTTGTTTTTGCATGGTTAAATTTAATTGTTTTATTCTTTTAAATAAAAAGTTTCATGATCGGCAAAATGTCGAACAAACGGCAGCATTTCCCTCTATCAGACACATTGTGCATTGCTTGCTTTTCTTAATTTATTATGCCGTTAAAAATGTTACCAACACTATCTTTGCTCTGCGACACAAATGTGTCGACACACACACACAAACACACACACACACACATACACTGAAAAACAGATGTTCAGGTGACAGAGAGACACAACCCAGGCTGCTGGTAATTGTGTCTTTGTGTACGTGCATCTGTGTTTTTGTATCCATGTACGACTGTGTGTGTGTGTGTGTGTGTGTGTGTGCGCGTGTGTGTTGTTTGGACGTCATCATTACTGTCATGTTGACAGAAGGACACACACGTCGTGCTAAAAGAGTGTATGGGGGTGTCTGAGGAGCCTCAGGGTGTGTGTCAGCGGTGGTGACTTAATTGAGTCTTTACACTGATTAGACCTTCTGTTTCTCTACTGTGTGTGTGTGTGTGTGTGTGTGTGTGTCCTCGGTGACTGGACATCAAAATCTTTTTTTAAATTTAAATGTTGAGGGAAACTTTCTCCCTGAAATTTGCACACAGATTATTAAAAACAACAACAACAAAAAACCTAAATAAAGGTTTCATAATTAATTAATAAATGCAGATTTTCTTCTTCAATAATATATATAATGTAAACTAATTCAGTAAATTAGATCATTTGTATGATAAAGACTCACTAAAGTCAAAAATAAAAGTCCTATAAAATATAAAAATCCACATTAAATCAGCGCTATAAAAACAAGGATGTTCTAAGATTACTATTTATATGAGACACAAGATAAATAAATAAAAAAAATCCACTGTTTCATCAATAAAATATGAAAAGCACTCAAATGCATGAATATAATTCAGCAATGGTTTGAAGCCAACATTTAAAATAGAATGTGACGTATGATGAGGATTTATTTTTTTCAATATTAAGGAATAAAACCTCTGAAATAGGTCATTTGCAATTTTATGAAATGATGACATGACACGTCGTTGATCAAAAAGCAAACATCATATTCATGTATGTGCAGTTTTCCTTGTTGCCTCCGCTGTTTGAGAAGTAAACAAAATGAGTGCAGGTTCACCTCTACACCGTGAGCACCGTCTTGGGGTCAACAGAGCCTCGACAGCAGCAGCAGCAGCAGCAGCAGCAGCAGCAGCAGCAGTGACTTCTATTGTGTGAGTGAATTTGTCATCTTCTCTTGTGCTTCAGGAAACTTGGCCGAGCGACAGCGGCCTTTGTGTCGTCCTGGTGTTGAGCCGCATGGTGAAAGGGCAACAGAGAGCAGGCAATGAGCTAAGTGATATTTAGCTCTTTGCCTGCCTCCAACACACACACACACACACACACACACACACACACGGACAGCCTTTACAATGTGTTATCCCTAACCTTAGCCATAATCAGTAAATATCTGACCCTCACTTTAACCTTACCACGATTTTTATCTTAGTCCTAAAATGAGCCACTTCCTCAGAAATAAGGTTTGTGTTTATGGAAGAACATGTACTAAAATACAAGTACACACAAACTTGTTTTTATATCTAAGTGAGGACAAATCATTGACATAAGGCTTTCTCTAACCCCCTTACCCTAACCTTAACCAAACCAAAATACACATCTCCATCCTAACCTCAGCTAAAATCTCAGATTTGTGGTTCTGCCTCATTAGGACCAGGTTTTGATCCTAACCAAGTCTACTGGTCCTAAAAAAGTCAGTGTTTTAACCAAAAGAGGTCCTAAAGAGACATCTAAAACAAGTACCTACACACACAGGTTTGTGCAGCTATTCTTAGGACACTGGATTAACTTCCATGCATTTGGACAGCCTAAACAAAGCATTATCCCCAAACCATAACCTCAACCAAAACCTCAGACTTGTGGTTCTGCCTCATTAAGGAGGCCGACTGGTCCAGAAAAGGTCCTAAAGAGGTAGTTAAAACAAGAACACCGTTCATTTAAAAGCCCATAACCACATAACACCCAACCCTAACCTCAAACAAAAACTCTTGGACCAGGTTTTGGTCCCAGCCATGTTTACTGGTCCTACAAAAGTCAATGTTTTTACCAGAAAGGTCCCAAAGAGACATCTAAACCAAGTACGCACACACACAGACACACACACACCCTCCGTCAGGCTGGAGTTGACGTTGACAGGCCGCTCTTTTGTCCATCATTCACCCGCAGACGAGAGCACAAACAAGAGAGAGAGAGGGAGAGAGATAAAAGCCCTCCCCCCTGCCCGCTCTAATCCAATTACAGGCCTGCAAATTTGATTGGCGCCCCGGGAGTGTGCCTTCAGCTGTCCGTCATTAGCGACTAGGGAACGGGGGGGGGGGGGCCCTGCTGATGGTGCTGTTAGGGTGGAGGGAGGTGTGTGTGTGTGTGTGAGCCAGAGCAGGACTTCCACTTTATCTCTGTTGGCTCAAAGACGTCTCCTCTGTCTTCATGTGCCAATGTCCCCATGTTGACTTCCCATTAGTGGCCATTAGAAAGAGAGGAAGCCCATGTGAAAGATGCCTTTATTAAACATTTGTCAGATTATCAAACGTGCTGCAGATTCCTTTGCCAGGCCGCGCAGCTCACATGAAAACACCACCGTGGTCCAGACTAAAGGTTAAATTCACTTTTTCACCCTCAGCCGTATCCTGGTGAACTGGCCTGGCTCAGACAGTGAAGTGGCTTCTCCACTACACTGTGTGTGACTGTATCCAGAAGACTGATGACCTGGACCTTATGAAAAACTAACAGTTTAATTATAGGGTCTATATTTGTTTGGTAGGTATTTCCCTAGACCTCAGCACGATGTGATAACCAACCATTTCTTATTCAACAAATAGCTATATTTCTTTATAAAGAAAAATGACAGATTTACATATTTTTCCTTTAATATATTCAACATGTGGCTTCCAACCAAGTTTATGATGAATAATTATTCCCAAAAATGCAACTGAAGTTGCTTTTAGAGCTGTTTCTGTGACGCCGGGAGCTTAAAACCGCTGCTATTTTGTTGGTCAACATTCAGCAGTGCCGCTCTGGACAGATCACTCATATTTTGATAATTGTTCTACACGGTTCTGGACTCAGCGTGTATAACAGACCTGTCATCTGCCTGTAGAGCCAGTAACCAGTCAAAGAAGGCACTGTTTTATGTCATTTGTCCTAAAGGATCTTCACTGATAGAAGACGTTGCCAACACGGCAGAAGAAATCTGGTTTTGAGGGTGAGAAGGGCTGAAATAAGATTTTTATAAGCGTAAAATGAACTCAGGAGTCAGGGCAGCTTAATGGAGGCAGCATTTTGGACCACCATGTTTTTACAGTAGCCCACAGAGAGGACGAAGGACACGTCTTTTTGAGTTCCGACGCTAACTGAAGGTTCTTTAATGTGTTTGAGCGCCGCTGCGTGTGCATGTGTTTGGCTTTTGTGTGGATGCCAGTGAGACGCCAGCCGTATCAGCGCGGTGCCTTGTATCTGCCGAAGGAAGATCAGTGAGGAAGTCACAGACATGACCGAGGGTCTTATCTTTTATTGGCTGGCTCCTCCGTCAAGCTTATCTTTATTGGCTGGCTCCTCCTGAGGACAAGCCTGTAAGCTGTGCAGGGCTGAGGTGGGGGGGGGGGGGGGAGTTTGTGTTAGTGCCAGGATGACTGGGACCGACACAGATAGCTCTATCACTAGTGTGGGAAAACTACACAACCCTGTTTCCACCTTCAGGACAGAAGCAGAGACATGGCTGTCTGTCCTTTTTTTTCCCCCTTCGTCTCCTTCCTCCATCCTCATTTTACTCTTTTATTTATCATAATATAATCTCAATTAATTGAGACTGCATTTCCAGTCTCGCCAGTCAATTGGCGCCATTATACATGTTTTATTTTGCTTTTCCATCACTGGTAGTACCTGGTACCTGGTACTCTTTTTTAGTACCTGCGAGGTTCCATGCGAGCTGAGCTGACACTAAAACGCCGGCCACTGATTGGTCAGAGATTGAGAGTCATGAGCGCTACATCCATCCATCCATCCATCCATCCATCTTCTATCACTTTTATCCTCCACATGAGGTTGACATTGGACAGTCTGGCGACGTCATGCATAGTATCGCCTCAGCTCGCTTGGAACCTCACCAGAGCAGGTACTAAAGAAAGTACCTGGCACCAGGTACTATGCTAGTGGAAACAAAACTTAGGCGAGCAGAGCCAGTGGAAACACGGCATTAATGTGTCTGCGATGGACTTTTGTGGGGACCGGTATTTCACCATACACAGTGAGGACATTGTTGGTAAGTAGTCCTCAGATGGTTAAATCAAGGGTTTTTAGGATTAACACTGAGGTTTCAAGGCTAAATGGGGGTGGAAAACGTTTTGTAAAGCAAGTTCCTTGCCAAAAGTGAATATAAAACGCTTATTATGTAGTTACAAATGTATAGAACTTATAGAAACATACTTCAATCACTTTCAATAAACTCTCCTAAATGTTACACTCTGGTTCTTTCAAAAGGAGGACGAACACAATCACATTCAACTTGTCGAACAATTAAGAGCTGACCTAAAATCTAAAAATAAGCTTGTGTGTGTGTGTGTGTGTGTGTGTGTGTGTAATGACAGAATAAGGCACGGCTCTTCTCAGCACTTGTTTCCTGGAGTCGCTGCTATCAGTGAGATAAACAGCAGAACCCTCTCTTTGGCAGGTTTTGTCACAGGAACAGGTTTGTCCGCAGGCGTGACGCGACTTTATCGTCCAGATCCAGAGGAGACCTGATAACTGGACTCTGCAGACCCCGACTGAGCGTTGACAATAATTAGCATCTTTAGGGGCTGATTGAGACACCCAGACACCTGTGATGAAGAAAGACTTCCTCCACATGGAAACTAAAACAACACTACACTGATTTAACACAGGTGAAAACTCAGTTTCATTTGGAGGACGCTGCAAGTTTCAATTCAACGACTTATTAAATGTACTGTGAATAGTGGTCAGGGAGACGATCAATCTAAAGGTTTTTCTATGAAATTTCAGTGTCCGTAAAGAAAATGCAGTGTTAGAAATAATAAGTTAAAGAGAACGGATGAGGTAGACTGAGACTGGGGGCCAGCTGTCTGAAAATGACAGGGAAATACCCAGATTGTCTGTCTCTGTGTGGACATCCAGGGACAATTAAACATGCTTTATTATAAGAGAATGGCAACAGCCACAATATTGAGAAAGATTGCCAACTTGCCATTCAGGCAGTTTTGACATTTCTTTATGCAGCTGGTTTTTAATGTAACAATTTAAAGACACATCTTTCTTTCTTTTTTTTATTTATGGAAAAAGAAGGACTTTGATCTGCTTTGGGGAACTTTTGAAGTAGAAAACTGTGAACTGTGATAAAGAACTTCCAAATGTTCAACTGTGGATTGAGAGCTTTCAACTCTGAGGCAGCATTACATCTTTTAGTGCCTGGCAAAAATGATTATCATAACAAAAAAGTCGAGTGTAACTTATTATTATTATTAGGAGAAAAAGAAGAAGAAGAGTCCCCTAAAATGTGCGCTCAAAGAATAAGGGAAAGAAAAAGACAAATAATCAGAACACAATACAATAAAGCAGGGGTCTAAAAACTCAAATGACCTGGGGGCCACTCATTGTCTAATCTGGTCATGAAGGGGCCGGACAAGTAGAAAAAATACTTTGATTGAGTGGCGGGCCGCATGAAGTTGACTGGCGGGCCCACGGACTTCAAGTTCAAAGTCGTCACTTTCTAAGGTTCAAAAAAACGCTGGTGTGAAGAAAAGATGCCTCTCTTCTTTCTTCGTCTCCTCTGTGGCTGCAGTAGAACACTCACATCCTGCATGTTTATTGTGTCTTTTTCATGATTGTGCACCCCCCCACCCCCCCCCCACCCCGTCTGTCTCTTCTGTGTCTTGAATGACATCACTCGGGCCCCAAAAAAAAAAAAAAGGAGGGAAGTGTGTCTGCAGTCGCAACGTTGCTGTGACAACAGCATCGTTCATCCCGAGGGAGAGAGAGAGAGAGAGAACTGGAGGCTTATCACTCTGAAAAGCTTTTAAAACAGTAAAACAGTTGAGGGTTGAGAGAGCAGAGCCCGGCGGGTAAATAAGTTAACCACAATCCATCTCCGCCATTTAAGGCCAGTTCCTGTATTTTCTTAATGAGAGTGGGAATATATAATATAGTTGCCGTATACGTGTGTATTGGTCCATTTGAAATGTTCTTGTTCAAAATACATATAATAGTGTCTGAATGAGACTTATTGCTCCAAGAGAAAATGTTTTTATGTTACCTGACCAGCACTTTGGACTGATATTTATTAACTTAGACAAAAATATGGAGGAGAATAACTCATTTCACGCTGAGAATTGAGTGACAAAAAGATTAAAACACTGAAATCTTGCTTTTTTTATTCTCATTTCCTAAAGGTAATCTGTTATTCTGGCACTGCCTCCCTTCCTCTCTCCTTGTTCTTGATGCCTCCTCCTTCCTCTTATCCAGCCTGTTGATGAAATCAGGACAAACAGGGCGCCGGGACAATCTGCAGCTCCAACGCCTCATCGGCCGATAAACACAGTTTAGTTATTTATGCACTTCTACTTTTTCCACGAGGAATTCATTCTGTGGTTTTTTTACAAGTTTGAACACACAGATGAAGCGAATGTACACACACACACACACACACACACGCATGGGCATTATCTCTTTTCTCCTTGCCTGCATCTTGACACGCTAACCATGTACAAATATGGATAGACCAAAGCTCTGTCAACACCATCCCAATATCAACCAGAGCACCACCAGTCCACACACACACACACTGATCCAGACCTGTCCGGTCGGTCCACCACCACCACCACCCGTCCTCCTCCTCCCTGGGAAAGGGTGAGAGGACAGCAGGCCGTCACTGTTAGCGTTACATAGCACTCAGAGCGCGCTCAGATAAGACAAGCAGAGGAGCCGACTCCTTCAAAAGACCACGTCCAGATCCTGACCGAGCCTCTGACACTGCTGACAACATTTCAGAAATGTGTGGGGTTTTCACTCCTGAGGGCCGTGCCCTTATTTTCCCATACTCCACACCAAAGGGACCAGTTTAAGTTCACACCAAATTTGACCTAATCATCACAGACAGATACTGTCTGTGATGATTAGGTCAAATTAGGTCAAATTTTACAGATTGGTCTCCAGATTATTTGCATTATTTATCAAAAAAAAATATGAATTATCTTGCATAAAAAGCCATCATGGCAAAACAGAGCCAACAACACAATGGGATTGGCTGAAACTTGTGAGTGAAAATGTACTCATAGAATAAGAACTGACGAAGCTCACTGTTGACTGAAATGGGAAAAATGTTATTTTATTACTGAAACACCGAACAAGTCATGGAAGAAAATATGTTTTATGTTTTGAAAAGACAGTTAGAGAATCCACATCCTTTTTTTAATTGTTGATGCAGTTTGCAAAAATAACAATGAATAAAGTTTAAAAAAACATTAAATCAGAGGTCGCGTAAACAACATGGAAAACATAACCTCATTGGTGAAGGAACTGATGCAACTGGGACTTATTTTACAACATTTATATCTACTGTTCATCTGTCTGAATAATTAAAAGTAAGCAAAAGTGTCAGACTTTGTTATTTAAAAAAAAGAAAAAAGAAGCTGACCAGCTAAATTTCATTATATATACTATATGTATGTATTTATGTATGTATGTATATATACATATATATGTATATATATATATATATATATATATATAAATCAATGTCAATCAATTCATTGTTTTACTAACAAATGATTAGTCCACTGTGAAAATGTGAAAAGTTGCAGCTTAATTCGTCAAACTCAGCTTCTGAATTTAGTTTGCATAAAAAAATGTACAAAAGTATAAATACGCTCTTTATTTTGAGGCCTTTTTTTTTCCCTTTTCACTTAACTTGTGTCTTCATGGACTCATGGACGAGTGCGGGACTGAAGAGTGAGGAGCTGATAAAGGAAAGAGGACGTGTTGTGTCCACGTGTTCACTAATTTAAGAGCTTCTCTAATTGTGGCGCACTAATGGACGATCAGTGAGATAGTTTATCTGTGGACGGACCTGATACACAGAGTCACACACAGAAACACCAGGACAACCTTAAAAAGAAGTCATTTCAGCTGTTTTATTTCATGGTAAAATCCTGTGTTATTTAAACATTCTTTTTACTCCTTGAACTTTATTTATTTAGTGCTTTTTCTTTGTATAGATTTCTTTCCAGTTCTCTTTTTGTTTCTTCACAGCACCTTGAATCTGTCTTCATGTATGACATGTGCTCTTTAAAATAAAAACTGCGGCCGGCCGCGAACATCGATCCACTTTACCTCGTGGGTTCACTTGTTCGATCAGCATCCAAAGTAAAAAGACAGAGTGGACAATAACGTAGATTTGAGTATAATTTGCTCTCTTTCAGCTCTTTCTTGTAAATCATACGTCACGGAAAATTTGATTGGACTGGACTGGAAAGGAGAACGCAAAGGCACACAAAGAAAAGTTTGTGTGTGAGATTACCAGCATGAGAGGATGAGTGGGAGGGGCCAAATACATGTGGCCCCTCCCGCTTTAATATCATGTTATAAGCTGTCACCTTCTTTTAAACACAGTGTGTAGCTGAGATGATAGAATATAGACAGAATATGATATAATATACAGTATGTTTGCTATAACAGTAATAAGACATTTGGTAATTATAATGATCACATTATTAAAGTGTATTACATACAACATTCAATTACTTATATAAATAAGCTTGTTAGGGACCGAGCCACGAATGGCAGTGGCCGAAACGGCTCCTGGCACGAATTTGTGTGAGGAACCTATTGTTAATCCTTCAGATTATCATTATCGATGGCTTTCCAGTCACGTAAATGAGCGGCAACCCTCTGCGTTTTGACGTATTTCGACCATGCGCCACGAAACAGGAAGTGCCCCATAGAACTAATGCAGTAATGCAGTTACAGTCAATATTTGAAAATGTTTCCAAACAAAATCACACAGGAAAAAAGAACTTGCAGAACACTGGCCCCCAACACTGTTACCACGCTGTAGAAACTGGACAGTCTGTCGATGAGTGGCTGGAAATCCAGAGGCTTTAAGGGGCGGGTCTGATTGTGGAAATGAGTTTCACCTGGTGCTGCCTGCAAGAGAGAGTTAGCCACGCCCACACAGAGCACACAGACAGGGGGAACAGACAGACAGACAGACATGGGAGGAGAAGGAGGGGCTGAATTTCCCAAAACTTGGTGGGAAGATGTTATAGAGCATGGGTGTCAAACTCAAATGACCTGGGGGCCAATGAGCATCTAGACTGGTCAAGCGGGGGCCGACAAAAAAAAGTGGCCGGTGGTCAATATAAGATATTCATTATGATATTAGACAGAATTGCAAAGTAAAAGTGCTTGTTTTGATATAAAATGATTCGGAGAATTAAATAGAAAATTTAGCAAATAATGACGAGGATAATTGTGATTAAAACAGCTTAAATATATGTAATTTCATGATGAGTGTAATACATTTAATACAGCAATGATTACAACCCAATGTCTTATTACTTTTATAAGCAAATACATTTAGTCTTATATTCTGTCTCTATTCCATCACTTTGCACAGTGGTGGGCTGGCCGCATGTAATCGATTGGAGGGCCACATTTTTGACACATGTGTCACATGACCCCAGGAGAGTTATAGGGCCTGTATTTGCCCGAGTTGTCGTCACAGAGTCAATCCTCTGTCATTGCAGTCATTAAACCGCTGCTGCTGCTGCTGCTGCTGCTGCTGCTGCTGCCGCCGCTGCTGCTGCCGCTGCTGCTGCTGGTAAACTCCTACAGACAGGGAGGCAGCACTGGGGTCAGAGGTCACTCAGAAACAGAAGCCCCCGGTCACATCTATCTCTCATCACTCCGTCGTTCTCCACCTCCTTTTTCACAGCGGTGTGGAGCGATTGTCAGCAAAGTAACGACAGAGCTATTAACACGTCGTTTTGAGAAAAAATGACTCGAGATGATTTGTTTACGTCTCGAAAAGTGAAACTGAAAACATTTTCCATCTTATGAGAGTTTGTGGAAAACAGTTATTTTATAATGTCATTTATTATCTTTTTTTTTAAAATCTCTCGTTTTATTTTTGTTTTATTTTATTTGAATAAACCCCTCGCTTTAAATAGACGGGCTGCACTTCTTTAATAGACTTAATTCACAGGTGATTTCCTCCTTTTGTAGCTTTGGTTTACACTAAAAAAAACCCTTAAAGGATTAATCATAGATCAGACTGAACTGGAACTTTCTCTTTAAAGTATTACAAGTGCAAGCTTTTACAGGACCTATTTTCCTTTTTAATGTCCAGGTTTTCGTCGCGATGCTTGTCCGATCATCACATCTGCTTTTCATTGACTTTATCTTTCATTTATTTGTTCACGACAACTCACCAAAGACTGTACTGAAGCTTCTTTATTATCTATATTCTATTCAAGCATTCAACCTGCAGGCGAGTTCATGATCAGTGCTGGCTCTTGAGGCTGAAGAAGGCGTTTTACTTTGTTCAATTAGTTTAGAAACGACCTTGTGAAGTCACTGTTATACCTGTCACTAACTGACCTTTTGACCCTTTATGATAAAGTGTTTTCTTAGGAAAACTTTCTGGAATTTGCATCACATTCACTGTGGAAGCTCCAGCTGTGTATTCGATCGTATTACTTAGTTAATGCAGTATCTCTATAGACTGGATGTTTTCTGTGAGATTCAGGTCCACGCTCCTGGGACTGCAGCGGTTCTTTTTGCAGCTGCAGCTCGGTGTTGATGTGACACCCTCTTCAGGAGTGCTAATGCTGAGAGAGCCGTTTGACAGCCAAAAAGGCCGTTTCACAGCCTCCCTGCTGCCGGGACACAGTAATGGACGGATGGATCGTGACCGAGTAGTGTGATGGAGAGAGGAGGAGGAGGAGAAGGGGGCGAGGAAGGGTGAGAGAAGATGTTGTTGTGGTGGCGGTGAGGTTTTCCTTGTCCCGATCCCATGGAGGCTTCCCTGCCGTGCTGTATGAAAGCTCCCCGACCAGCCGTCGTCGCGGTAACTAATTTGCTGAGATTTTCTGCTCGACTGGAGGCACGAGAAAGAGGCCCCCCCCGCCACACACACACACACACACACACATCTTCTCCCCATCCCACCCCTTCATCTCTCCCTCAACACTTTCAGTCGCTCCCTCTCTTTCCTCCCGTGACTGCATTTTTTTTAACCAAAAACTTTCAAACCTTTAGTTTGTCGAGATATTTCGCCAAAGCGACGGATCAATAACTCGCACAGTAGTGGTGTAACCTCTCGCTTCTCCTCCCTCTGTGCCACAGACATGTCACTGTGATAATATTCCCTAATCACCACTGTGGCACCCCCACAGGGTTCAAACGGGTCATTGGCAAGAAGACTTAATCCTCCTCCTGAACTCTCACCCGCAACGGCCATTTTAATGGGGTCAAATAGTGGAAGTGGTTTACATCCCATCCTGACCACAGCCTCAACGTCTGGTACGCTGACGACTGATGAGCCTATATGACACTGAGTATCGGTATCGGTCTGATACTTCCTCATACCGAAACCTGGGCTTTGCGTATCGACCGATACCTGATACCGATCCTGTAACACGACCTCTTTACCGTGGCGCGCTTGGTTGAGTTTGTAGTGTTTTACTTTGTCGGTATTACCGCAGCCTCTCATAACATGTTCTTTGCAGATTTTGCAAAGCATGGACAAGTAAAGGAGATGGGCTTGTAACCGGGAAGGTCTCTGGTTCAATCCCGGGACAGGCTAAGGGGCTGAGGTGCCCGTGAGCGATTCCCCTGGGCATTTTCCACGTGATGCATTGTTACTCCTTACAATTACAAAATCACCAAGGAGTCTAACACGAGGTGGGATCCCGGCCTTCTCAAGGAGGGTCAGGTGGACGCACCACCGGCCCGTCTCGTCCCGCAGCGTTCGGGGAGATGGAGCGTGAGTGTTTCCGTTAGGACCCGAAAGATGGTGACATATGCCTGGGCCGGGCGAAGCCAGAGGAAACTCTGGTGGAGGCCCACAGCGGTCCTGACGTGCAAACCGGCCGTCTGACCTGGGTATAGGGGCGTAAGAACAATGGAACCATCTAGCAGCTTGGTCCCTCTGAAGTTTCCCTTCAGGACAACTGGCGTTCAACTCACAACTGCAGTTTTATCTGGTAAATCGAATGATTAGAGGCCTCGGGGCCGGAAGGATCGCAACCTATTCTCTTTAACTTCATAACACAGTACTGCTACTTTTACTTTCAGTACCTGAGTAGTACATTAAGTACAAAAAATGTTGAATACCTGAGTACTTGCACTTAAGTGTGGTGCTTAAAGAACACTTCAACCTATACTGAAGTCACTTTTTGATCGCGTACTTGTACTTTTACTCAAGTCTTGGTCTCTAGTACTTATACATCTCTGCATAAATGTGTCACTAAACATATACAACGTGCAGAAAAGCAGCTTCTACCATCATGTGACAAAGACAAATGTCTACCATGCATGTGGAGCATTTAAAAATAAATAAATAAATAAAATGGCTGATTACAACAAGCACAAAATGTCTTTTTAACATCTAAGTTGTTGAAATGATGCAGAAAGACTGATATTGTTGGATATTGGGATTGTTATTGAGCCGACAGGAGGACACACAGCTCTTTACATCACCCTCAAGGAATCCAGCGGTTATGGATTGATGATATCGACTGAGATGCAGCGGGAGAGACAATGACTCGTCATCAGTTTATGTGCTGTGTGAAATGCGCCTCTCATGGGAGGCAACACCTGCACGTGTGTGTAGATTGTTAACATATGCACGGGAACTGTGCGAGAACTGTGTGTGTGTGTGTGAAATATGGTGTAACTATAATCGCAGATAATTCCAGGCACTAACGACAGGAGAGAGCAACAATAGACCTATTCTCGGTGCTGTTTGGCTCAACTCCCGTTGTTATTTTAGCAGTGACTCTCTAATCCCACTTCTCGCAGAGTTCAGGCCATGCAGTGGCCAGTGCCAGCATAAGATTACAGTTCATAGATTCCATGTGTAGCTCATATAAGCATGTGTAAGAGAGTTTAGATCTCGATCATTATTTAAAGGTATAGCCTTTGTATTGGTCATTTTTATTATCATCATTATCATTATTCCAGGCCTCACGGTTGTTATCATGATTCACAACCTGGTGGAAACGAGGGCCTTTCTGCATGTTCTCCCCCGTGTGTTTGTGGGTTTTTTCCAGGGGTTCTCCGGTCCAAAACATGCAAATTTGGGGATGAGGCAAGTTGATTTCAAGATTTCAAGAAGTTTTATTGTCATTATGAGACATAATGAAATTTTTGCAGAGACTCCCAGCTTGAGGTACACAATAAAATAGCAAAAATAACGAACGAAGGACTTGACATTTAAATAGACATAACGAAAGGCATTTAAATAAGACACAAATAACGAAAGGCATTTAAATAAGACACTCCAAATTGACTGAATTAGCTTAACCCAACTAGTCAAAAGTTATTTTTGGAGAAGTCAGCTAGCTATCAAGCTAACATTACAACAGATATATAAATAAATATAAATATAAGATATATAAAGATATAAATAGGACTTTTAGAAGAGAAGTAAAAAGCCAGGAATGGAAAAGAGGCAGGGTAGAGGACAGAAAGTATTAAGTATGACTCTGCCCTAAATCCAATCGCCTGGACAACATGGTAGCTGTGTAAGTGGGGAATGTTAGCTGTAAGGAATCTATATCTACGTACATATCTATATATACATATATATAGATATAGATATAAATAGTGAAAATCTGTGGAGTTGAAAGTGTGGGCTTCTGAAATCCAGGTCAAACTAACAAAAGGACACGGAGGTGAAGTCCACAGTCTAACATGCAGGGGCAACTCCCCCGTTCACCACAACCCATATTTAGAGATGTGACTCTTGGCACATCTCAGAAACAGCCTCCCCTCGGGGGGGATGGGGGGCTCAACAGGGTCAATCCGGTCTGCAGAATCACAACACAATTACAGCACTCCTTCTTAAAGAGATGTCCAAGAAGGCTGAAGCTCAGGGAGATGGACAGTATTCCTGATGTCCCACTGTTAGCTTTTAGCACCACGTTCCCCGTCACTAAAATCTCACAGTTGTTCCTGCTATGCTGCAAAAAGGGTTCCTGTGTCGCGGCATAAGCGCGTTATTAGCCACCCAGTGTCTGTCACGCTCTCGCTCACACACTCTGAGGACATGGCGGCCCGTGCTCGTCAATTATTCAGAAGCATGGTGGAGTCAAACATTCCCATTTAAACATCTAACACTTGTTTGACCAGCGAAATGTCCGATAGTCATGTCGAGACAGAGCAGAGCAGACGGCGGGGCGAGGGACGAGGAGGACCACGGAGGAGACATCAGCATCACCGTGTGTTTAAAAATATACACACTATTCTTTTGATTTACTTTTCCAATCAGTCCAATTTATACCCTTAAAATTATATTGATATCACTGTTATTTATATTGTTATTGCAATACCCTGGGTTTTGCTGTCACTTCACAGCAAGAAGGTCCAAGTCCTGGTTCTGCATGGTCTTCCTTTGTCTGTGTGGGTTTTTTTTTCAGGGTTTGGATAAACTGAAGACTCCACTTTTGCCTCTTGGGTGTGAACAGTTATTTGTCTTCTTGTGTCCATGAAAGGACGAGCAGACTAGATAAAGGTGGTCCATAAAATGTCATAAAATGTTAAAAAAAATGTTGATCAAACCTGGAAATGACGATGTTCTCGAATGTCTTGTTTTTGTCCGCGAACCAAAATGATTCAGTTTGAATGATTTCTTCGTTTTATGGAGCAAAGAAACTTGTAAATATTCACATTTAAGAAGCTGAAAAATCAGAATAAGTGTTTTAATTCAAATTTAATTCATGTAATAAGAAATCGATTCATTGAGTAATTGTTTCAGCACTAATTTAATCTGAATACACTTAAATTCCAAGAACACTTTTTGGTGTTTTTGGAATCAATTTTTTAATGATTTGGCTTCATATCACACTCCTTATGTATAAGTGTCACACTTTTATTCATAAACGACGGCATACGATGTTAAAACTTACAAAATTAGCATCAATACCAGTGATTTTGGTCCTGTTTGGTTTGTGTGTTTTTAATGTTTTTTTCTGACCGTGGTTCATGTTACGTCATAAACATCATTCAATGATTAAACACTGTCTCACATGAGGCTACAAAGCTTGTGACGAGATGAAAAGTGGTGGAATGAAGTGAAGTCTTCCTCCGTCACACAGCACCACAGGCTTTGTGGCTCATTGGTTCCTGGATCCATCACATCCTCTTTCTTTCTTTTGGTTTCTCCACCCCCCTGTTTTTGTTCCATTTGATCCATCCTTCACCAAGGTCCGAGTTAATCCTGTTGAGTTTGGGCAAAACAGAGTTCAAGTTGGGAGTCGAATCCAAAAGTCAGAGATTAGATGAGAGTTGCCAGCTGACACCTGTGGGTTTTGTTTTTTATTGTTTTTTTCTCTCTGCATGATTAGACACGGATCTCTGTCAGCGTTTGTGTAAACCTTGATCAGGTTGTAAAGAAGAAAAGGAAAAAACACACTTTATTTCAAATCTGTTGCAGCTTTCTGCTCATGTATATATATAATAATAGATAATAATAATAATAATAACAGTTTTTATTTGATTCCAGAGACAGATCAGATCAGATCACACATTAAAGCTTTGATGTCGTTCATGTCTCTGCAAACTCTCATCCACCTGCTGACTACAGTGAGTCAGACTCACACACACGCACACACACGCACACTCCCTGAGGCATGCAGTGGTCGGTCTGTTGCCCTCGTTCATATGACTAATTAGACCAGCTTCACACTGTGCAGCTCCTTTTGATGCTGATCCCTGGTGCTAATTGCTGCATCAGTCTCAGGCCACGGCCAGGTTAAGTTCAAATGCAGGGCTAACTTCTCCAACTAACCCCCCCCCCCCCCACACACACCTTCACCCATTCACCCCCCAACTACCACCACCACTGCATAATCCCCACCCCCTCCCCTCACTCCTCCCCTTTCACCCTTTGATAAGCAGGTTTGTCACAAAGTTTTAAAAACAAAAGTACAGAGGTTAAAAATCTCCAATTATGCCAAAACAATAATATTTTGTGTAATTTTAATAAAATTAAAGTAAAAGTGCAGGAAAGAGATGAAAATATATTAAAAGTGTAGAATAATTGTTCTTTTATAGTTGGAATTGAGCAGCTGTGTTAGTCTTTTAGCAAAAGCTTGATTTATTCATGTCTTCTGTTCACCAGAAGTCAACATTGTGATGAAGACATGATCCAGAATCCACGTTTGGAACGTCTCATGAGTGTTTTGTTTTGTGTTTTGTTTTGTTTTGTTTTGCGTATTCCAACTCCGCCTCATTTTCACTGGTGCAAGTTGAGCCCATGAACTCATTTGTAAAAAAGTCTTAAGGTTAAATATAGTGAGCAGCAGGTATTTAAAAGAACAACAGTCAAAAACAAACAAACATGGTCAACAAGCAGCAGGTATACGTCGAGGAAACACTGGGAAAGCTCACAAGGACAAACTGTCAGAGAGCGTGAGGGAAGGTCAGGTGTATTTATAGGAGAGAGGAGACAATTAGACACAGGTGTAACACGTTGGTGCAGGTGCAGGTAATCAAAGAGGTGGGAAACACAGGATCTCTGCACCACAACTTTAAAGCGATACAACCATGAAGAATAATGGGTCATTTTTTCCAGTATCTCCCTCCATGAAGGGACAGGCGGCCGTGGCCCCATCAGCCCTGCAGGTGAACACTGGCATGTATAATATGCACAAGTGCCTGTGATAATGGGGATTTACATTGACAAAACAAACCCATGCACATATATTAAATGTAGGCAAATAGTCGGCACTGCCGGCTGCTCTGTAATCTGGTGAAAAATCAGCGTGGAGGTGAAAGGGTCGGGTCACGACAAGAGCCATTTCATTACTGTGGCTCAAATGTCCCAGGATGCAATTCAATCACGGGGCGATTATTTTTCCCTCAAATTCCACTCTGTGGGGAATTGGCTGTCGTTTGCCGCTGACCCTTTTCACGCCACGGCCATTTATCTGCAGGAATAATTGTCTGAATGGTTTCGTGGTCATATCCCTGAGTGCTGCGGCTGGTTGGTGCTGCGTGTGTGGCGACCCGTCACCTATCCTGTTATCTCACACCACTGACAGACACACTCTGGTGTGACGCAGGAAGCGTCAGCCGCATGCACTGTAAAAACCTCATGTGATCTCATAATATAATCACAATGATCAAAATGCATGAGTTAATGCAACTTCACTGTCTGGCAAAATGTGCACGTTTTCTCCAAAAAACTCAGTTTTTAAGCAATATTATTTGCGAAAAGGAACATTTTTTAAGGAAGAGCCAAAAAAAAAATAGGTACAAATAAATTGGAGCGTCTGGCATATGGAATTAGATTTGTGTCAATATTTTCAAACAACACTTTTTAAGAATCAAAAAAAATATCGATTTAATAATTCAAAAATATTGTATTTTATTGTTTGAAAATCCATTTGTTCTTTACACTCCCTCACTTGTTCTTTGCGCTCCCTCACTTGTTTTTTGCACTCCCTGATTTGTTCTTGGCGCTCCCTCACTTGTTCTTTGCACTCCCTCACTTATTCTTTGCTCTCTCTCACTTGTTCTTTGCGCTCCCTCACTTGTTTTTGCACTCCCTCACTTATTCTTTGCTCTCTCTCACTTGTTCTTTGCGCTCCCTCACTTGTTTTTGCACTCCCTCACTTATTCTTTGCTCTCTCTCACTTGTTCTTTGCGCTCGCTGTTTTGTTCTTTGCTCTCTCTCACTTGTTCTTTGTGCTCCCTGATTTGTTATTTGAAATTTGATACGAGTATACAGGATTAGACTTTTTTTCCAAAAAAAGAGACAACATTTCCAGTTGACATGTGTATATCTCAGTGACATCAGGGTGAATTTTGTCGTGTTTATGTAAGATGGTAACAGCTATAAGCTGGTGGATCCTCTGTCCTCCATTTTTTTCCTTTCACCACAACCTGTCTAGGCAGATGCTGCACATCTCTGTGTCAGGTTCTGTCTCCACTAAATTGTTGGGTTTCTCTTTTCTCTATGATATTGCTGGTTGGTTTAAGCCTCAGCAGAGGTCTGTTCTCTCTGAGTGCTCTTGTTTTTTTTTCTGTGTGACTCATACTGTGTTCAGCAGTGAAAGGCACCATCACTGACCCCATCTGTTTTCTGTGTGTGTGTGTGTATTTAAAGCCCCTCAGAGTGTGAATAATATTCAGTAAGGAGTCAACGCGTTAGTGGGAAAGCTTTTAGCACATTATCCGCCCTGCAATTGCGAGGTAATCGGGTTTCCCTGCACAGGTCTCTTATTAAATATCTGCAGCAGCAGATCTGCATTCAGAAGTCGCCTAATGGGTTTAGCTGCTCCCGAGGATCTGTGGCTCGGTGTCTGTGTGAGGCCTTGGCTCTGAGAGAGGAGGAGGGGGGAGGAGGGGGTGACATTGAGGAGAGGAGGTGATCCTATACACACACACACAGGACACACAAAACCACACATACTGACACCTTTGGTAAATTTACTCTCATATATCAGCAAGTTTTTAATAGAGTGTAACATGTGTATGTAATACTCAAGCATGTCTCGACTGTTCTTGGCGTAATACACCTTTTTTTTTGACATGACGTTTGATGTTGATCTGGTTAAGTCCACTCCACGTTTGAAAAAGGGTTCAGATATTTTTTAAAGGGGAAATCAAACTAAATATGTGACACTTTAGTGTATAGAAGCTGTTTTTCCTGATATTTTAACCCTGCAAATGCAATTAAATGTTATGTTTTATAAGTAGAAGCTTTGCCAACTCAAATATGTGGATGAGTGAAAACAATAGAAGCTTTGGTGACTCCTAAAGAGAGAAGCCAAAAGTCTCTGATATCAACACCAGAAAAAGTTATTTCCAACATTTAACACTGACTCTTATCTAAGTGAATGGTTGTAGAGCAATATCTTTACTTTTAATGGTGGCTGTGTCACGTTTTCACAACAACTGAGGACCCAGATTTTGTGAAAAAAACAAAGGAGTCTTTACTGAACACAAAAACACAGGGAAACTCAAATCAACCAATGAAGACACTGCGGAGGCGGGTCTACTCACAGGTGAAAGTAATAATAAGACACAGGTGAAACACACAAGGGGCGGGGCAGACAATCAACGCGGAAGACAGGAAGTGAAACAAGGCACACACAGAACTACAAAATAAAACCTGGGGTGAAGAAAATAGAGAGTGCAGTATTATTATTATTATTATTATTATTATTATTATCATGGTTGTTGTTTTAAAATGCATTTTATTAGTTGACCTGATAATTAAACATGAAACACTCTGGATAGTGACTTATTTTATAATGCAATTATACATATATACATGTATACATGTATATATATATATATATATATATATATATATATATATATACATATATATATATATATATATATGTATATTACTTACTTTGAATTAATTTTGCAGCCAGTGTTCTGAAACAGAGGTCAAGGAAGTCTTTGTCATGGAATATTAATATTAAGTACAGTAACAGTATAACAAGTATTATGTTAATTACTGTATACTTCCATCATTCGTTCTATTACTGCAGTGCCAATACTACAGTTACTGCAGTATTATTACCAATGTGGTCAGATTGGGCTTGCTCCAAACATTTTGACGCGAGATAAAGTGGCCAAAATTGCATTAAATGCTAAATTTTAGATTTTTTTTCTCGACACACTAGTTGTTCCAATTTGAACCAATCTCGTACACTTATTTGATTCCAAACACAATACTTCCATGAGCTCCACCCACCCAGAAGTCGGCCATTTTGGAAAAACCAAAATGGCTAGTCTACACATTTGAATGAACTCTTTGTCCAACTCGGTTCATATGTTCTTACATTGGAGCCCTGGAGGTGACATAGACTGATTTTTGTTCTTTATAACTCCCGTGAGATAATAAGCGTGCCTGCGACTTATTATCTTACCAGTGCGCTCTAGTAAAGTGTGCACACATCTTATTATCTCACGCATGCCAGTTATGAAGTTATAAAGGTCTATGTCACCAAAAGTTATCAATGTCAAAGCGCTCAGACGAAGTTGACATTAAAATGGCAGGAAAACAACTTTAAAATTCCACTTTTCCACTTGAAAGCTTTAACATAAACAGAACTACATGACATTTCTCACTGGTCAGGGAACTGCTGAGCGGGGACGCGCGGGCCGATCATCACTGCGTGCAGTTCATTCTATTACTCTAGTGTATTATCATTAGCATTTACTGCAATACTATTTTTAAAGTACACACTATAAGAAATACAAATGCTCTCTCTCTCTCTCTCTCTCTCTCTCTCTCTCTCTCTGGATCTTTGACATGAAGAATAAAAAATAAAAAGAAAACCTGTGGTAACATGAAGTTCTCTAATTGGCTGCTCGGTATCAGAGCCTCTGTGGGAGCGTGACGTGGAGGCGGACGCAGTGATTGGAGGCCACAGTGGAATTATAAGGGGAGGGCGAGGTTGAAGAGTGGAGCTTCTCAAAGAGCAGCCGGCAGATCTGTCTCTGTATCTGTCACTGCAGGACACACAACTTCTCCGGACTCTGTCCTCCTCCTCCTCATCCTCCTCACCCTTTCTTCATTCATGCATTCACCATGAATCCAGCAGGACAACAGTGACACGCGTCTCCACAGCTGGTGAGCGTTTCACCGGTGCAGCCGCGGTAACAGTTTGTTTTTACTGCGCTGTTTAAAACAAAACAGAAAAACCTGGAAGACAAGAAAACAGGCGGAGCTAAAGGTTTCTGAAGGATTTCACTTTTTAAATACATACATATATATATAAAGTATTATTTAAAGAGGAATATTTTTGGTGCGAGTCTTTTGCCGCGGACATGGAGTACACGTCATCCCCAAAACCGCAGCTGTCATCCCGGGCAAACGCTTTCTCCATAGCGGCCCTGATGTCCAGTGGGAAGCCGAGTAAAGACAAAGAGACGGAGGAGAGCACCATCAAGCCTCTCGGTAAGAATGAAAAGTTACCATTTTTACGTTACAAAAGTTTCATTTTGGGTTTTGATTTGTGCACGAGAATAATCTGCGCCTTTTACGCAAAGGACAGAGAGTCCCGAGAGTGATGGATGTGTGACATCATCAGACTGTGAGAATGGCAAGGATGAACTGTTTGATGTCAGTGAAGGGAAGAAAAAAAAAGTAAATCAAAAGTATATTAGTATCAACACAATCTGAATGATTGCACCCTGTCGTGTTACCAGTGGTGTGCGTAATTGTGCGTAAAATCTAAACATGTTTGTCTCATTTTAAAATGCGAACATATGCAGATGAAAACTACGTTGTATTTTGGAATTATTCTTTTTTTCTCAGTCAGTTTGATTCAGATTAATCCGGGGTTTTTTCACATCATGTCAATTTCTCTCCGTGTGACTTTATTTAAAGGACGTTGGATCCGATTTGGCACTGACGTGCATTTTCTCAGCTTCTGGTTGGGAACAAGAGAACATAAAATGTATGATGTCATTTTTTTAAAACGACAGAGAGAGTGGGGGGAAACGTTTTAAAATGTATTTTTTTATTTTATTCAGAAGGAAATACAGTAAAGTCTCAATCTTAATCTTCACTGAAAAAAATAAAGTTATTTCATTTGGTAACAACCAATTCTAAACTCTGCATTAATATTATTATTATTATTATTATTATTATTATTATTATTATCAATTATCAATCTTTATCTTCACTAAAAAAGGCTTAAATCATTTAATTAATTCAAACTAAACTGGATAAGCTGGCTTCATATAACCTGCTAACTTTAGTTATATTTATATTTATTTTATTGTTTCCAGCGTTGACTACAAATAGAAATATAATCTGAGACTTTAAATTGTAATTTTCTCCAGAGTGCTGAGTCAACAGAGCAAATGAACAGCGTTGTTTTGTCACTGCACTTTAGGCCTACTTCAGGGTTTATACACGTGCACATTTACGGTTTACACCGTTATTTATTTAGATATTTTACAGTGCGCTGTTGTTGTATTTGTCTATATAACGACAATAGAGTTCTTATCTTGATTATAAAGTGGTAAAAAAATCATTCCTGTCTTAACTAAATAAAGGGAACTACTGTGTGTGTATATATATTCATTTGTTTATTTTTGTTGTCACACTCTCTGACATGTTGCTCTCCTCACGTGTTAAACACCCACAGAGCAGTTCGTGGAGAAGTCCTCGTGCAGCCAACAGTCTCTGGCTGAGCTGTCCTCGCTGGACGGACACGCGGACTTCAGTGGGAGCGCGCCCGCCGTGTGCACGGAGCCGCTCATCCCCACCACTCCCGGCATCCCCAGCGAGGAGATGGCGAAGATCGCGTGCAGCCTCGAGACCAAAGAGCTGTGGGACAAATTTCACGATCTCGGCACCGAGATGATCATCACCAAGTCTGGAAGGTAAAAAATGTCTCTATTTAATATTAATTTTAACTTTAATTTATGATTTTATTCTTTACATTTTTGTATTTAATTTAATTTAATTTAATTTAATTTAATTTAATATTATTTTATTATTTTATTATTATTATTATTATTGTTATTATTATTATTATTATTGTATTTACTTTTACTTTTATTTTATTTAAGGTTTTATTTTATTTGACATTATTTCATCTTGTTTTATTTATCTTATTTTATCCACGTGGCAACGGTGATATATGTACGATATATTATTATCAACAATAATAATAATGTTTCTGAATATTTGAAACAAAGGTTGAAGCTGAATCAGAATCTGCATTAACACCTGTGAGCGTCTGCTGCACGAAAATATACATTAATATGGGATTAAGACGGAAAATCTCAGGTATCCCGGTCCAATTTAGCCCGGACGTTCAGTTATCATGGAGCTGTATTGTCTGCAGGCTCAGAGCCAGATTAGGATTAATCCTCACTGATTAATCTCGTGACCAGATCTCATCCTCGTTTAAAGCGTGGTGGCCCTGACAGTATCGTCGGCGTCATCTCATGACGTCATCGTTTGGCCGAGACACTTTCGTTGCCTGGAAACATCTGAGACATTAAAATAAAAGGAGATGTTTCGTTGCTTTTTAAAATAATAATAATAATAATAATAATAATCATTCATTATTTTTGCAGTGCACAAAAAAATTAAACAAGTAAAATTCTTTAATTATTTATTTGTTTATCAGTTTGCACTTTCTTTCGTTTGTTTGTCAAACGGGCAAAATGCACCGTATCATAGTTGTAATACTACTACTACTAATAAAAATAATGCTGCTTCCCCACTCAGGAGAATGTTCCCCACCATCCGTGTCTCTTTCTCTGGCGTGGACCAGGACTCAAAGTACATCGTGTTGATGGACATCGTCCCCGTGGACAATAAGCGGTACCGGTACGCGTATCACCGCTCCTCGTGGCTCGTGGCCGGCAAGGCTGACCCTCCTCTTCCCGCCAGGTACAGCGGCCTCTCTCTCTCTCTCTCTCTCTCTCTCTCTCTCCCTCCCTCTCTCTCTCTCTCACACACACACACACATACACTCTTATGCCAAACATGACATTTATTTAATTTAGAACCGAAATAAATAAGACCTGCAGCCAGAACTGACACCTTTAGTAGATTTTTTTTTTAATGACACTGAAACTACTGTGAGGAAGCTGTGATGTGGAGTCCGGTTTTACTTATTCAATAGAGATTAACATCTATTTTTACAAATGGCTCTTCATGATTTACATTTACATTAGACTCCATTTCCATATTCTTTAATATATTAATTTTTGGATTTGGTAAATTACTCTACATGTTTTTTTTAAATTAGGTTCTTATTTGTTTTTTTCTATTTAAATGTGCAAACGTGAGCGTTGATTGTGCTGAGGAACTCTGTCAGCCAATCAGAGGCGAGCATGGAGTCCCGCTGCTGCTGCTGCAACACTCAAAGTTTGTGTGTGTGTAAGTGTGCGTTAATTGATACCTTGACCTGTGACGTCACTCCGGCAGGTTGTACGTTCACCCGGACTCGCCGTTCACGGGAGAGCAGCTGATGAAGCAGATGGTTTCCTTCGAGAAAGTCAAACTGACCAACAACGAACTGGACCAACATGGACACGTGAGCGCGCGTTTCTTCATTTGTTTTTTTTTTTTGTCTCGAGACACATAACAAAAAGAAATATTAAAAAAAGACAACATCATCAAAACGAACAAAAAAAAATACAAAAACATTTTTGAAATAAACTTTGGGATTAATAAAAGTTCAATAACTAAATTAAATTTTAAATGTTTGCTATTGATTAAATAGCTACAACTCATTTAAAACATTCTAAGAATTTAGTTGCACTAATTAAAGTTAATTTAGCACTTAACTTACAAATGAAGTGGCTCTCTGTCTGAATTATAATCATCTATAAATATGTTTGAAAATGATTTACTTTAAACAAAAAAAAAGGAAAATACATTCATCCTTATTTTGAAATAAAAATATAATTTAGTTTTTTCCAAATTGATATATGTCAATAAAAAGTGAAATTAGCACTCTCAATTTAAAATGCCAAAATAAAATTAAATCTTTAAATCTTGTTTAAATGAATAATATATTAATACATTTGAAGTAATTTATAAATGTAGTCGTCACAGAAATAGACGTCTATAAATATTTTAAAATGTGATTCAGATGAATAAAAGTTAAATAACTACCCAAAATTTAAAAATTGTATTATTGCTTCAGGTGCTTAAAATCTGACTTTTGACACAAATAATAATACTAATAATAATACTACTAATAATAACAATAATACTAATAATAATGATAATATTATATATATTACATTTGTATTTTTGCTTCTGATTTCACACCAAGTATCATGAATAAATATTAAAAAATATATACATTTTAGACAAAATCATGTCGAGTTTGACATGTTATATTATGTTGTTATAATTATTTCATCCGACTGGAGCAAATTACTCTTTTAATCCCTCTTTCATGACGAGTTCAAACAGGCACAAAACCGCACAACAACCACCACAGCACAATCACACATTCAAGGGTGTGTGTGTGTGTGTGTGTGTGTGTCCTCCCATTTTACAGTCTAAAAATAGCCTCTTGGGATTAACACTCATGTAACCAAAGCAAAAACATGTCTCAACAAATACAAAAATACTGGTTATCCCTGTATTTTAGATGTTATTTCTATTTACCAGACAAGTTTGAATATTTTAACTAATCAGATTAAAAGAAAATGCACAAATGACAAAACATCTGTGTTACTGCAGAATTATATATAGTTAGTTATACTTATTTTCTTTTAATTATAACGCGTCTGCCAGTATTTCCTATCCTAATTTAAAATGAATTGCATTCATTTGAGAGTAAATCGTAGCAATATGACGACACGTTGTACATCACTGCATTTGTAGCAGCGAGTTAATTTCAAAATGCTAAAGAAGGAACCTAAAACATCTGAATTAAAAAACTACGCTCTCTATAGATGTGTCGTCTTTTCATATAGATAATTAGGCACTGTCATTTTTAAATGGTTTGTCATGATATGTTTTAGCAAACATTTGACAGCATTAAAACAAAACTAAATAAATATAAAAAAAACAATTGAGTCAGAAATGAACTGAATTTCAAAAGCAAAGACTTTTAGATTAATAAAAGCTTAACCCTTAAGAGTTCCTTAAATAAAACTAATTTGTCCCTAGCGTCAGAAAATGACACCTTCCCAAAAACTGCTATAAAAAAATATGTATGAATATTTTTTTACATTTATTTTTAAACTATACATCAGCCTGAAATATACATATCAAATATTAATAGTATTTAAAAAAAAACATTGATTTTGATGCATTGTTTTTTTTTTTTTTACAGTGCCAGATTTTTTTTAATTTTCTTTTTTTTTTAACTAATTTGTTCCTAGAAATATAACTGCGTCAAAATCAATGTTTCTGCTAATCCTTGACCCATCTCAGGGTCTAATAATAACTATTATCAAATTCTCCTTGAAATTTATTTTATATTATGTATTTATTTGTTTTTGTTTTTTGATAGAAAAACAGCAGAGTTGTGTAAACAAAGTGGTCTTTAAAGGGTTAAAATGTCAAAAAAAAAAGATTGACTCGTTTAAAGTAAAAAAAATAAAAGCTTATAATGTTTCTACAGCTGTTTTTGGGAAGGAACAAATAAGTAAATTCTTGCATAGATTAGCCACTTTAGGCTAATTCAAGTAACTGAGATTACCATTCTAAAGTTTACCAGAAATGAAGATCCTCTGGAAAATTTGAGCTGTATTCATTCAACACAGAAGGGAAATGTCCCCAGGAACTCTTAAGGGTTAATAACAAAGCCGGACTTGATTTATTAGCTCTAAATCTGATGCAAAAATATAAGAATATTGTGATAATAATAAAATTAGCACTCTAAATTAAAATTTTTAATTACAGATTGCTCTTTGTGTGAATTTTGGCCCAGAAATGTTTGTCGCAAACATTAGACGGAGTATGCCGCAGTTTTTTGGTTGTTTTTTTGGTCTCGCTGACCGTCGCCGTCTCTTGATCTCTCGTCTCCTCTGCAGATCATCCTCAACTCCATGCACAAGTACCAGCCGCGGGTCCACATCATCAAGAAGAAAGACCACACGGCCTCGCTGCTCAACCTCAAGTCCGAGGAGTTTCGCACCTTCGTCTTCGTGGAGACCGTCTTCACCGCCGTCACGGCCTATCAGAACCAGCTGGTGAGTGACTGACAGCTGCTGGATCTCCATATTTGTGAAATTGACAGTTCTCTCTCAGCCTCATGCTGCCTCACATGGACTTGTGTTTAATATTAAATAGCACACATTCCAGTAATGATGCTGCAAATAGAGGAATAACATTTGTATTCTTGAAAAAAGTGACTCAAATATACCAAAAAACGACAAACATTTTTTTATAGTACAATTGTTATTTATTATACTTGTAATGTTTACAGTTGTGGTAAAAAAAACAAAAAAACAAGAGGAAAATGATTTGAAATTCATAGTCTCTGCCACAACAAGTTTATTTATACGATTTTATACAAAGGTAAACAACATCACTATGACAACGGTGCCTTACCTAAAAATACAGATTTGTATGGATTCAAAGATGAAAACACTTTGGCTCATGTCGGCACACACTATACTGCCAAAATAAAAAGCACAACATCAGTCTTGTTGTTTTAAGATGTTTTAAAGGTGAAATGTTACATATTACATCTTTAATATCAGTGATTAACAATCAAACACGTTTAGTTTTAAAGAGCTAAAAACTCTGTTTTATCAGGGGTTTATGTGGTCGTCGTCCTCCTCCTCCTGCAGTGTACTTTAAAGCCCAAGATGAGCAATAATTAACAAATGAAATAACAATAAGAATAATTAATCAGTGTTAGAGCTGCAGGTGAGACTGAACTGAGGCGGGAAAAAACGCATGTCAAATGTGTTTAAAAAAAGAGGAGAAAACTCACTTTTGCTGTTTCTTTTTTTTCACAGATAACTAAACTCAAGATCGACAGTAACCCGTTTGCCAAAGGCTTCCGGGACTCGTCGCGACTCACAGACATGGAGAGGTACAGGGGATTCTGTTGTTTGCCTTTGTTTACCAACAAAACTCTTTCTTATTCTTTATTCTCCCTCCTTGTTCTGTCTTTTTCCAGTCCTGTTGCTTCCTTCTCCTTCTCTTTCATCCTTCTTTTCTTCCCCTTTTTGTTTCACCGTCACAATTTTCCTTCATCCTTCCTAATCTCCTCAATTCTTCCTCTTTTGTCATCCTTTTGCCTCTCACATCGTGGTTTTCTCTCTTCAAATCTGTCTCTCTGACCCTCCTTTTTCCCCCTTACATATCATTCCTTTTTTTCTTCCTCGTTTCTCCTCTTATCCTTCTTTTACTACTTCCTGTCTCCTCCTTGTCATTCTCTCTCTTGACGTGCTCTTCCCTCACTCGTCCTTTCGTTCTTCCTCTCCCTCTTCTTATTCCCCCTCTGCTTGTTTTTTTTGGTTGCAATTTTATTAATGGATTTTGTGCACGAATAAGAAAGAAAAAGAGGAGAAGGAGTCTGTTTAATTCACACAGAGAGAGAGAGAGAGAGAGAGAGAGAGAGAGAGAGAGAGAGCGAGAGAGAGAGAGAGAGAGAGAGAGAGGGAGAGAGATACAAATCCTCTTCCAAAGGATTTTGAAGAACCTGCCAAAACACACACTTCTCCTAATTCCTGATTCCGGCACATTCAGCCGAATTCAGCTGACAAAATCAAACCATCTGCTCCTTTCACTCAATCAGACATCACCCCCCCCCCACCCCCCGCCCCCCAAACCACCTTTCCCCAAACACACACCCTCCCTCCCTGTTTCTTCTTGTGTCCCTCTTTTTTGAGGGCTGTGAATTAGACCTGATCAATTGATCTTCTGGGAGCTGCAGAAATCACATTAGTCTGGAGTCGGCCACTGCACTAAAACACACTGTAATTCAATTGGCCGCAGTGACTGATTGAAACCAGCTTGCTCCGCGCCCCCCCAGCTCCCTCCAGCCCTGCTGTGCATTGTGGGAGTTTGCTGTGGCCCGCAGGGGCCCCGACACTGATAAAAACACACACATTTGTACTCCTCTGCTGACAGATATTGCACTTTCCTAACCTAATTGAGGGGGGGGGGGCTACAGAGGGTGGTGGAGGAGGACGGGCTGTCTCACACACACACACACACATGGAGAGAGAGACATGCTCTGTCCCACTTGCAACAACAATTTGTGTCACTGTGTTTGAGAAGTGCTGTCTGACAAGACTCAAATGAGCTAATGCACTTTGTGGAAGGAACACACACACACACACACACACGTATATATATAGATATATACAGATAGATAAGTATATATCTATATCTATATATATATACATATACATATACATATATACATATATATCTATATATATATATATAGAAAAATACATACATACACATACATATACATATACATATACATATACATATATATGTATATATCTTAAATAAGATGATGACAAATTGGAATTACTGGGGAAAGAAAAAAATGCAGGCGCCACCATGTGGTCATTCCAAGTAACTTAACATACTAACAAATCAGGTCTGATACTTAAAAATGCTGTAGAATAATATGCATAAGTGAGGGAGGTTCCTATATTTGCCCTCAAAAAAAGGAGTCTTAGGTTAGTGATTGAACAAAAAAAACTTAATAATTACATTTCACCACTAATCCTCCCACTACATCCCAAAATTAAAAAAAGAATGATTCTATTGCTTCAGATAAGTATTTATATGTTTCGTTTATTATTATTAGAAATTGAAATAATTTTGTCCATAATAGATACAAACAGTATTTTGAGCGACAAAGATTCTTCATCCTCCTCCTCCATCACATTCACCTGCAACGTTCAACTTCCTTCTTCATACATACTATTGTCATTGTCATCATTGTGAGTGTGGTGTTACATTGTGACCATCGTGGAAACCGAGGAGATTTATTTTGGGGCTTCTCTCTTCGGCTTTTGCTGCAGGGAAAGTGTTGAGAATCTGATCCACAAGCACTCGTACGCCCGCTCGCCGATCCGAACCTACACCGGCGACGAGGACAACCTGGGCGAGGACGGACACTCCGCGCACGCCAGAGGTGAGCAGCAGTCACAGGAACACACGCAGAGATCAGCATTTTTAACTCTTAAACGGTTAAAGGTGCAAGAGTCCTGACTCAGATACTTTCTGTCACCACTGGGCAATTGCACGAGGGTTATTAGACGTCATCCAGTCGGATGGTTGATATGTATCTCCAACATCCTGTTCTCAAGCTCCTCTGCACTCTTACATCAAATACAGAGTTATAGAATGTCGTGAAATGTAACCGGCGGTAACATCTGCCCTGTGTTTCTGACAGGCTCAGCGTTCAGCGCCTCAGAAAACCTCTCTCTGAGCTCCTGGGTCACCACCACGTCGGGCTTCTCGGGCTTCCAGCACCCGCAGTCCCTGTCAGCAATGGGCACCAGTGCCGCCTCCCTGCCGCACCCCATCCAGGGCTCCCTGCCCCCCTACAGCCGGCTGGGCATGCCGCTCACACCCACAGCTCTGGCGGGAACCATGCAAGCCAGCGGGCCGTCGTTCCCCTCCTTCCACATGCCCCGCTACCACCACTACTTCCAGCAGGGGCCCTACGCCGCCATCCAGGGACTGCGCCACTCCTCCACGGTCATGACGCCCTTCGTATGACTCCACACTTAAACCTTTCTCCCGAGTTCCTTTTCCACAGCGGCTCCTCACTCGTCATCCAGTTTGCGCGTTGCCTCTGGTCTTTGTAAATAGTTCACCTCAGTGTGTGAGGTAACGGACACTATGAAGAGGAAACTGCTTCCTTTTGAGCAAATCCAGGAAAAACGAAAAGGACTGAAAGACCCCAGGACCTGGTCCAGGTTTTGTACAGACTCTTTGGTGACGTTGAACAAACTCTAAATCCTAATGCGAGACGACAAAGGGAACATGTTTGAGCTTGACCCTTGAGGAAGTGGATCCTCCATTAACACTCACTTTACCAATATTTAAAAAAAAAACACACACACCCTTTGTTCCTCTTTAGACTGGCTACAGGGTCTCAAGTGAAGCTTTAAAGATCACACTCAACCTGTGTAAGTGATCATGACTGGAGCTTCATGTGACCCAACACTTCAGCATATCATAGAGGCAAAGCTGCCATCTCAGCTTTTCTAGAAAAACCAGCCACGTGTACAATATGACGTTATAACTCCACGCTCTGATGGAGACATGTTAAAAAATGTATTGTACAAAGATGAAAAAGCTACATTTACTCATAGGAAAATTCTCACTGTATAGAGTGTAAAAGAAAAAAAGTTTAAAAAAAATCATAGGACGCATGCTGACCGCAGTAGACAGACACACAGGGTGAACTTCATACTAAAATAAGGGACGAAAATGATCAACTTTGACCGGGGTGAGAGATTTCTGCTTATACTTTAAAGGTCCAGTCAAACAAGCATTTTCAATTTCAGTAGAAAAGACTTATAGCCTTTTTTTAACGTGGGATTAAACCTCAGTGGCCGACGTTAAATATTATTAACCAACAGCAAACACCAAAGACCATTAACTGAGCATCCAACACGGAAGAAACTACAGAGCTTAAGCTGTAGCTAATTCACTGTGTTGGACCATGAACATTTCATTATTTACCTGCCCGGTTTTTCAAAGTGTCGCGTTAGCAAAACGAGCTAATATTGCTAGCTGTGAGTTTGCTTGTTTTTGCCTGGATTAAGATTAAACCTTGTTCACAAAATGACAGCAGGAAGGAGGGAAAAACGGAAAAAACATTAGTAGCTTGTTAGCATGTTAGCCGTTAGCTCACAAGCCCAACCAACCCTTTGAGCGACTGGACCTTAATATGTAACTCATTTGACGACCTAATGACGCAGAGATGACACTTTAAATTTGAGTTATTCATTCGGTTGTCGACACGGATTCTAGAGAGAATTCAAACTCAGCAAACAAACGTGTCAACATTTTACCAGCAGTGAGACTTTAGCGTAAACAGACAACAATCCCATTAAAGGCCCATTCATACCCCATTTCCATCCGTTTTACGCCCATTCGTCCCACATGTCGTCTCCGTCACGTACCTCTGTGTGTATGGACATTTACACGATATCATTAACAAGCTAGCTTCAATTAAAAGGGATTCTTTATTATTGTGCTTGATTTCGTGGCATTGGAATTAATGTAAGTCGTCCAATTAATGGGGAATATTACTCGTCGTTGGTGCTGATGAGAGAGATCGATGACGAGCAGCATTTTCAGGTATTTCTGTACATGTCTGCTGCGATTTTTGACAACTTGTTAGCCCCACGAAATAAAACCGCAGCGCATCGGGAAGTGAAGCCGAAGCTTGATGCTTCTTCGTCGTTTGCCTGACTGATTGGATTCTATACTTCCCCCCACTTGACGCACAATAACAGAAAAAATGACAGAAACAAGCAGCACAAGTGAGCAAGTCCTACCTTCACATGAATTCTTATTGATCCAAGTCCACATGGAGACTATGCAATCACACTAAATAACTGGAGAGCATTAACGAAATAGCTCCTATTGCATGTCCTATTTTTAAACTGTAAACTTTAAATTTTAAGAAAAAAATCCTAATAATTTCAGTCAAACAGTCCGCAAATAAAATATAAATAAAATACAAGCATGTTTCCTTTATTACGTGAGAATGAAAACATGAAAGAAGCATCACCGCAGTCAAAAATTCAATGATGAGATTCAATTTTTTTTAAACTCTAAAGTTACCAGTATTAGTACTGACATTTAATAATCCAGGTTTATTTGACCTTCACTAAAAGCAACAGTTGGACTTGTTTGATGATAGTCGCTGGTAAAGAGTTGGGTTTGTGTGTGTGTGTGTGTGTGTGTGTGGTTCTGTCTCGTATGAGGAAGACTTTGAAATCATGAAAATTGGGGATTGGGGTTTGGCGACAACACCTTAAGGAATTCTTCTTTTACTGTGAAAGTACCAGCGTTAGGTGCATTCAGAGGTGTGTGTGTGTGTGTGTGTGTGTGTGTGTTCGGTGCTTTCCTGTGGCGACAGAGGGGGTGAAACAAACACTGTTCAATGTTAATTGGTTTGATTTGTGCCACATTTGTAAACAAAGGAAGAACATGGATATAATTATTTACATGACATTTATCTCTTGTGTTTATTAAGCAAAGACAATGACTTGGATCCATTTTTGTCCTGTTTTTTGTTGTTGTTGTGGTCTTTTACTGATGTACAGCCTGAACTGAGAGTTTCCATCTTCCTTTATTTCAAAACTATATGCACATTCCCGACTCACCACTGAAAATAATCTTTTTTATTTTATTTTATTTTATGTATGCCATAATCTGAATACAACACCTGATGAGATTGTGTTTTTGACGATTTTTAAGTGCAATATATTTATTTTGCTCTCTGGAAAAAATACTATGTAATGTACTATGCCGCATTAAAAAAAACAAAAGAAGAAAAAAAGTAGATATTTGTAAACCCTGAGAAATATACAGTATACCACCACTGAAACACTTTGACCTTATTTGTTTATTTAACTGACTGACATCACGTGTGTTTTTCTGCTCCTCACAGACGAGGATCTAGGATTTCAATGAGCAGATATTCCTTCCTTCTGCGATATCGTTTATTATTCATTGCGTATCTTCTGATTTATGGGACACCAGTGTGTTGGATACAATCTTTATGGAGCCAGTGCAGAAATAAACTGCCTCAACGTTTACTGTCACAGAAAAAAAGAGCACATAAAGAAAGTCTCATCATGTTTTAAGAGCCTGGATTTTGTTTGCAGTGTTTCTCAATCCTGGTCCTCGGGACCCACTGTAGGTTTGAGATGTTTCCTTGCTCCACCACACCTGATTCTAACTAAATGGGTTTAGTTACCAGTTAATCAGGAGTGTTGGAGCAGGGAAATATCTCAAATATGCCGGACAGTCAGTCCCCAGGAGCAGGATTTGCATGGAAAACACCACCTAGTGGACAAATGCCTCACATTGCAGCGATATAGTGTAGAAGTAACTTTTATTTAATTTTATTTATTTTATTTAACCTTGTTTCATCTACGTAAAAGTCTTACAGTGTACCATATGAACAATGATTTATCGTATAAAACAGTGCTTTGCAAGCCTGAATATTCCTACAGTAAAACGAGATTATAATTTTTTACAATAAGGATTGTTGAAAAACACCACAGACAACATTTTTCAGCCCCAGTCCACATTAGAGATAAGATATAAGATAATAATCAAAGATAAGCAAAGATAATAATCCAACAGTGTACGCTCAAATAGATTCAAGGTTTGTTAACAGTCTGACCAAGACGTACAGCATCTTTCCCTCAATCAATAATCTTCAATTTAAACAGTGAATACACCATTTTAATGTTAATGATATCTTCAGATCGGTTTCATCTGTATGTGGAAATACACGCGGACACTATCCACGACCACGACGCTCTTTGACACCGGTGCAAAGGTTCGAGCGTGTGGAGTCGAGACAAGACACTTTCATGGCTTTTAAGCCTTTGATTTCAACGTTTCAAAATACCCCCCGTGTTCACTTTCCTTTTCAGCCACTGACATTTCCAGGTCAGTAGCCAGGTCCACACTGCTGCTTGACCCCATTAATATCCATCCATCTATCTTCTACCACTTTATCCTCCCACAGGAGGGTCGCAGGGGGTTGCTGTGCCAATCTCAGCTGACATAAGGCGACAGTTCACCAGTCGACAAACAACCATTCACTCTCACACTTTAGAGTGTTCAATTGACCTAATCCTGATATTGCATGTTTTTGGACTGTGGGAGGAAGCCGGAAGAACCCAGAGAAAACCCACACATACACGGGGAGAACATGCAAACTCCATGCAGAAAGACCCTTGTTCCAACCGGGGCTCAAAACCGGGTCTTTTTGCTGTAAAGGTTAATATCAATGCAGATTTCTGATATGAATCACAATGTAAGAAAGTAGTAAAAAAAAGAAAAATCACGTATAGCAACATTGTGCATCCACCCCTGTGTGCACACAGCAAATGATCGGTCAGATTTGGAGTTTGTTCTTGGAAGCAAACACTGAAATTCAAATTCCCTTTAACTGCAGCTGGAGTGAGAATATATGAGGCTCCATTCTCTCTATTATTCAATGAATTCATCTGCTGTGGCCGTCCCAATGATAAACAAGTAAATTTTACTCAAAAGTTTGAACACAATGCAGCGTGCAGCGTGCAGCGTGCACTGTGACGCCCCTGCCCCTGCAGCAGTGTGACCACACACTGTGAAGGTTTTCCTTCACTGCTGGACACTAAATAGGAGGAGGCGTGTCGTTAGGAAGATGCACAGCACCTGGTCTGGTTCTCCTGTTTTGCATCCACAGCATTTGGTTTTGCTTGGATTTTGATTGTGTGTTTTATTTAGATTTCCTTCTTTTCTTTTCTTTTTTAAATAAATGTACTAATACAATTTGAACTCATGCGTTGAGAGCAGAGACACTTTCATTTGACATGTTTTAGCAGGGGAACCAGCATGGATCCCGAAACTGGGGAAGCGAACAGTAACTTCATCAAATCATCAATTTGATTATTTACACCTGCCCAATGGCCCATTCTTGTACTTTCTTTAATTTCCAAAAATGTGCAACAATAAAAAGGGTAAGAATGACAAACCAAAGTCCTAAATAACTGAAACCACCTTGGATACATTACTTACAATACTCTGTAAAGCTAATCGACCTGAAATGAGCAGTGTGATGTTTTTACATTTACATTTCAGCCATTTTGCCTGTGCTTTTATTGGAGCAACAGAGGATTATGAGCTTTAATATTATGGGCCAACAGCAGCACTGGACAAAAAAGTAAAATGTGAAACCCGGAGTAGTTAGAAACCTAATCCTGGTTAGCGCTGAATCACTCGCACGTTCGGTCTCAATCGGGGAAAAAGAGGATTGAGGACAGAGAAAGAAATAAAAAAGCATCTCCCATATCTGCACTATTGACTCGACCACATGAAGTAAACACCGAGCATGAACCCAGACGCAGTCGTCTATCACCAGGACCATCACCCGCCACCACAGACGAACTGACGGATCGATGGCTGGACGTTAGTCACCGTTTCACCAGGAAGAAGGCCCCACTTCTGCCCTGATAAGAATCGGTTACATCCTTTGAGAATAAATAAATAAACAAATAAATAACATCCATTGCGGCTCTGATTGGATTAAAGTGAGAGGGGAAGGGCAAGACAAGCCACTGTGAGCTATGGCCTCACAAATTGGAGCTAACAGTCGGGCCAGAGAGTCCATTTTGGGGCATAATTTACACGGTGAGGAGCATGAGCTGAATCTAATGTCATTTCCATCAATTTTGCATTTTGGCCCTCCCCCTTCCCTCCGGCTTTTAGCGGTCGTTTGAATCGTCTGGCGGAGGACAGTCGTCGAGCATTACAATGTCAGAGACGACGTTTAGCACGGCAGCCGAGTGAGAGGTGCTTCTTTACGGCGTGGTGACTGGCCGCGGCGCGGCAGAGTGTACCCATCGATGCACCGTCTTGCAAATGGCTAAGAATATGCTAAATAGGGTGAGAGCACAGAATTGCCCCAGACAAGCCGCTTAATGGATGTTTTATCTGCAGGTCAAGAGTCTCATCAGCTGCAATCTCCCCTGACAAGACGTGCCAAGTCAAATTTAGCGATAAAGCGCTTTTAACAAACAGGCCACAAAGTGCTTCAGGGTGGACAAAGGACACGAGCGCACGCCGCCGGTTCCGTGGTGAAATGTGAAACCTGTTGGCAAACAATGGGAAATCGTTTTAGAGGAAATACACCTTGAAAGCAAAGTTGCCCGAGGACAAATGGAGACGTCAGTGCTCTGTGACGGAGCTCAGGCTGAATTCACGTCCTGCCCACAAAATCTTTGGTTTCCTGGCGCTGATAGCCGTTGGAAATGTTTTAATAACACAGTTACGAGGTGACCTACGAACCAGAAACAGTCCTACATATACAATACAATACTGAAGGAGCATTTCCCTTATTTAACTGCTGTAGTCACTATGGTTACTTGGACTTAAAACAGAACTTTGCCATCCTCCCTTCCCCTCTCTTGGCCAACGCGAGCACAAGCCGTAGAGCCGTACTATTGGTGGTCGGCATCCTTTTTGCATGCATCTTACAATAATTGTAAAAGCACTATCAACACAAAAAACAAATCTTGTCTCGGTGAATCTGCCTATGTTTTTTTTTTATCGTATTGGCATTTTATCCACACAGAAACTGCGTTTTAGGAGCCCTGAGTGGGAAAATCTCAAAAAGCCAACCTTGTGTTTTCATGTAGAGAATCAATGTGCTACGATGATGTCATAAGCCCATCTGGAGTTAACTTTGATTTTCTTTCTTTCCTTCGTCACTCTGGCTTTATTCATTCTGTCTGATTGTTTAAGTTTAGTTCCGTATCCGTGTGGATAGAGCCTAGAATCCCCTTTTCTTATACCTGGATATAGAACTATTTGTTGTGATGTGAAACATAGTTACAAGACGCAGACGCCCCCTTGTGGCACTTTACGACTATGACTGCATGTTCGTGAAGTAGGCAGCAGTTAGAAACTTGCCCAGACGCTTGAGAAACGGCTCCAGAGATTTTCTGTTACAGATGCTATAGGGATGCTCAACACTTTAAGAGAAGGTACTTTGAATTTTGGAGATGCTGATGCTTTCTGCCAGTTGTTAAATCCTAAATGAAATCCGTGCCCTTGTTTATGAAAATGCCTACACGCATAACAAAATGCTGCATCTCTGGACACGCTGTATTCCAGCCATGAATACTGATCCATCCAACGTTTGTTAAAACTTCTCTGCTGATTCCCAAATGGCTGTGAGGGGTATTTTTTAGTCCTATTGAGGATGGTTGCTAATATCACCTGCAGCACAAACCGTAACGTTAGCATCCTCAATGGAAACAGATTTTCCTTTGTCTTCATGCCCCGGATTGTCTTGTTCCTGGGGCTCTGTGACGATGAGCGACGTGTCTGCACCTTCACAATCCATTTTGGTGTATTTTACTTTGTATTTGGTGTATTTTAAAGTGTATTACACTTTACTTTGCTAAATTTCCAAAACTCGCTATCAAAAACAAGATGCGTTACGGTAAAAGGTTCATTGGCCACAGAAGGTCGCCTGTTTGGGCCTCATGTTTTTTTTAGATTACAATAATGTATAAGACAATTCAAACCTGACATTAAAATATAAATAAATTATATAAAAAATCATTTCTTGGGGGTGCTGGGCGGGTGCTATGGCTATTATAGGGGGGGGCTACAGCACCACCTAGCTCCTCCCTGACGCCACCACTAAAAACGGTACATCATCCCATCTGTCCTTCCTTCCTTCCTTCCTTTCTTCCTTCCTTCCTTCCTTCCTTGCATTGTCACACATGACAAAGCAGAACACATTTGAGAAGCTGGCATCAGTTAATGACTAGTGTTTATTACGTTATTATCATCAGGTGATAAACTCTGTGGCAACACGGTGGCACAAAATGGCCCTCGTCTAAATTACATTTAAAAGGGTTATTTTTACTCTAAAATGATAATAGACTGATGAAAACATCCATGTGGATATAATATTCAATTTCTCTTCAACATTTTACATAATTAACAAACAATTATTAAGCCCTACTTTAATTTTTGACCACCTAAGCCTTTCCTGTGTATTCTTGATATTCTTGTTTCACTGTGACCACGGCGATACATGAGGCGCGACGCCATAAATCACCCCACTGCATCCCGTCCTCACAGGTGTCACACGCTTTATCTGTCCCCGCTGTCTTTTCTCTCCCCATAACAAACTCGGTCCATCTCCTCGCCGTCCTCTGTGGCAGGTGTCCAGCCCAACTGTCACGGCCGCAAAGACAACGAGGCCTGATAGCAGGGAAGCGGGAGCGGGCTGGCTGCATAACAAGGACTTATTATGATGATGAAATGTACTACAAGGGCCCAAACACCCTCTTAAAGAAATCTCTCCTCATGATAAGAGGAGTCTAACCCTCGCCCCAGAGCTGCGGGGAGAAATTGAGGGGACGTTGGGGGGGGTATGGGCACCCTAACCTGATTGGATCGGTGGCTCGGAGGGGGCGCGTAACGAAATCAAATGGCCGTCAAGCTGCTGTCATGCATAATTAATTGGGCCTTCTACGACCAACTACACAAAAATCCATGGTCATTTGATTAGGGGGTTTTGGAGGACTCTCTGAAGTGCATCGCTGTCTGAGCCGCTTCCCCGCTCACCTCTCTATCTGTGAGGACAGTGTCGGAGCGGCGTTACCCCGCCCATTCAAACGCTGTAACGTCCAATGGAGACTAAAAACTCAGACTTTCAAGAAGTTCCCCCACAAAAAGTCAAGGACAAGTTGACTCTGGGACTGTTAGTGGTATTTACTGACAGTCGTGTACATGCAACCTTGAGTTCTCAGCGGGTGAAGTCACTGAAACTCGGTGTACCGCGTCACTGTCCTTCACAACGACACCTCCCTCCCTATTTGCTCCACCCAAGCTGTGCAGGGGCAATTGTGATGTTTGTATAACCCTTGTATGCATCACCTACCAATACCTACACTCCTTCCATGAGTGGGGTCAAAAGTGACCCCAATAGAATCAATGCGTTTTTACAATAAACTTAAGAAATGTCTTTAATTTTGGTTAAAGATGATGATTTTCATTATATTTTGGTCAACAAAGGAGTGATTTATACTTAGGGTAACCCTTTATACTGACAGTCAGAGTTCCGAGGAGATTCTATAGGAAATGCTTGGGGTCATTTTTGACCCCTGCTTATGGAAAAGCGGGGTAGTGATACAAAAACTGCAATTTTCTGCAAATGGCCACATGTCACAAACATGGAGTGGTGAGTTTTTACTCCGTAAAGAAAAGGCAAAATACCGACCAGGCACGCAAAAGTTCCGTCCTCAAGAACGTCATAAGTCGTCACTTAACGATGTTTTGCAGGAGAGTCAACATGTCATTGTCAAACAGAACGCCGCTGCCAGTTGTTACAGCGCTATCATGGACTAATAACAGATAACCTGAATCCAGAGTACACAAGCAAATGTCTCTAAGGGCCGGACCATTGTTTCGGTATGTATAGGAGACTGCAAATAACTTTTGTTACCATTAGCGTAGCGTAACTACACAACATGCTACACTGCGTCTACACATGGACATGCAAAATGGAGGGGTTGTGCCACTGTTGCCAACTCCTCAGTAAGGACAGTCGCTATTGGCTGTCCTAAAAGTTGCTAAAGTCGCTAAATGACGTCATCGCCTAATTTGCACAATTGACAATTTGCCTGATATAACTGCATGTGTGCCGTGACACAGTACATATATCATATATCACATATCAGACATAACACGTTAAGTCGCTCAATTTGTCGCAAGTTGCTTTTGACAAAAAAGTCGCTAAGAGACGTTGGAAAGTCGCCAGATTTATCGACAAAGTCGCAAAGTTGGCAACACTGGGTCGTGCTACGTATTGGGAGGAGCAAAGGGTGAAATGGGCGTGGGCCTAATGTCGTATTCACACCAGCTCTTCTAATTCCAATCCTAGTTTGTATGCTCGGAAAGTCCAGGTTGGTTTGTGGCAGGTGTGAATGCGCAACCGAACTCTGATCCGCATCAAGGAGCGGACTCATTGGAAACATAGGTCTTGGTTCACTTCAAGTGAACCAAATGCAGGAAGCAGACCACAACGCAGGGCACTGTGGGTAAACACAACTAGAACATACGCGCATGTAGAACGTTAGGCCGGGAGAAACGCCTGAGTCTGTTGTTGACAGGATTTAATGCAGCTCCATGTTTTGCTCTGATGTGGCAGAAACAGAAGTTGTCCTGCATTAAAACTACAGACCAGCGAGTTTTCTTGTTCATCGTTGTCTCGTCTTCTCCTTCAGTAATACACGTTCAGCGCCGCCTCAGGTGAGGAGGGGAACACGTTATTCAAAAGGCTTGTTTTTCGTTTCACTAAAGTGTGAAAGCAAACTCAGACCGGCTGAATGTCGCAACCCCCGATTGAACCGAGTCCCCAATCGCACCGAGTCTAGAGGAGACTATTAGGTGTGAATCGACTTTAATCTGTGTGTTCTGTCCCAGCACTGCTCACAAGATGCCGGTACTCTGGATTCAGAATAATCATTTCCCGGGATGCAGGTGTTTTTTTTTTTATTGTTTCAAATATTCAAAATTGTTCACTTCTATGTTTAGTTATATTAGTCTTAGTATAAATAATACACTTATACTGACGTCTTACCACATTTGTGTCCTGGAGCAGGGTTTCTCAGAGGATTCCCTGCTCCAACACACCTGATTCAAATAAATGGGTCGTTATCAGGCGTTGGCAGAGCTTGCTGACTGTTTGAATCAGGTGTGCAGGAGCAGAGAAACATCTAAAACATGCAGGAGTGGGTCCTACAGGATCAGGACTGAGAAACCCTGTCCTGGAGGACAGCATAATAACAGGACACCAACTAAAATGGACTGTGTGCTTGAGGTTTAAATCGATGTCAAGGATAACCTAAATATAAAATTGGCAAAAAGAATGTTAACCAGGTTCACTTTTTACTAAATATGACCATAAATTGTTTTGAGTTAAATTTAGAGTTATTCATTAAATAATACCCACAGACATGCATATGAATAAGGGGAATTGTGAAGATCATTGGCTGTATATTTTCAGCAGTGTGTAAACTTAGTAAAGCGTAAAGAATAAGATTGAAGCTCATTTTGGAAGCTTTCAGAACCCTGATTTCAGAAATCAAAGCTCTTTTGGCTTTTAATGACACTTTAATGAAAAGGTGTGTGAAAAGCAAGTGCAATCACCACTGAGTACAGTTTTGAAATTCCACTTTATTAAAACGCAGTCAGAAAAAAACTTATGTTAAATAAATGTTGATTTTTCTTTTCATGATTGCATATGTGTTTACCAAGTTTCCATCTTTTGTTGTGCTCTGTGAAAGATTGTGTAAGCTATGGCTAATATAAAATTAACATGTATGTCTAATAACATACAAGTACACTGGCCAAGTAACTTTAAAAGTAATATGTGAATAAAATATTTCTCTTTAACTTTCAATATGTGGTTATACAAATACTGCTATAAATGTTATTATTTTATTCCTATTATTAAAAAGGCTTAAGGTTACATTTGGAATATAAGCTGCAATATTGATCGTTATAAAATACAGAAATACAGAAATGATAGCCACGTATACAGAAAATACTGGTGTCTTTACAACAATTATGATTATCTAATTCTGTAAAGAATAAAATGAGGTAGCATCCTCACTGACCACACATGGTCAGAACACTGTCAGTCCAAGGCGCTTTCTGAGACTCTGTGACAATTGTGTGTGAATGCCGCCACCTGCAGGACATAAGGAAAACTGCAGAATTTGGCACAGAAAGAGAGAGAAAAAAAAACAGCAGACAAAAGTCAAACTGCAGCAAGATTTTTTTATTGAAAAAGCATATACATATATATATATATGTTAAGGAATTACAGATGCATATACTTACATGTGTAAATACATTAAGTGAGAAAACAATGTGCTTCAGCAGCCGCACAGTCCATATGCACATCGGGTGCATACATTAAAGTGTCTTCAGGGATATAGTTTCCATGGTTTAGACACGTCTCTGAAGGGAGATCACCGTTTTTTTTTTGTTTTTTCCCACAACCTAACGTCACATGTCTCATTTGAAAGGTTTAAGAAGCGTGACTTTATCACTGCTTTGAATGGAAGACATCTCACTCCAGCAAGTCACTATATTCACTATCAAAAAAAATAATTGCTGAAGCATTTACTCCAATAACATAACATACCATGACATTTCTTCTATAAATGTTCATCTGCTCCCCCTGAAACACCTCACACCGCTTCTGTATTTTAAACAACAGCATTTCTAACCGCCTCATAGCGGTCCGTTTGTTGGCAGCATGTTGACGGTTTGTAGCCGAGCAGCTGGGGTCGAATCTTCTGGCTTAAAAACTGTTCTTTTTAATCAGTTTCCAACAGATATTTGTTAAGATAAATGGGGGTGGTTAGGACAGTGAAGAGGAAGGTGGGAATTGCTTTAGAGTGACACCTGCTGGTAAAAGGAGGAGGGGGTCTACCTAGTTGGCCGGGTGAGGTCGTCCCTCTGGGATAAGCGAGGTGAAGAAGGTGCTGAGGAAGGACCACGCGGTGGTGAGGATGTTGGGCTCAGGCAGAGCAGCAGCAGCATCAGCAGCAGCAGCATCGGCATCAGCAGCAGCAGCATCGGCATCAGCAGCAGCATCAGCATCAGCATCAGCATCAGCAGCAGTCTGGTCCTCAGGGCCTCCACCTCCTTCCTCACCACTGTCATCATCCTCTATCCCCTCATCCATCAAACGTTCCTGACACACAAAGGGACACATGGAGCTGTGGTGAGAGGAAATCACCGAACCTTGCAAACTTTGATTGGAATAAAACTGATGATTCTTTCTAATACATACTAGTTGCAGTTCACCAGCTGATTCCAGCTGCCTGACACACAAGGAATAAAGACTGAATGATTTAATTTTCCAAGAGGATTTAATAAAGCCTCGAGGTTTGAAATAAGGTATGAATGTAGGCTATTTTCAGATATATTAGATACATCTCAATATATATTATTACATTACATGTCATTTAGCAGACGCTTTTATCCAAAGCGACTTACAATAAGTGCATTTCAACATTTGGGTACAAACAAGAGCTAGAAGTAAGTAAGTGCTTCAAGTAAGCCAAACTATAAAGTGCTAGTCATAAGTGTGATGTACAAGTAAGTGGGGTTTTTTTTGTCGTCGTCATCGTCTTAGTCGAAAGACATGTGTATTCTGCATTCTAGCTGTTTAGAATTTGTATTAAACACTTAAACACACAGCTGTTACCCTTCGTTTTCGATAGTGTCACGTGTAATTCTTTCCTAATGCTTAATAAAAGGATATTTACATGTGTCAAAAAAGAGAAACCGCTCATAAATATGGTCAAATTCTACTGTAAAACAAGGAGGCGTTGTAGAAGAGTTCTTGTATCGATATCACGTCTTTGAATCAAAACTTAATACGATAGCTTTGGCAAATGCCTCAATATCAGTAGTGCGAAAGCTTTGAAAACCAGGAAAAATCAACATCAAAGATAATCTTGTTTTATATCATGATACTGATACAATAAAAACTTGCACAGCTGTAGTTTGAGAGATCGACATTGTGCGTCTCACCATTTCCTGTATGTTCTGACGTCTCTCTGCTTCCTCCTGAGGAGCCGCGGCCTGTTCTCCTCCTCCGAGGTTCTGCTGCTGATCCAGTCTGAAGGGAAACCAACCGGCTTGGTGCCTTAAAAAAAAACAACAATCACAAATGTAGACACGCGTGTCTAAACGGTCGCACACTGGGCGTAAAGCTTTCAAACGCACACTGCGGGGACCACATATCGCATTTACTCACAGATATACAAGGAGCATGGCGCCGATCACCATGACAAAGCGGCTAAAGGAGGAGTAGAAGTAGACAATGCTGAGGAGGACGCCAGCACGAGACAAGGTATATAACCAGTCCAACCAATCACGGTTCAGCTCGTCGTCGTTTAACACAGCGCCGCCCTGTGCGTTCATCTGGATGTTGGGGTTGGCCGGCGGGTTGTCTGGTAGAGGGTTGGGCGCCGGGTTCGGCCCCAGCGGCGGCTGCACGGCTTCGTTGGGCCGGGCGGCCTGGTGGGGGGAGGGTGAGGGAGAGGGCGGAGGCGGGGCACTGGGAGGCTGAGACGCGGCGACTGCTGCTTGGCTGAAGAGAAGAAGTGAAGAAGAGACAGGACAGAGGGAAAGGCATATTAATAAGAAAACACGGTGGAGGACGCTGCAATGTCAAAACAAAAGGATTTTACAAGTTTGATTATGATTTTAAACTCAAACAGGAAGAAATTACTACTTTTAGATAATTATATACATTCCTATACTCTGAATATATACTTTAAGGTTAAGTTACTTTTAGTTTAGTTTAGCATAGTACCTGGTACCGGGTACTGGCATACTGACCACCTGGATGATATCAACACTGTACAGTTCTTCACCACAGTGCAAAAAACATTTTAAGACTTACTATTGCATGTAGTAATGGCGTGCGTACATCTGTTGCCACCACAGCATCTGCATGGGCATGTACATGGGGTGGGGGGGCATGTTGGCAGGGAGGCCGCCTTGCAAAGGGACCTGAGCTCCATCCGGCCTGTAGGAGAATGACACAAACTAATGGCATCAACATTTCCTGACATTCCCATTACAGGTACAGCAGATATTTCAAGCATCATGTAAATGAAGTAGGGATGCACCGAGTGATCGGCCAGTGACCGGAATTGGCTGATTTTCACGTGATCGGCCATGACCAACCGGTCAAATGCAGTTGCGCTATATTATTTTATTTTTATTTGTTATTTATTCATTGTTTTAATACCATTACCTGGCTCTTACATCTGTTTTCAAACAGACGTTTACTTTTCCAAAAAAGCTTTTTAAGTTGAAAAGAATGGTTATTCCATAACACTGCACTTTTAAGATGTGCTCACCTGAAGTTAGTCTTGAAGAATTTATCCGTTAATATCCGTGGTTGTATTTCTATGTTAGAATGTTATATTAAAGAAAAGTTAGAAAATAAATATGTGCTGTAAAGTGGTTTGAAAAAATTTTATTGGAATTGGCTAAAATCGGTATCGGCAGGTCAAACTCCATGAATAACTGGGAATCGGAATTGGCCCAAAAAAAGGCAATCGCTGCATCCCTAATATGAAGTGATCTGGCCTTAGACTTTAAATGGATGTAGTCTTTGGGTTTGAAAAGTGAAGCCCAGGAAATAGGACAGGGGAAGCAGTTAGCCACCAGAGGGTGACTCAGCTGCATTTGAATGGAAGTCTATTGGAGTTAATGGCCTCAATCCGTGGTTTCAGCTCTTCTCTAAATGAATATCCCATTTAGAGGAGAATAGACAATAAATGATGGCACACTGTGAAAGTAAAGATTATAACAAAAAAAGGTTGGATAATAAATGCAATAGAAATCAAACTGTGGATTGACCTGAAAAGAATACACACTTTTTCCAGCAATACTGCTTAGTGCGGCTTCACAGAAATACTCATAGTACAGTGATTAAATGCAATTTGACACTTCAGTCTTCAGGTTTTTTCAGGAAACTGAAAGAGTAATAAAAAAGCCTTGTATATCATGTATATTTTTGTGTGAATTGTGGCATTAGAGCTTACCACTGGGCGACACCAGGGGGACTCTGAGGGTTGTACGGGGTGAAGCTGCCGCGATATCTCACCCCGTCATGACTTCCAGGGACAGAAGGGGTATAAGAGGAGGAGGAGGATGCTGGCTGACTGTCCTGATTTGGTGTGGTGGCCGAAGAGGAGGAGCTGGCACTATCTGAACCCTGAGACAAACACATCAATGGTCACCATTCATGAAGTAATCAATCAATTTGTGATTTTTGTTTTTGTATAGGTGTATTGAGAGTGTAGGAAAGGGACTATGCAAAAGTTAGGAGTACATCACGGAGAGCTACATCCAAAGTACTCCCTTTCCACCATGAAAACACCAGGACTGCTATTTATTCTGAACGGGCAAAAACTAAGACCTTTGGAAATGACGACACAGCTGCCTGCATTCACTTCCCTGAAAAAACAGCTTCTTTAACACTTACTTTCAATTATAATTTCGCCTTGTTGTCTATCTAATAAGAGAAATCCCTCCTCTGACTTTGCTCGATTGTTTCTCATTAGAAATACTTTCTGAAACTAAGATAACAGCTAAAGAGGAGAGAATCAGTTTCCTGTTCACACTGGTGTGTTCCTATTCGGTGTACTAGAATGGTCATGTCATATACTGTTTGTATTCAAATGAAAAGTAGTATGCAGGATGCAGCCTTAGATATCTACAGTACAGTGCATCCTCGTCAGGGAGTTGGACTTTGATGAGCACCTGTTTACCTCAATGCGTGACCCAGCTTAATGTTTTTCCACTAATTCTCTCACATTTTGACGTTGCTACTCTTCTATTTAAGAATGGATTTGTTAATATTTTGATATTCTGTGGAAAATGGCTGGAAAAACAAAAAATGACGACTGGAGTTAATTCAAACTTGAAGTTATACGAAGCAATATCTTTCAGAGAAGTTGCAATTGGACATTAATTCAGCCCTAGCTGTGTGTGTAAGCTGTTGGCACTAAATGTGAAGACCTATTTCAAACAAGTAAACATTTGACTAATATAACGCTTTTCCTCTTGTAATGCGTCTGCAACAGGGAATAAACTGTTTGAGGCCTATATGTGGGAGTGCTGTGCCACTCTACTCACGCTGGAGCCAGAGGCAGGAGAACTGGGATTGGCCATGGAGGGGCTCCGTGGGACGGGCGAGCTGGGGGGACTGTGTGAGGTGCACACCAGGTGCATCATGTGGTATCCGTCCTGCTGCGAGTCGAGAAGATTAGCCAGAGATGTGGGAGAAAGAACAAGCAGAGGAGGAAGAGGAAGAGAGGGAAAGGATATTTAGGAGAGAAAGAGAAAGCGAAAGAGAGAGGATTAGTGTGAGAAAAAAAACAGATTTCAGAGACAAAGCTCAGGCTTTGTTGATCGTAGATCAACTATTGTTTCCCAGGCAGCCTGTTCCAGTCTCCCAGCAGTTGCACGCATTCAGGGACACACACTAGGCGTTCTGTGGTCTCGCACGCATGCGTTGTAGTTGGGTGTAGTTTCAAGTTACCATGAAACTGGACCCTCATTTGCTTAGTTTACTGTCACATGCACAGAAATGACTGTAACATGAAATATACCAGCAAGCTCATGTTTTCACAGTGAAGGAAAACCACACATTTTCACTTCCACTCTTTTGTCATGTGAGCACAAAAAGGAGCAGTGACCGAAATATAAGACAAAACAAGAGCTTGATAATTCCTTCTTCTTGTTATTATTGCTGTTATTATTTTTAAAAGGTTAAAGATTGAATCCATTCATGTATATTAATGAACAACGGCTTTTAGTATGTGCTAGGAAACTTGCAGGGCTACAAAACGTTATCATATCCATGTGAAAAGTTCCGAGTATGCACAGACACAACAAACAGACTCTGCAGTTATCGCCGCTTATCACCTCACCTTTCTCAGCACCTCTCTGAGCTGCATGTGGTCTTGAAGGAGCCTTCCTGAGTACACCAGCCGCTGGTCTTTAGACAGCTACAACAAAAAACAACCACAAATCATGGCACAGGAAAAATTATATATCTATGTAGACAATTTGAAGCAGAATAAATGTGTATTTATGTATTTATGTACTTAAAACTCAGTAACAGCAACAGAAAAAAAGCATCTGGGTCTGTCAGCCTTTTGCTTTCTGTGTTCAGCTAAGAGAGTGATTATTTTAGGCAGAGGTAGCTGTTCCACTGTATAATCCAACACCAGCTAACAACCACACAAGAGTCATTACTTTAGTCATGTGCTAGGAACACACTAAGCCTTCTTCTGAGCAGTGGAATGGATTGAACTGTTTACTTTCAACTTCTTTTCATGTCAATTTTCCTTCATCCAAAGACTAATTACAACCAAAACATCCCCAACAGAGTAAACTATCTATTGTGAGACTTGAACTTACCGGCTTACTGGGGTACACATTGGTGATGTGGCTCTTCAGCCTCTCCACAGTCCAGTTGAGGAAGCAGTTAATGGTCTGGTCTTCATACTTCTGGTTGGGGGCCTTAATGACCAGGGTTACAGGACTATCAACTGCCCCAGGGTCCATGGCTCATATTACTAGAAATGTGGGCTCTGAAGAACCTGAGCTTAGAAGAGCTGCGTTTCACAACTCAGGACTCACCCAAGGACTCACTTCCCTCAAATCTTCATTTTGGACACAAAAACAAACCAAAACAACTAAAACTGTCCCTGCTACACCTGGGAAGCTAAACCTCTACAACATCTGCTGCATCTGTAAATCTGTGGTGGTTTTCCAGTACATTCACAATCGGTCTTCTGTCTTCTGCGTTTCTATGGGAAAAAAGCAGAAGGAACATGTGTCTCTCACAATGACAACGACTGGTTTCACGCGCCACCTCATCTTCCTTTCATATGTGTGCAGCAAATCTGAGGTGGACTGCATCATTGTCACTGATTACTTAGGTTACGCAACAGTAATTTATTGAACTGGCTAACCTAGGGCTTTCATGTTCTTCCTTAAAATGAATTTTCAAAAAATGTCACCTTGCCATGAAGGCAGTTGTGGTGTTCCTTCATGCAACTGGTCTATATGTAAGAATATGAAGTGACAGAAACTTTTCTAGAGAAGGAAGGACTTTGATCTGCAATGGGAGGCTTTGAACTGCCGTGATAAATCACTTATTAGAAGAGGAAGATGAAGAGTGGTGGAAATCAAGATCTTTGAACTCTGATTACACCTCTCTGTGTACAACCTGTCAGAAATCATAATAAGAAGTCTAGTGTGACTAGTGGAAATACAATGTGAAAACATGTTTTTAACTAAACTTTCTGCAAATTTTTGATGGCAGTTTTCACAGGTCGTGATGTGCACGCCAAGTTTGGTGAGGTCCTCAACAGTGTGGGCAAAGAGTAACATGAAGGGAAAGAAAAGGATGATTTAAAAAAAATAAAATATTAATAACCAGAACAGTTAATACATATCACTATAACTTTTTCTTTAACATCAATGTGATAAAGGTTTCATATATTCAATGGCTATGCGCTTTCAGTGTTTGACAAGTGTTTGTTGTTTTCGGTCTAAAATGATGTTTAAAACTACAATTAAACTTTTACCTATCTGATATTTCATTTAAATAAATATCAATATTAATTATATGAATATGTATGTGCAGAATATAACTTTTTGTATCATAGTCATGGTCTTGGCCATAACAACATTTCCTGATTCCAATTATTGGAAGAACAGAGAAAACTAATAACTTTACAGGAAATCGTTACTACCAGTTCCTCTACACGCATGAGAAAGTCGGTGGGGGGCGACAGCAGGGTGGGTTTTGGAGTTCACACTTCCTCACACCTGCGCTGTTGCATCATCACAGTAACCTGTCAAAACAGCTAACTTCCTACTAATCGACCCGAGTTAATCTAAACCAGCTCTAACTCAAGTGACTCGCCTGTTGACCAATATAAACCAAATATCCACACACAGCAAAGTACACTGTGTAAACAGTGTTGTTGTTTAAAGGGCTCCGTCCAGCTCTGTTTATTCTGACCGCTGTCGTAAAGCCAGGCTAGCAGGGTTAGCTCCTAGGCTAGCGGTGGCTTCGCCGACGTTTGCTCGGAGCTCGGGTCCGCACCATCACAAACCGTCTCGGCGGCGACTGACAGCACATTTACAGGCATCTCTGTGGGAACCGCCACCGCCACAGTAACACTCCACTGAGCATTTCTCTTTCCGTACCTGTTTGTTCCTCCGGCACCGTCGTGTCTCTTCTTCGTACCAGCCAGCCAGCTAGCTCAGCTCCTCCGTCTTGTTGTTGTAAATGTCGTCGGGTGTGAGAGCGGAAACACGTCATCGTCCTCCTCTTCACAACAGCGGTCAACAAAATAAAATAAAATAAAATACAAAACATAAATAAATAAAATAATAATTAATTTATTTACTTTTAGTTTTAGAGTAGTTTGAAAACAAGCCCTTATAAACTCATACCCAAATTCAAATAAATATGCCACACGGTTGGTGTAGTGGTTAGCACTCTGGCCTTTGCAGCAAGAAGACCTGCTTTTGGATGGAGTTAGCATGTTCTCCCTGTGTGTGCACAGGTTTTTCTCCGGGTTGTGTGGCTTCCTCCCACAATCCAAAAACATATGGGTATTAGGAAAATTGGTCACTCTAAATTGACTGTAGGTGTGAAGGGTTGAATAGAACATAGGGCATTTCTAATCCCACATTATTTTTAGTTAGTTACATCTATTATCTTACATTGATGTGGTGACACCAGATAATAATATTTCCAATCAAAAATTTGAGTTCTCTGCCATTTTATCAATCAAAAATGCAATTTTTCTTTTTTATTTGCAATTTAAAAATCAGCAAGTGTTCATCTATCTACTTAGACAAGAACAAGAGTATACTTTCAGACATTTACTGGTAATAAATAATGTCCAATAATAGTCATTTTTAAAAACCATTACAGAACAGATTTTTTTTGATTGGTTGAATTGTCAATACAATGCATTTTTTTTTTTTATCATGTATCACATTCCATTTTTATATCTATACTTCATTTATACTCATCTATACTGCTCACTCCTTTCCCTGCACTAAAACCCATTAGTCATTTTGTTCATTGATTTTCTTTTTTGTCATCTCATTCATATCTTAGCCTTATCATTTTCACACATATACAAAACAAAATATCAACTAAATTATTATTATTTTATTTTTTTTTAAATAAACATTTTTTTAATATTATAGACAAGAAATGTAAGCAGTCTTTTCAATTTTATTCATCCAGAACGTGGTTTGATAAACATGTTTCACTTTAAAAAGACTTTTAAATTGTGTGTTATTATTTTATTTACAGACTTCCAGGTGTCCCACTTTCCACGGTCACGCGTCTGCTGATTGACGTTTTTGGTTGGTTGTGTTTACTTTTTCAGTTTGCGCAGCACCTCCTTGCTCAACTGTTTACTGTAGCAGTTGATCTTCCAGTGCCCTGGCATCCATCCCAGCAGCATTCGGTGGAAATCTGTCCATGCAAATGCAAACATCTCCCTCCACTCCCTCTCCAGGGCGGCAAAGTCTACCTCCTTTTTCACGGCTAATTTCAGCTCCGTGAAATAGTAGTCCAGTAAGCTTTGGGCCTTCTTCTCGCACTCCCTTTCGTCCATGCAGCTTCCTAAAAAATACACGACATCTTTCATTCCACAGCCCCCACCGACATACTGAAAGTCTACGGCAGCTACTTTCTGTCCACTTTGGGAGAAACAGAAGTTGGCCAACTTGGCATCTCCATGAACGACAGTCTTAAAACGACATTCGTTGAGAACCCTGTCAATGTCGCCTGCAGCTGCTTTGAGCTCTGCGTCGTCCATGGCCTCCAGCTCATCTGGACGAGTCTCCAGGTGCCAGTAGGTGCCGACAGGCCACAGTCCCTCTGGTTCCACACCCAGGAAGAGAGCGTGGAAGTGGGCAAGCCAGCTGAGGCAAGCCCTCATTTCCCGGTCCTTTACACTGGTTCTACAAGACAAACAAAAAAACATCATTTATCCAGCCCAAAATCATGTGTCTCACCTCTTCATGAAGACTAATTTATGATCATTTAATAATCTGCTCTGGCTGATTATCATCTATTTATCTGTAAAAATTATGAATTTTTGTTCACTTGATAGCTGATGCTTAGTTACCAAAACCATTTTATATTTATATTTCTCAGTTTCATGATGACCTGTTTCATGTATTTAATGATGACACAAATGCAGATTGGAGAGACAAATTATTAGTGTTGTCTAATAACTGGAAACAGGAGTTAAGCAATTCTTTTGTGTTATTTGTGTTCCTTAAAGTGTTATATTATATCAAATGGAGGGAGAAAAAAAAGCTCAAACCTAATAAATATATGGGCCAAAAATATCTGCATCAATTGTTGGCCATCGGCTGCACTATTTTCTCAAAAATCAGCTTTGTGTTGGCCATAGAAAAATTGTTGAGCTTGACTTGAAATGGAGAACAAATGAAAATGAAAGATCAGATTACGACTGCCACTCCTTCACTGGATCTGCATCTGTTTCATTTTCATTCTGTTCCAAAACATTTTGTATTTTTTACATGCTAAAAACACTCAATGCTGATATAGTCCTCTTTATTCTGATGTCACTGACGCCCACAGTCAAATTAGTGGTGGAGATGAGTTTGCTGTGTTTAAATAAAGGCCAAAAGCTTGAAAAAAAACAACATCAGCATGTACATATTTATTTAAATTCAGCTATTTTAAAAACCTGAGAGAGTTTATGGCTACAGTATTCACGATTTAGTGAGATTTACTGCCATCTAGTGGATAGACTGCAAAGTGCAACAATGTTGTGTTACTTTGTTTTACCCATCACTCAAACATCTAGGTGTATTTTCTTCAGTTTTCTGTTGTTTTATTAACTTTAATTCATGAGGAATATAATTTTTTTTTTTCCTATTTCCTTCACATTGTCTCAGTTAAACACTTTATAAACATGAGGTAGAAACAACCGGAGAAATTGCAGGTGTCCCTAATGACATCAGAGATTTCTCTAGTATTCAGTATCATACCTCCTCCTGTCATATCCAGCAACATCCAGATCCTCCAGCACTATCAGCATCTCGTCTCCATGGGAACAGGCAGCAAGGCAGGCAGGGATGCGACAGTTTGGACTGGTGGAATAGTTCTGGTACCAGTGTGTCTCCACCTGGTAGGATCTGACTTTACGTGTGTGTGACCGGTCCGTGGTCCAACCACACGGGTGCTCAGCCTCCTGTGGAAACTTGACGTGTTTGACGACCACAGAGGGCCGCTCGCAGCCCTCCAGGTGTAACCTCACTATCTCCCCATAACCACTCCACAGGGACTGGATCTTTGCTCCAACACGCAGGGATGAGGCCCCACACGCCTGCAGGATGAGATCCTGGTACTCCTGCTTCATTTTTTTCCAGGTCAATACTGAAGAAAGAGGAGGCACAGAGTCAGTTCCAGGCAGGCAACTGCATTCATGACCTTGTTATTTTTGAGAACGATCAATGAGAGAGACAGTCCGAGGTTTATTTGAAAGCATCTCTCTATTATTTCAAGGAACATCTGTCTGCCAATCCCTTAACTGTCAAAACAGCAGTGCGCTTGACAGACTTAAGATTTGGTAGGTGAAAGGTGTATCGTCTCAGACGGAGGAACGATTCAAGGCAGAACGACTGCTAAATTAATCTGCAATTATTTTTTTATAAATTACGTCATCAGGGGCCTGTTTCAGAAAGCAGGTTGAACAAACTCTGAGTTAAAACCTTAACTTGACTTTTCGGTTTCAGAACAGCTGATCAGCATTAGCTCAATCAACTCTGAGTATGTTCACTGGCGTTGGGAATGAAAAAAGCCTTTATCAATGGAGCTCTGATACTACGATTCACCATGGCAACAGGTAAACAAAGAGCTCTCAGCCCCCCTTAATGAGACATGAGCTCCCCTGGAAACATGATTTGTGAGATTTTGGGGGGGTCTCTAAAATATTGGCAAAATATGGTTTTTTGATTGATTTGATTCAGATGTGATGTGTTTGTGGAGGTTGGATTCGATATGTGGCGATATGTGCTGACTTAAGGCAAGTAGACTTACAGGCTTGTTATAATGGATGTGTTGAGTTGAGTGACACTTTTTTTGTAGTGGAGATGCAACCTAAACCGTGTGGAAATACGCCAAAGGTGTTTCACCTCAGCTAAACTCTCTCTGTGAAACGGAAAAACAGTTTCTCTCATCTTAGGTTCAACTAACTCAGTTTTCACTTAACCTGCTTTCTTAAACAGGCCCCGGTTGTAGCCACTAATCTACATTTATGGACACTGGCTGACATTTTATGGACCAAACAAGTTACTCGATTGAGTGAGAAAAGAAAACAATAGTCGCTAAGCCTCCGTATGCTAACTTCCAGCAAACGGAGACTAGTAAGGTGCACATTTGATGTCTTGTCTTACCTTGACCTGACAACCAGAACTTCCCAGCAGATGTTTCAGTGATGTCAAACACAGCGGAATCATCCAGGGGGGAAAAAAATCAATAACATGTGGTGAATGTCATTATCCAGAATGCAGGAAGGACTACATCCCTCCTCCAGCCCTCCGTGTTGGGTCCAAGTGAGTGACGGAAGTGACGTAGGTGCCCCGTTGATCTTCTTCTTCTTCTTTTCTGAGGTTTAATGGCGGTTGGCAAACAACGATTTGGTGCATTACCGCCACCATCTGGTATGGAGTGTGGTTCGAAATGTTAATCCAACTGAACTATTTCTTGAAAAAAAAATAAAAATAAAAAAAATAATAAGAAGAATAATAAATAAATAATAAATATTAATATATATATATATATACTAATAATTATATCCATATCTATATGTATATATATTGCTATATATATACAGATATACACACTACAAAACACACACAAAAAACACCTATTTACATATAAATACACCTATTCATACACACACTCACACATCCTATATCCTCCCAATCAACCTTGTAGTCTTAAGAAACTGCATTAATATTTTGTAGCACTCACTCCGGTTCTTGCTCAATACCTCTACCAACTCCCATTCCTCATCAATGTCTCTCAGCTTTCTAATCATCACTTCTCTCTCCCTTTGATATTTCTGACATTGTGTAATAACATGATGAATGGAATTCCTCCTGCCCACAGTGATCACATCTGTCTGTATTGTGTTTATTGATAAGAAACAATGTGTTGTTTAATCCCGTATTGCCAAATCTGATCCTCTTTCCTGCATCTTTCTGTGCGCCTAGCCACTCCCACTTTTCTTTGGATACTGTAAAACCATCTTCCTTTCCTCTCCTCCTCCAATTGTTTTTGCCATCTTTCCTTTACTTTTTGTTTAATGATGCTGTGTATTTCTGTTTTGCTTAATTTTATTGCTAGATCTATATTATTATGTCCCGTTGCTGCCTTTGCCACCTTGTCTGCTATTTGGTTCCCTTTAACCCCTGTAATGTGTGCTGGTATCCATAAACATATTACTGTGAGTCCCATCATCTGAATTCTATATAATGTTTGTTGTATTTCTATAATGAGGTCTTGTCTGCTTTCAGAATGGCTGGATTGTAAACTTATGAGTGATGAACTTGAGTCTGAACAGGGCTAACATGGTTTTAATGTGTCTTGTGTTGGATGATTTCGATTATGACCCTGTAGTCTGGTCCAGTAATTCAATGAGTTCTGTATCCTTCTTAATTCTAGTGGCATTTCCCCCATTTCTACTTGGAGTGCTGATGTCGGGGTTGTTTTAAAAGCTCCTGTGCATAACCTTAGTGCCTGATACTGGAGTGTATCCAGTTTTTTGAGATGTGTGCTTGCTGCGGATCCATACACCACACAGCCATAATCTAGCACTGATCTTAGTAACCCATTATATATAACCCTTAAAGCCTTCCTATCTGCTCCCCATTCCCTACCAACTAAACATCTCATTATATTCAATATTTTCTTACATTTGTCCATCAATTTTTGAATGTGTAACTTCCATGTAACTTTCTCATCAAACCATATCCCTAATAGTTTAAAGAATTTCACTCTCTCCAACTCCTGATTGTATAGTTTCAGTTTTACTCTATCTTCTATTCTTTTATTTGTAAATATCATAGTCTTTGTTTTATTAACTGAGAATTTGAATCCCCATTTATATGCCCATTCATTTAGATTTCCATCTCTCAGGATTTTCGCCATTTCTACTTCCCCTACCTTCTTTTTTAATTCCAGTGACAGCAAGATTGGGCTTAAACTGATGTGCTCATATTCCTTTTTAAATTTTAGAATCAGTTTGAATCCCTTGCTACTTTTTTAAGGTTAAATCGTCACTCTTCATCTGAACCGTCTTCTCTCCACCCTCTTTTATTTCCTTGATTTATTTCCTCCCATTTGGTTTGACCCTGTCCTCGTTCTCTCCTGCTAGATACTGGTGTCCAGCCACCACACTCCATTTCATCCTCATCGTCATCCCCCTGGCTTGCCATCTCGATCCAGTCACACACCAGTTTATGCCAACTGCCAAAAAACACTCAGATACCGCGGAAACAAATGAACAGACAAAATAAGAGAAAAACAAAACAAAACAAATTGATGATCTGCCGGAGGTGACGTAACATAAGTAACGTAGTTTGCCGAGCAGTGCCCCTTGCGTGAAGGAAGATATTAAATATATATATAAATTAAATAAATATTATGAGCAGCTCCCATCAGGAGTAGCGTCCAGCGGCAGCCCCGGAGAATAACACCCTGGCGTGACAACCATACGTAGATGTCTCGTCAGCGCAGCACTGGCGGCCATCTTGCCACAGTCAGCTCGCTCACCCATGTTGCCAAGTAAGTCCATAATTTGCTCAACTTTCTACCGATTTTCAAACGGTTTGGTTTGTTATAAACGTCCGAGATGTAGTTATGACACAGCATACTTATGAATAATTATGTTATGTTCTAAAAAAAAATGGAATAATGTTCTAAAATAGGTAAAAGATTTTCCTTTAAAAAGTATACACCAAGAAATGCTGCATGTTGAAATCTCCACCCTGTACAGAGATGTAGTTATTATGACACTGCATACTTATGAATAATTATAACCATGAACAGAACAGATAGGTGCAAACCCCTGGGTGTAGTTTCAATGTTCACACATGTGTATTCTTTCCAGTGTATGAGTGACAGAGATAGCCAGTGTTTTTCAAACCACCTCAAATAATGTTGGGCTCTTAGACTACTAACACCATCATAGACCTTTCTGGGAACCACCAAGATAAAGGATTTAATATAACAAGCCATATGATGCTCTCATTAGTTTGCAAATGCAAATTTGCATTTGCAAAATTTGCATTAAAATTGTGCTTCTTGTTGGCACCGACTAAAATAAACTTAAGTAAAGAAGTTTTGAGTGTCTAAAATGTGCTTTTTTAAAATACATGATATAACTTGCAGAAACAAAAACTGTGTGACATTTAATCACATATTTATATTGATATATCAATCTTATACACCTTAAATTATTGTTGGTTAATGATACACATACCTTTTGAAGATGAGCTGGAAAGTTGAAAATGGTTGGCACAACACCATCTTTAAGACGGACAGTCTGCCCCATCCTGTCAAAGTCCTCCTGGAGTGCTCGCTGTGGAGCAGTGTCCTGTCAGAGGCAGCAAAACCGGCCCTGGGTGGGTTCCCACTTCCTCCTCCTCTCTCCGGTTTAGGGAAACCTTAAAAACGTGAGAAATGTACCCAGATATATATATAAATTATTGTCAACATTTCCACCCGTATTTCCTTTAACATTAAGGGTAAGGACACAAATAAAAACCTAAATGATCATATTTTGGGGTAATTAGCCTATATGTATGTATGCATGCGTGTATGTACTTTAAGAATAAGATAACCACACTAAAAACCATAAAAAGGTGTCCAAAAGAAAAATTCAGTAATTGTGTAAGCATATTCTAAAAAGCCTTGTGTCAACAACAATCTTGCCAGTCAGAGCCAGTCAATAGTAGCCAATAGTGTGAGTGATGGGTAAAACAAAGTAACACAACATTGTTGCACTCTGCAGTCTAACCACTAGATGGCAGTAAATCTCAATAAATCGCGAACACTATAGTGATATAACCTCTGTCAGGTTGTCAAAACAGCTGAATTTTCATTTACATATTTACATGCTGAGGACGGGTTTAATTTGGGACTAATTTGACTGTGGGCGTCAGTGACATCAGAATAAAGAGGACAATATCAGCGTTGCATGTTTTTAGCATGTAAAAACAGAATGCAAATGAAACAGTTGCAGATCCAGTGAAGGAGTGGCAGTCGTAATCTGATCTTTCATTTTCATTTGTTCTCCATTTAAAGTCGAGCTCAACAATTTTTTCTATGGCCAACACAAAGCCGATTTCTGAGAAAATAGTGCAGCCGATGGCCAACAATTGATGCAGATACCTTTGGCCCATATATTTATCAGATTTTCCTTTTTTTCTCCCTCCATCTGACAATATAACACTTTAAGGAACACAAATAACACAAAAGAATTGTTTAACTCCTGTTTCCAGGTATTAGACAACACTAATAATCTGTCTCTCCAATCTGCATTTGTGTCATCATTAAATACATGAAACAGGGCATCATGAAACTGAGAAATATAAATATAAAAAGGTTTTGGTAACTAAGCATCAGCTATGAAGTGAACAAAAATTCATCATTTTTAATAATTAGCAGATAAATAGATGATGATCAGCCAGAGCAGATTATTAAATGATCATAAATTAGTCTTCATGAAGAGGTGAGACACATGATTTTGGGCTGGATAAATGATGTTTTTTTGTTCGTCTTGTAGAACCAGTGTAAAGGACCGGGAAATGAGGGCTTGCCTCAGCTGGCTTGCCCACTTCCACGCTCTCTTCCTGGGTGTGGAACCAGAGGGACTGTGGCCTGTCGGCACCTACTGGCACCTGGAGACTCGTCCAGATGAGCTGGAGGCCATGGACGACGCAGAGCTCAAAGCAGCTGCAGGCGACATTGACAGGGTTCTCAACGAATGTCGTTTTAAGACTGTCGTTCATGGAGATGCCAAGTTTGCCGACTTCTGTTTTTCCCAAAGTGGACAGAAAGTAGCTGCCGTAGACTTTCAGTATGTCGGTGGGGGCTGTGGAATGAAAGATGTAGTGTATTTTTGAGGAAGCTGCATGGACGAAAGGGAGTGCGAGAAGAAGGCCCAAAGCTTACTGGACTACTATTTCACGGAGCTGAAATTAGCCGTGAAAAAGGAGGTAGACTTTGCCGCCCTGGAGAGGGAGTGGAGGGAGATGTTTGCATTTGCATGGACAGATTTCCACCGAATGCTGCTGGGATGGATGCCAGTGCACTGGAAGATCAACTGCTACAGTAAACAGTTGACCAAGGAGGTGCTGCGCAAACTGAAAAAGTAAACACAACAAACCAAAAACGTCAATCAGCAGACGTGTGAGCGTGGAAAGTCGGACACCTGGGGCCTGCAATTAAAATATGCAGGATATCTCAAAAAGCGAGTCTTACCATAGGTTGAACTAAGTTCATCCTGGCTTAGTCCTTAGTAATTTATCCTCGTATCACAGATTTACTGATGCAGAAATGGAGAAGACCTGTGTCACCAAGCGATTTTTTTGTGTTTTTAGTTTTATTTATTTTGCACAAAAAGGACAAAAGTACGAAAGAAAAATACCGTGCAGGGAAAAAAAATCCCAATACTGTCACACAAAACACACATTAGTTAAATACATATACATATTTGATAACAACAATAGCAATACACAAAACATGTGAATACAGAATACTATGTAATACATTTCTCTAAATTAAATTAGATAATACATGGGGAAAAGTAATTAACAAACAGCAATTGAACAAAAACAAATAAACACATTTTTTTGCAGCATTTTGTAGAGGAACGCATTTTTGCCATGTGGAAAAAAAGCCATCCCATAGTTTAACACCCCTGAATCTTATAGAAAATTGGCCTGTACAAGTGAGACATTTTAATATTTGAATGAGAGTGGACCTGTGAGTCTGCCATCCTGGTGATACTAACCCAGAGAGATGTTAGCCTAAACAAGGAAACTTGTGACTGTCACGTGTCATTGCATACGTGCATTTTTGATGATGAGAGAGATAGAGTGCATAGGAACAAAAGGCCCAAACTCGAGTGAGAAAGGACAACATGTCGTTGTTGAGGAGGGGGAGAAGAACCACTGAAGTGTGTCCCTGCGTGTTTGAGTACATTGTACGTGCGTCGCTTGCTTTGCAGGTTTTTCTGAGTCAGAGGTTGAATTCCTTTTTCACCAACAATGCAGCTGACCACACCTCTATGTACAGTTAGGTCGAATTGTACATAGAGGTGTGGTTGGTGACATTTAATAGATGTAGTTAGTAAATGTATAATTAGAATTATTTAATAAATGTCATCTATAATCCGATTTAAGGAAGACGTCGGATTGTAAATGGAGGCGTGCTCAGCTGCATTGTTGGTGAAAAAGCAAAGCAAGCGACGCTTGTGCAATGTATGCAAACACACATGGACACGCAGTGGTTCTTGTTCCCTTCCTCATCAACTACATTCTACATGCTACACACTATTCTGAGGATCTAATTCAAATAATTATTGACTGAAATGCCATTTTAAAACACATCTTGGGTATTTTCACAATAGCAATTCCTCTGACATCATAATCACTCTAGGCTTTGTTACGTGTGTGTTCTTGGATGTCAAACATATTAGAAGAAGAAGAGAGAAAAAGAAAGTACATTGAAATACTGTGAGGAGTGTAAAGGTGCATCTTTGCCTGGACAAGGACAGAAACTGTTTATGTGCCTATACCACAAAATGAAATAAAAAGGCTGTAAAAGTTTTTATGTAAAAAAAAAACAAAAAAAAACGGTCGCAAGTATTCTATATTTTGTAAATGTTAAAAAAAGAAGAAGAAAAAAGAATCTCATAAACAAAATGATATGGCAAATATTTTATTTTGGGGGTTTTGTTTTAATGTTTAATAAACATCTCAGTTTCTATGTGTCAGGCTTTATAAGGTTAACAACTAGTCACAATTAGATTTGAAAAGAGGGTTTAAGGGTTGCAGTAGAAACCAGCCAGCATATCCACTGTGCCTCTGTCTGTGTGTTTGATGTGTGCGTCTGTGGTTTGCTTGTGTGTGGGATGTCTGTGTCTGTGTGTGTCGGGGGTGTGTGTGTGTTTGGGTGGGGACTGGCGGCTCCGCTGCAGCAGCAGCAGCAGCAGCGTCAGGCCGGCAGTCACCTGCTCTTCCCGGGCACCAGTGGACCAAGTGTCCCTCTGCCCCGCAACCGAAACATTTGAGGGAGTCTGATGTGACGTGAACTGTATAATCATAATCATACTCTGAACTTCAGAGCCAGATTTAACTCTGATCTGTTGTCCTTGAGTATCATAAACACCTGTCTCCGGAAAGACACGACGTGCTTCAGGAGAGCAGATCTACAGCATCATTTTTATCGCAGTTCCTTCTTCATCAGAGCCTTGTTACTTATGAACAGCGGTACGTTTGATATAATGATTTTATATCAGGTAACACCTGCACCAGTGAACCTTCCACCACCACACCATTCTCAACCAGTTCATTCACTTTGTCAGTGCTGTCTAGAAAAATGACGACAGCATTGTTCATTCTCGAGGCGGATTTAACTAATTAACTAATTAACTAATTAAGTAATTCTTTGGGGCCTGGTAACTTCTAGCATGTCCTCTGAGAAGAACTTCCTTAAGTACTCAAGGGGTGGCATGATACCATGAGATGGGGAAAGGCCTCCCCATCAGTATGTATGTGCATTTTGGGGTGTTCTCCATCAGGGTAGCTGTGGGGCATTAACCTCCTCTTCTGCATTCTCATTCTCAGACTCAGTCTTAGTCTCCTCATCATCATGGGCACATACACCTTTAAATCACAAAGCAGGGAGTACAAATTCTAATGTGTTCTTCATCCACTGACACACACGCACACATGCACACACTTATTTTCTGTGCTGACCTTTGACTGACCCTGCAACTAACAGTGTCTCAAACCTGATGTAGGGATCCACTCTTCCTCACTATCTCCACTGTCACTGTCACTCACAAGCTCACTGTCCTCATTGTCTGAGGGAATGGCCCGAACTCCCAGATCATTCTCCCTCCACCCATAAAACGTTCTTGCATCCATCTCCTGTAATTGTTAATAGATGTTAAATTTAGAAACATGATCGTCATTATTTTGCAACTGAGAACATATCCACACTGTATAATGAAACTGCCTGAACAAATACTCTTTTACATGTAGTTACTGCTAATTTAAATATGTTAAAAAGTGATATTCAGCATACCAATTTGTAGCAATGAACACGCTGCAGCTTTGCTTCCTGAAACGGCTGCCGGTCCTCAGACACATGGTCACATGCACTTCAAAACCACTTATTATTGGACACAATAATAATAAATATCTGGTGCTATTTAAAAAGAATTTTTCCCTCTAAAAACTTAAAGGAACAGTGTGAGGTCCTTTTATTGCCTGACACCCTGTATATGTTAACCTTCATTTTCTCCTGATCATCAGTTCTGTTCTGGTCGCCCTTCCCAGAGAGGGGAGTTAATTGAGCTGCAGTGAGCAGTTTAGTAAAAGTCTGATCACCGAGGATGTTATAAGAGGAGCTTAAAGACACACCTAAAGCCAGGTGGTAGGTGTTTATCCAGAATCTATTTTGCATGCCCAAGTTGGAGTGTTTTACCACTCATCACTCATCACACAACCTGCTGGTTCACAAGGAACAAGCTCAGTGCTGGGTCGCTGTATTTGCTGTGCGTGGATCTGGATTTTCCTGATCCTGATTCAGAGTGTGAGATGAATTTGTTAAGCATCAAAGCTGTGTCTGGGATTTTTCTGTTTGTTCTGCTGCTGGGGTGAGTACTGAAGTACTAATACTACTGTTACAAACGTTCTTATACTTACTAAGTTACTGCTAGGTTTAAACTTGTTTCCAAGTTGCCAGGCTATCTGTTTTCTTTCCAGCTCTGTTCTCAACAAAGACTTAGACTTCGCTTTAAACTCTGAAGGTGATTCACAGCCAGTCACCGGTAACAGAATGAATCAAGCCGCCAGGGAGATGAAGGAAACAAAAGAAATGTTTACACAAAGAGAAAAGAAACTTGTAAAGCTCTTAATAGCAACGGTATTATCAGAATATTTTTTTTTTCTCATACCCACTGTTACTACCATTGTCCTAGTACTAATACTGCACTTAGAGGAGTACAATACTGGATGGTAATACTACATTAATTGCACTAGTACTACAACTTATTGAACTGTAGTACTAATACTGCAGTTGCTTTCGTCCTATAATTTGAATTCTAATATTACAATGACTGCAATACTATAACTACTATTACGATAGTACTAATACTGCAGCACAATAACCTGTGTTACTGCTGTTACCGCAGTACTGTTGCTGCTGTAATTGTAGTACCAATACTTAGTACTCTTGTTTGTCTCCACAGAGTCATGTACACCTTCAACACCAACAGGTAAAACACACACACACTGGTTTTCATGACTTCAGAGGGAATTGCATTGCATCATTTCCTTAGTTAATTTAGTCTAATATGGAATTAGATTTGTGTCAAAAAAAAAAAAAAAATAGGAATTTGAGAGAACATAACACTAATTTCAAAAATAAAACTTATAACTTGCAATCAAATAATTTGTCAAATTGTGTAAATTATTAACATTATTTTGTTTACGGTTCCCTCTGCTTCTGTCTCTAAGCTCAGACTTTTGGCACAAACTTTTTGCAGTTTTGGCACAAACCTCTCGAGTGGGTGGGGTTTTTCAGCAGAGCGTCCCCATTGGCTCATTAGTTTTTGACTGACACTGCTTAGTAGGCTCAGTGTCCCAGAAGTTACGTGTGGGTAGCAGTCTAGGCTTAGACTTTTGGACTAAAATGCTTATTAGTTTCAGTCAAATTTTAGTCATTTCTATATGTGATACTTTTAGTCCAGTTTATTGTCAAAGGTGGCATAAACAAATAAAGTTCAACTGAAATGTCTCAAAAGCCTCCCCAAAAAGCACCGCCGTCACTCTGACGGCTGCATCCACCGTGTTCCTGCAGCCGTCTCAGCTCCGCTTCTCTCTCACTGGACCCAGCCTACTGCAAGAGACCAGAACCAGGTTACGAGCGTGCTTATATAGCTGACTGATTACCTGATTCCGTCCAGCTGTCTGATCAGCGGCTGAGCCACTCCTCCCTCTCCTCCATCAGCCGCCGCTCTAACCACACCCCACTGCTATAGGTTTAGTCTACACAAGTTGTGAAAATCAAATTTGAATGCAAAGGAAAACAAGTCCGGATTATGTGACGCTGTAAACAAATTCAGGTTCCCACATGAGGAGTAATACCTGGAACACACACACCCACTGGCCTGGTGTCATTGTTTTTCTTTGTTTTTTCACAGAACATTGGAGCCCTCTGAGAAGAATGAGGGCACATCAGTGGATGGGTCAGTAGCTATTTATTTATATGTTTATTTCGGCCATGACATTTAGATCACTCATCACACAACAGTGCAGTTCACACAATATACATAACCGAAAGGGAAAGCGGGAGAAGCAAAAGCTTCATCTGTGCTTCTGTAGCAGGACCCGCTGAACTTGAAAAACTGCATGCCGGAAGGCCACCTGCTCCAGTGAGACATTGTACACTGTTGTCTCCCATTCCATTTTGTGGTGAAGTCCTCAAGCAGCAGCAATACAATGAGTGGATCGGAACTGGGCCGGTAACCTGAGAGTTGCTGGTGCCCCCTGAGCCAACCTGTCCTCCAACTGAAACGTAATCATGGGACATTTTTGGCCAACCCCTGATTACGACCCATAGCTTCAACCATGTCAGATGTATACACGAGGTTCACTATCACAAATTGGTGTGTGTTCAAAAAAAAAACATACCAACAATGCTTCCCCCTGTATTCTCACTGGTCCAACAACCTCACATCTTTGCCGCTGTCTCTCCACATTCAACAATTGCAACTACGGCTGCATCACAATTTGTTTTGTATCTGTTGAATTGGTTCAGACAGATCCATCCACTCTGACTGATGCTCTGGTGTGTGTATGTGTCTGTGTGTCATCTGTAGATGTGCTGCTAAAACCATTACTTTTTGCCCTGAAGGCCACCTGGAATCCCCTGACCAGTAAGCGCAGTATGCTCATATTCATCCTTTTCATCTTCACTAGAGCAGGGAAGTGTTTGCAGTATTAAGCAGTTCAGACTTTTGATTCAGTTCAATTGTATTTGTATAGCGCCGAATCACAACATACATTATCTCAAGGCATGGTTGGGGGACAGAGGAGAGGTGGGGGACAGAAAGGGGGGGAGAAACAGACACCTGAGGAAAGTCAAGTTGCAGGGATTATTATCGCATTTCAGACTGTTGTGTGTGTTTTGCTCATCAGCAAACCTTAATGTTTGTGTTTCAGTTTAAAGTACAAACAGCCCAGCATCATCCATGGGTGAGTATTGCTCACTGTCGTAATTTTGACTGGCTGTTTGCTTGTTGATGACATCAGCTTCTATCTTTCGTCATAGTCGTACCGATGTAGTGACGGTGACTCCCTGGTTGGCTCCTGTTGTCTGGGAAGGATCTTTCAACCCCAATCTGTTAGACGCCATCTACAAACCAAAGAACATCAGCATCGCAGCTACTGTGTTCGCTGTGGGAAAGTATGATGTCACAATGCTCTGATCTGCATGTAACCATGAATGCAACGCTTCTAGTTTTACCTTTAACCTGGAGGTGACCCCTCTCATCTTCTCCACAGGTACACCATGTTCCTGAAGGCTTTCCTTGAAACAGCAGAACAGCACTTCTTTGTAGGTTTCACTGTCCACATGCACGTCTTTACCGACAAGCCAAAGGACGTGCCCAAAGTCAAAATGGCTGCTGGCAGAAAGGTAAAGGACTTTAGTTCTGTTTCCCTAACCCTCATTCCATCATGTTTTAAAGACATCTTCTTCTCCGCCTCCAGTTGACGGTGCATACCGTACCCAGTGCCGACCGTTGGCAGGAGATCTCTGCACGCAGGATGGAGATCATCCAGAAATTGATAGAGCAGGAGCTTCAAGACAACACCGACTACATCTTCTGTCTGGATGTGGACTCCAAGTTCCATGACCGCTGGGGGACAGAGTCGTTGGACAGACTAGTTGCTGTGATTCATCCAGGTCAAAAGAGAATTCTTTCCTCTTCTTTATGACAAAGCCAAGGCAACAACCCAGGAGACAGCACCTTCAGTCCACTTGGTCCCAGCCACTAACCCACATGACACAGCAGTCTGGTGTTTCTTTATCTTGATCTTCCTGGTTTTGTGAATGTTCCCCTTTCTTTTCAATTGAATTTGCAGGATACTACAAAACCAATCGTGATGTGTTACCCTATGAGCGGCGGCCGTCCTCCAAAGCCTACATTAGTCTCGGGGAAGGCGACTTCTACTACTGTGGAGGGGCATACGGAGGCCAAGTGCAGGAAGTACAGCAGCTCACCAAAACTTGCAGCGAAAACTTTAAGGATGATGCTAAAAAAGGCATTGAGGCAGCCTGGCAGGAGGAGAGTCACCTAAACAGGTAAGCAGAGCACAGACCATCTGGGTGTTTTCCTATCATTTTCAGCTAGCTGGCTAATCCACAGTGCCCCAGTCTCAGTCTACCTCATCCATTCTCTTCAACTTCATTGAAAGTCACATATTTCTAAGAGAAGGCTGTAGAGAGTGCTCGTGCAAAGCATTCTTTTACGTCCTCTTGTCACTGTCTCACCACATTTTCTCTACAGACACTGATACATCCACCCTTTACTTGACAAGGCTTTAGATCCATTATTTCCATGGCCTATGTTCTTTAGCCAGTCCATCAAACATGTATTTTCCTCTGCAATTTTAGGTACATGTGGATCAACAAGCCCACTAAGGTTCTATCACCTGAGTACCTGTGGCAGGACTTCAAAAGCAAGGAGCCTGAAATTCACACCATCAGGTTCTCTGGAGTCATCAAGAACTATGCTGCGATTCGACCCAACGCCTGAGAGGGTTGACAGCATGCCAGAAATGCAATTGTTTTTGTTTGATATCATTAGGTCTGATCCAAAAGGATGTACTTAGGCTGCTTAGAAATCACCCAGAATGCTCCACTGGGAACATGAAGGAAAAAAAAGGTTAATAAATGGAAATTCTCTCCTAAGATGAAGCGACAATACATTGTCTGAATGGTTAGTGTGTTATAGTGTCAGCCTATATTACTATTAATTATTCTTGTTCAGCTATGTAACAGACAGAGCTTGGATAACTGTATTTTATTTTATGTATCCTTCTGGAGTTCATTTGGTATTCCTTGTTGAATTCACTGTTGACCTCAGTTTTAGAAGCAGGGAGAAACTTTAACGATATTTTCTAAGTAAATGTAAAAAGTATGATAATCCTGTGTTGCTGCCAATTTCAGGATCAGGATCTGATAATCCCTCCCTCGAAACAAAAATCCAATTTGCATATATGGGATGGATCATTAACCTTTGCTTTTTTTGCTTTAAAATACATACATAATATTTCTATGGCAGTCTTTAATAGAGTTTTGTTTTTGTGTCTGAAGGACTCAATTCAGTGCAATTTATTTACAACCAGACTTTGCAATAAAATAACAATGGATAAAATTCAATGTTGCTGCCCCTTTTTGACACTCCCAGGCTGGGATAATTTTCCCCTTTGGAAAAACAATTAACTTCTAGTGTTTGTTTTTTTGTTTGTTTGTTTTTTTAAATTAGGGGTTAAAATTCAGAAAATGTATTAATATTTGTTAAGTAACTGGGAAATACTTTGCTTCATATTGTTTCTATGACAGTCTTTAATTTTTTTGTGTCCAAGGGACTCAGGTGGATTACTTTTTTAAGGGATCATCAAAGGATAACTCCCTCATACGGAAGAGGATTAGGGCCACACAGGAAAAAAATATTTGAGTTCTGACTTTAAACTTTAAACACTTCGAGAGCTCCACCTTAGCTCCACCATGTCCCTATAAAATGCGAGAGTGCAGGCGAGGGAGGAAGAGCGGTATTATGTCAACGCAGAGACAAGTGTGCTGTTGGTGGCTGCACAGTGGAGCACAGTGTTTTACACAAACTTCCAGCCTAAGAGGATTTTATATATGAAGCTAATGTTCTGGATAAAGTCAGCAAACTTCGACTGCGGCCAGCGGTCGCCGTATTTTGTCAGTGACCGTATTTCACCGACGTACAAACACACACATTTTTAAGAAACGGTCAAATAGAGCTCATAACTGACCATTCTGACGTCCTAATTAAAAATATTTGTTCAGTACGTCCTCCATGACTGGATCACAGACTCAGTCTGATACAGTCACATACAGCGGCAGTTTATGCAGCTCGCCGCTGGCGATCAGCCGTGTTGATCAGCGGTGGCGATCAGCGGTGCTGTCCCTAAGTGTTTTTAACTGATTTAAAGTTCGGCTTGATCTTTGTGTCGGAGGTCTCCGGAGCACAGACTCAGTCTGATACAGTCACATTCAGCGGCAGTTTATGCAGCTCGCCGCTCACCGCTGGCGATCAGCGGTGGCGATCAGCAGTGCTGTCCCTAAGTGTTTTTAACTGATTTACAGTTCGGCACTGTTCGGCTTGCAAGAACAGTGGCACTCTCGCTGTTTTCTGCGCACGCTGCCATGTTGATATTGTCAGAGATCTAGTGGAGGGAGGGGGGAGAGGAATGGAGCGGAGGGAACAGAAGCTGAGCGAGTAAGCGCAGTAAATAGGACAAATCAGAAACCCCCTGGAAGAAGTGGGTGTGTGTTTGCCTGTGTCTCATTTGCATATAAAGGGACCATGCACAAAACCGAGCGTTCTGAAAGGGGCGGGTTTAGCAGGGTTATTGAACTGCTATTGTGCTTCATCCTTATGGTATTTTGACCAAAGCATCGTTTTTGTGAAAAACGGATGAACAAGTCAAAAGTTAATGTACATACATGCATGTCCAACTTTGTCCTGTTGGTGGCACTAGAGCTCTCGAGCTTGCGTTGCTTACACAGTATCACCACTTGAACCCAAGTAACGGGTGGTCTGCTGTTAAATTATTACAATATTGGGGAATTATTACGTTATCAGGACCTGCGAAATGAAAGCTAACCTGATAATGTAATAACCTCCCGTTAATGTAATACTTTATTACATTATTGGTAAAAAGTGTATTACATTATTGGGAAATGCACTTTATTACATTATCGGGAAGTTATTACATTATCAGGTTTTATTACATTTTCAATGGACTCAACTGTAAATTTTTATTACATTATCGGGGTTATTACATTATCAAGGATTTATTACATTATCAGGTTCTACAGCACCGCTGATCGCCAGCGGCGAGCAGTGAGTTGCATAAACTGCCGCTGTATGTTGCTGATCACGCAGACTGATACAGTCACATACAGCGTCAGTTTATGCAGCTTGCCGCTCTCATTTGCATTTAAAGGGACCACGCACAAAACCAAGTGTTCTGAAAGGGGCGGGTTTGGCTGAGTTATTGAACTGCTATGGTGCTTCATCCTTATGGTATTTTGACCAAAGCATGTCACTGACATGTTAATTAGGACACCAGGGAACTATTTTAGCTTGGGGAAATAGAGTATAATATGTCCCCTTTAATGTTTCCTGAGTGTGTTGGCTTCAGGTTGTTAGAACATTTTGTGTCCTGAACATATACAGTCATGTGAAAAAATTAGGACACCCCATAAAATATTCAGTTATTCATTAAGAATTGTTCACATATCAATGTCTAATCTTGTTTTTATTTATCTATGCAAAAGAAAGTGATATAATTGCAGGTAAACAGCAAAAAATAACATTGTTTTACTCATTAAACAAAAGACACCTACATAAATGCATATTCTGAGGAAAAAGTTAGGACACCCTACCCCCTAATACCTAGTGTTACCCCCTTTCGTATAAATAACTTCAGTGAGACGCTTCTTGTAACCCTCTACCAGTCTCTGACATCGGTCTGAGGAAAGTTTGCCCCACTTCTCAATGCAGAATGCTTTAACCTGTGCGTTTGAGGGGTTTCTTGCATGTACAGCCCATTTCAGGTCACCCCACAGCACCCACACCTCTGATACACTGTAGAATTCATGATGGATTCTATTATGGTGAGCTGGCCAGGTCCTGCTGCAGCAAAGCATCCCCAAACCATGACACTTCCACCTCCATGCTTCACAGTTGGTATGAGGTTCTTTTCCAGGAACGCTGTATTTGGTGTGCGCCAAACATGTCCTCTGTTCTGTTGTCCAAATAATTCAATTTTAGACTCATCTGTCCAAAGAACATTATTCCAGAAGTCCTGTTCTTTGTCTATGTTCTCTCTGGCAAACTTCAGTCTGGCCTTAATGTTTCTCTTGGAGAGTAAAGGTTTCCTCGTTGCACACCTCCCATGAAAATTAAACTTGTGCAGTCTCTTTCTGATGCATGTAGAGCAGGGGTCACCAACCTTTTTGAGACCGAGAGCTACCTGAAGGTTAGAGAATAATATGGAGGGCTACCATATTAACATTTTATGCAGTTTACCATTTAAATGATAAATATTATGCATTCAATTGCATACACATTAATTCCAGTGCTTACTCCTTATGATTATCACAGTTTTTATAAACAATATCAAGGACATTTTACTCAGTGATCATATGGATACATACAAGTGAGGTGAAGTGAAATGAGCCCGCGGGCACCTCTTTGGCTGCTCGCGGGCTACCAGGTGCCCGCGGGCACCACGTTGGTGACCACTGATGTAGAGGCATGCACTTTCACATCAACAGTCGCCAGAGCCTGCTGTAGGTCCCATGATGACATTTTAGGAGTTTTGGAGAATTCTTTTAGCATCTTGCAGTCTGCTCTCAGGATGAACTTGCTTGGACGGTCAGACCTGGGCATGTTGGCAGTTGTTTTGAATGTCCTCCACTTGTACACTATTTTCCGGACAGTGGAATGGCTGATTTCAAACTCTTTTGAGATCTTTTTAAATCCCTTACCAGACTCATATGCTGCAACAATCTTCTTTCTGAAGGCCTCAGACAGGTCTTTCGATCTCACCATGGTGTTCACGCTCACGTCAACAGTCAGGAGCACACCAAACTGAATGTCTGAGGTTTAAATAAGGCAAGCCTCCTTCAAAATGTTGAGTAACTATGTTCTAATCATGTGCACTTGATATGATACACCTGTGTGTGATATCAGCCATTTTAACTGGGAAAAATGTGGGGGTGTTCTCCTCACCAGAAATTGCATGTTTATTTTATTACGTTTTACAGAAAGTTTTAAAAAGTATTTTCTTCAGTTTTACTTGTTTAGTTATATTACTTGAATCTCTCAGTATTGTTAAAATTGATATTAAATATCCATATGTCTAAATATGTTAAAAAACACATGTGTTTTCATAGGGTGTCCTAATTTTTTCACATGACTGCATGACAGCTTGTATATAGCCCTTGGTTGATGGGCGGTTTTATTAATCTAACATTCATTAACTAGGATAGAATGCAAAAACGCAACTGAGACATCATCACTCACCTTTCCCATTCTCCCAGATGATGAAGCAAGCTCTTTACTGGATCACTGTCTTTGCTCTAAGTGGATAAAGACTCTTTGTCCTGGATTAAGACTGAGATGAGTTTTTTGAAAATTCAAACTGCTGCTGTGATTTTGCAGTTATGTCTGCTACTGGAGTGAGTACTAATATTACCGTGGTACTGATACATAAGTACTAATACTACTGTTAGTTACAGTGCTGCTACTACTAAATGTTAATACTAATGTTACTGTCAGGGTTCGGTACTGAAACACTTTTGTTCAACTTTGTTCCAACACAAATACATTGGAAGAATTTTATTTACTGTAACATTACTGTAATTCGCTTTGGTTTCATGTATTCTTTGAATTTGTTGTTGTTATGTACATGTACTTCAAAAAGTACAAGTTCAGCACTTTCCAAGCACCAGCATAGTTTTTAAAGTTATCAAAAAACACGGATTAACACTATTTAATACTGTATTATTACTACCATTACTACCATTGCTTGAATACTAATACTGTAGCACAGCAGTACAAATGCTTCTTACTTACAGCTACGAGGAATTTGACTATAACATTTTAAATAAAATTCAAATTATACAGTAATACAAACACAAGATATGTACATAAGGTGCAGTGGGTTAAAAGGAATTATTATTTTACTTTTTTGTATATGGTTTGCGTAGCCAGGCTCAAAGTCCATGGAGGAAATGATGGTGGAAGGATTCATTTATTAGCACTACAATCGAGAAAAAAAAAAAACTTTGGAGTTAGCTTGATTTATCAGTGGCATCAGTAGTGTAACAGTGCATGTGTGTGGAAATATAGTGTTTTGAAGTGTAAAAGTAACAAACAGAAGGCAAATAGGTGTTGCCTTCGTGCCCTCTGAGAAGTTGTTGACTCTGTATTTCTGTTTAATCCATAGAGTAATGTATGTCTATTTCTGTTTAACTCATAGAGTGATGTATGTCTTCAAGACCTGCAGGTAACACACACACACTGACCTAGGACCAGTTTAGGAAAAATCTGCAAAAGCTTTGTATTATTTGGGTTTTTTATTCACATGGAACAGTTGTTTTGGGATCCCTACAACCCCACTGGGAAAACAATAATGTCATAGCCCCTCCTGTCTGTTGCTCTTGCATGTGCTATCGCTATCTCTGTCAAGACAATATGTGAAAGTTTAGACCAGGCATGTCCAAAGTCCGGCCCGGGGGCCAATTGCGGCCCATGTTCAAATTTTCACCTGTTATAAAACCAATGATATATGGCCCACCAGCACTGTTGACCTGAGTTTTAAATACACGTGTACAAAAAAAAAAACGATTTTATATTTCACCACAAAATGGCGGTAGCCCTGTGGCCGCACCCTTGCCACCGTAGCACTTGGCCTGTGTGAGCATTTCAACCCAGCCCATTTCTGACATGGCAACTGTCCATAAAAAAAGGAAAGTTGACAGCGAGGGCCGCCGTTTCCAAAGCAAGTGGAAATTGGAGTATTTTTTCACTGAAATACTGCCTAATTTGCCAAGAGACTGGGGCTGTTTTCCATGAATTTAATATCAAGAAGCACTACCAGACGAAACATGCTAACTACGACAAGCTAACTGCGGACCAACACGGCAATAAATTGAAGCAACCAGAAGCTGTTTTAATGGCACAGCAGTGCTTTTTCACAAGAGCCTGTGAGTCAAATAAAAATGCTACACAGGCGAGCTATGAGGTGGCAACACTGATTGCCAAGCACTGTAAACCTTTCACTGAGGGTGAATTTATTAAAGACTGTGTGATGAAAATGGCTGAGAAAATTTGTCCTGAGAAGAAGCCAGAGTTTGCCAATATTTGCCTGGCTCGTAACAGAGGCAAAAGGAGCTGAGTTTGACTTTTTTCATTAGCCTGCGATGAAAGCACGGATGCATCTGACACTGCTCAGTTACTTATTTTTTTGATAGGAGTGGACAATGACATGAATGTGAGTGAAGAGCTTCTCAGCCTCCAGAGCCTGAAGGATCAAACAAGAGGAACAGATTTATTTATTTATGTTTGTTCCGCCGTAGATGACATGAAACTACAGTGGAATAAAGTCACTGGGATTATTATGGATGGTGCACCTGCAATGGTTGGTGAGCGAAGTGGATTATCAACCCTTGTCTGTAACAAAGTCAGCGAAGAAGGAGGCAATGCTATCAAACTCCACTGTATTTTTCATCAAGAATTTCTCTGTGCCAAACGTATGAAATATGATCATGTTATGAAACCGGCAAAGGCTATTAATTATATTCGCTCCAAAGCCCTATGCCACCGACAGTTTCAACAGTTTCTGCTCGACATCCAGGCTGAATACGGAGATGTTGTGTATCACAACGACGTAAGATGGCTCAGTCGGGGGTCTGTGTTTCTATTCTCTTCGGGAGGAAATCGGGAATTCTTGGCAAAAAAGGGACAACCGATGCCAGAACTATCTAATCCTGTATGGCTGGCACAGGCTGGATGTCATCATCAGCAGTAAAGTGTCCTACAGAGAGGTCTTCAAGCCAGAGAACATCAGCGCCTTTCGGACCAAGCTGCTACTTTTCCAAAGGCAACTGTCACAAGCACAGCCCAATACCACACATTTCCTATCGCTGCACGAAATCATGACCAGTTTCCCACAAAACAATTTTCAGTGCACAACTGAGAAGGTATGCAGCAGACATCTCTTCTCTTGTTGAGGAGTTTCAACGGCGCTTTCGGGATTTTGCAGCTATTGAAAAGGACATCACGTTTTTTTCCTCTCCTTTCTCTGTGAACCCTGATGACGCTCAAGACCACCTGCAGCTGGAGCTCATTGAGCTGCAGTGTGACGCAGAGTGTCGCAGTCGGCACTAACAGCTTCCTCTTGTCAACTTCTACCGCCAGCTGGATGAAGGCAGGTTCCAAGAGATTTGAACATTTGCTAAGAAAATGCTGAGCTTGTTTGGCTCGACATACTTGTGCGAGAAGACATTCTCGATTATGAACATTAACAAGAGCCACATGAGGACGAGACTAAGTGACTCTCATCTGCGTGATGTCTTGCGCATTAAAACCACTGTTTTTGAGCCAAAACTGGATTACATACTGCAGTCAAGATCTCAGTATCACCCTTCACATTAGTGCAGACATGATTTGTTTAGTCCTCTGAGGTGAATAAATTCTAAAATCTTAATAAATAGATTTTTCACTGTTCACAGTTCACAGTTTTGAATTTAAAAGTTTACAGTGAGCATTTAATAGTGAATAATATGTAATGTTTCAAATGAACTTAGATATGTTTAATATTCACAAAAGTGTTTTTTTTCCAGACAGACTTTTCCTTCATTTTATTTGGTCTTCAAAAACAACAGGCACAGTGATTTTGGTAAAAACTTGAAAATGAAAAAAAAGAAGGATTTTGCAATAAAAAAATCATAAAATAGATCATTTGTATTTAATGTTATTGGTTCAAAGAATGTCAGGCTGAATGGTTGGCCCCCACACATTTTCACCTTACCAAATCTGGCCCTCTTTGCAAAAAGTTTGGACACCCCTGGTTTAGACAAACAAACAAAAAAACGATTGTATAGGGAAGGTTGTGTTTCTATGTGGATAAAGCACTGGTCTCATGTTTGGGTTTGTGTCTTTTTACACAGAATGTTGGAACCCTCTGAGCAGACTGAGAGCAGTCGTGGGTCAGTATCTGCCACTCACTGTGGTCAGGGGATCAGAGAGTTTATCATTAAAAGTGTCACCTGTTCCTATGTTGTGTTACACACAATTAAAATAGTTTCCTGTGGTGATGCTACAAAGGGACAAGTAACAGCAAGTTTGTCTGGTTGACCCCTCTCGGCTGTGATGGGCTATAGGTCCTCCTCTTACCTGCTGTTTGCTATTCCTCATGTTCATATTCATCACCAGAAACAATGCTAACATGGCCTCTTCCTTTGTCCTTTGTCCTTTCTCTGGTCCCACAACCACATGTCACACTGTTCACATTCAAGAAATGATGATACAGAATGCATGCACTGTCTGTCTCTTAAGTGTTTCCATAAGAAAGTATTTGTTAGCTCGGTACAGGTTCAATTCAATTCAATTCAGTTTTATTTGTATAACATACATTATCTCAAGGCACTGTACATAGACGACATCAAGGAGAGCAGAGAAACCCAACAGTTCACACAATGAGCAAGCACTAGGCATCAGTGGAGAGAAAAAAACTCCCTCTTAACAGGAAGAAATATCGACAGAACCAGGTTCAGATGTGCAGCCATCTGTCTCGACCGGTTGGGGTGAAAGGAAAATGGGGGACAGAGGAGAGGTGGGGGACAGAAAGGGATTAGAGAAAGGACAAGAGGGAGATGAGGTAGAGACAGAAGAGAGAAAGGGACCAGGAACAGATACACAACAACTGTATCAAGTTTATACAGTTAATGATGACATGTTTATAGCAATACAATCAAATTTATATAAGCAGCAGCAGATAGTGTTGATAAAAATTATACTGATATCGACTTTTAATTATAGCATAATAATAATGGTAATGATATGTATGATAGCAATAGCCTGGAAAACTGGATCTGGATCCTGCAACCTGCAAGATGAGGATTCAGAGAGAGAGAGAGAGGAAAGGAAGGAAAGACACAAATTAGGGAGAGAAAGAGGTTAATGACATATACAAAGTCATATTCATACCCTGAGTGTGAGAGAGTGAGTGTGAGTGCACCACAGGAAATTCCCCCCGCAGCCTAGATCTATAGCAGCATAACTAACTACAGGTGACTCCTTAGGAAGACTTTAGCAAATCAGAGAGCAAATAGATCATCCACTCTGGTTGATGTTGATGTGTGTGTAATCTGCAGATCTGCTGCTGAAAACATCAATATCACCCACGAAGGCCACCTGGAATCTCCTGACCAGTAAGTGTAGTATGCTCATCTTCATCCTTTTCATCTTCTATAGAGCAGGGAAATGTTTGCAGTGTTAAGCATTTCAGACTTTTAGGGTGCTCAAACCAAAACCTTGTTCTGGAATCACTAATAGATTTGTGTGTTTTTCCTGATCAGCAAACCTTTGTGTTTGTGTTTCAGTGTAAAGTACAAACAGCCCAGCATCATCCATGGGTAAGTATCACTCACTGTCATCCTGACTGCCTCATTGCTTGTTGATGACATGAGCTTATGTCTTTCGTCATAGTCGTACCGATGTAGTGACGGTGACTCCATGGTTGGCTCCTGTTGTCTGGGAAGGATCTTTTAACCTGGATCTCTTGGACGCCATCTACAAACCAAAGAACATCATCATCGCAGCTACTGTGTTTGCTGTGGGAAAGTATGATGTCACAATGCTCTGATCTGCATGTAACCATGAATGCAACGCTTCTAGTTTTACCTTTAACCTGGAGGTGACCCCTCTCATCTTCTCCACAGGTACACCATGTTCCTGAAGGATTTTCTGGAAACAGCAGAACAGCACTTCTTTGTAGGTTTCACTGTCCACATGCACGTCTTTACCGACAAGCCAAAGGACGTGCCCCAAGTCAAAATGGCTGCTGGCAGAAAGGTAAAGGACTTTAGTTCTGTTTCCAATAGACTGAGTCCTATTTGACTCCTCCCATTCGTTTTTTAAAAACATCACCTTCTCCGCCTACAGTTGTTGGTGCATACCGTACCCAGTGCCGACCGTTGGCAGGAGATCTCTGCTCGTAGGATGGATATCATCCAGAAATTGATAGAGGAGGAGCTTCAAGATAACACCGACTACATCTTCTGTCTGGATGTGGACTCCAAGTTCCATGGCCACTGGGGGACAGAGTCGTTAGGCAGACTAGTTGCCGTGATTCATCCAGGTCAAAAGAGAATCCTTCCTCCTTGTTGCGACAAAGCCCAGGCTACAACCCAGTGGACTGCACCAACAGACTTGATGGTGCTGTCAACTGGGTTGTTGTTCACAGCCACTGACCCCCGTGACACAATTGCAGCAGTCTGGTGCTTCTTTTTCTTGATCTTCCTGGTTTTAAGAACGTTCCCCTCTCTTTTTTACATGAGTCTACAGGATACTACAAAACCAATCGTGATGTGCTACCTTATGAGCGGCGGCCATCCTCCAATGCCTACATCAGTCCTGGGGAGGGTGACTTCTACTACTGTGGAGGGGCATATGGAGGCCAAGTAAAGGACGTACATCAGCTCACCAAAACTTGCAGTGAAAACTTCAAGGATGATGCTAAAAAAGGCATTGAGGCAGCCTGGCAGGAGGAGAGTCACCTAAACAGGTAAGCAGAGCACAGACCATCTGGGTGTTTTCCTATCATTTTCAGCTAGCTGGCTAATCCACAGTGCCCCAGTCTCAGTCTACCTCATCCATTCTCATTGAAAGTCACATATTTCTAAGAGAAGGCTGTAGAGAGTGCTCGTGCAAAGCATTCTTTTACGTCCTCTTGTCACTGTCTCACCACATTTTCTCTACAGACACTGATACATCCACCCTTTACTTGACAAGGCTTTAGATCCATTATTTCCATGGCCTATGTTCTTTAGCCAGTCCATCAAACATTTATTTTCCTCTGCAATTTTAGGTACATGTGGATCAACAAGCCCACTAAGCTTCTATCACCTGAGTACCTGTGGCAGGACTTCAAAAGCAAGGAGCCTGAAATTCACACCATCAGGTTCTCTGGAGTCATCAAGAACTATGCTGCGATTCGACCCAACGCCTGAGAGGGTTGACAGCATGCCAGAAATGCAATTGTTTTTGTTTCATATTATTAGGTCCGATCCAAAATGACTTACTTAGGCTGCTTAGAAATCACCCAGAATGCTCCACTGGGAACATGAAGGAAAAAAAAGGTTAATAAAGGGAAATTCTCTCCTAAGATGAAGCGACAATACATTGTCTGAATGGTTAGTGTGTTATAGTGTCAGCCTATATTACTATTAATTATTCTTGTTCAGCTATGTAACAGACAGAGCTTGGATAGCTGTATTTTATTTTTATGTATCCCTCTCTGGAGTTCATTTGGTATTCCTTGTTGAATTCACTGTTGACCTCAGTTATATTTCTAAGTAAATGTAAAAAAATGATGATAATCCTGTGTTGCTGCCAATTTCAGGATCTGATAATCCCTCCCTCGAACAAAATCCAATTTGCATATATGGGATGGATAATTAACCTTTGCTCTTTTTTGCTTTAAAATACATACATAATATTTCTATGGCAGTCTTTAATAGAGTTTTGTTTTTGTGTCTGAAGGACTCAGGTGGTGCAATTTATTTACAACCTGACTTGACAAATAAATTAACAATGGATCAAATTCAATGTTGCTGCCCCTTTTTGACACTCCCAGGCTGGGATAATTTTCTAGTGTTTTTTTTTGTTTGTTTTTTTAAACTAGGGGTTACAATTCAGAAAATGTATTAATATTTGTTAAGTAACTGGGAAATACTTTGCTTCATATTGTTTCTATGACAGTCTTTAATTTTTTTGTGTCCAAGGGACTGAGGTGGATTACTTTTTTAAGGGATCATCAAAGGATAACTCACTCATACGGAAGAGGATTAGGGCCACACAGGAGGTTCAAGGTTCAAGGTTCAAGGTTCAAGGTTTTTATTTGCCATTTGTGCTTAAACAGACAGTCCAGGCACATTGGAAATCTTGTGCGGGTTCTACGAGTCAGTAGTACGAAACATAAACACACTTAAGGATAAATATAAATATAAAAGTATAAAAGTAATAATAAAAAAATGTCGAAGATGTGGGGAAATAAAAAATAAAGAAATATACAGTTATACAGCAGATTATGGGGTGTATTGCACATTTCTGACATTGCACATTTATCAGGGAGGGAATATTGCACATAATAATACACATGGTTAGGTGAGGTAGTGTCTGGTAATTTACAGAGAGTTCAGTGGTTTTGATTTGCCATCAGTCTGACTGTGGCCGGGAAAAAACTGTTAAAAAAGCGAGTTCTGTGTGTTTTGATGCTGTCCGCTCTGCTGTGCCTCAGGTTGTACTTGCAGCGTTTGTGTTTGAGCAGAGTGTGAGCGGGGTGGAGTGAGTCTCTGATGATTCCCTCTGCTCTTTTCCTACAACGCTGCGTATACATGGAGTCCATGGTAGGAAGTTTTGTCCCAATAATCCTTTCCCCAGTCTTTATGACTCTCTGCAGGGCCTTCCTCTCTGCCTGTGTGGTGTTCCCGTACCAGACAGTGATGCCTGCGGTGAGGATGCTCTCTATCAGTCCTCTGTAGGCCAGGGTGAGAGGGCGGTGGTTCAGTCCAGCTTTCCTGAGCAGCCTGATGAAGTACATTCTTTGCTGGGCTTTTTTCACTGTGGCTGTGGTGTTACAAGCCCAGCTCAGGTCAGATGTTACCTGCAGTCCCAGGAACCTGTAGCTGTCTGTCCTCTCCACCTCAGTCCCGCTAATGAATAGAGGCTGTAGAGGGGGGGGTTTCTTCCTGAAGTCCAGGATTAATTCCCTGGTCTTGTCTGTGTTGAGGAGGAGGTCGTTCTCCTCTCCGTAGACAGTGATGTTGTTGACCAGGGCCCTGTATCCTGACTCGTCTCCCCCCTTGATGAGCCCCAGGATGGTGGTGTCATCAGCGTATTTAATGATGATGGAGCTGTCCTGGGTGGAGACACAGTCATGTGTGTACAGGGTGAAGAGTTTGGGGCTGAGGCAGCAGCCCTGTGGTGATCCAGTGCTGACTCTGATTTCAGCAGACACTCGTCCTCCCATCTTCACCGCCTGGGGCCTTTCGGTCAGGAAGTCCAGGATCCAGTTGCAGGTGGGAGTAGGGACTCCAAGGTCTGCCAGCTTTACGATCAGTCTGCCTGGGTGGATGGTGTTAAATGCAGAGCTGTAGTCCAGGAAGAGCATCCTGGCATACGCTCTGCTGCTCTCCAGGTGTTGCAGGGTGTGGTGAAGAGCTAATGCTACCGCGTCGTCCACTGATCGGTTGGGGCGGTAGGCGAACTGGAGGGGGTCCACATTGTCTGGAACCATGTTGTTGATGTGGGTGAGGACTAATTTTTCCAGGCACTTCATGGCGACTGGTGTGAGTGCCACTGGCCTGAAGTCATTTAGGGTGGGTGTGTCTGGTCTTTTAGGGACTGGTATGATGGTGGAGGTTTTGAAGATACGGGGGACTACAGCCTGAGATAGTGATGTGTTGAAGATATCAGTATACACACCGGCCAGTTGTTCTCCACAGGCCTTCAGTACTCTGGGAGGCACTCCGTCGGGTCCCACCGCTTTGTGGGGGTTCACCTTCTTCAGAGCCTTCAGGACCTGTGTGTGTGTCACCTGGAAGGCAGTGTCCGTGGGGTCACAGGGGGTTTTTGAGGGTGAGTCTGTGTTCAGCCTGTCGAACCTCGCATAGAAGTTGTTCAGGCTGTCTGGGAGTGTGACGTCCCGGGGGTCTTTGGTTGTTGTGGTCCTCCTGTAGTTAGTGACAGACTGGATTCCCTGCCACATGCTGCGTGTGTTGTGGTTGAGGTAGTAGCCTTCAAGCTTTTGGGAGTGAGCCCTCTTTGCTGCTCTGATGGACTTCTGCAGCTCGTACCGGGCTCTCTTATACTCCCCGTGGTCTCCTGACTTGAAGGCCTCCCGCCTCTCAGATTTCTCAGATTTCTCAGAGGAACTCAGATTTCTGACTTTATTCTCAGAATTATGACTTTATTCTTAGAATTATGACTTTATTCTGACTTTAAAACCAGAATTCTGACTTTTTTCTGGCTAAAATCAGAACTCTGACTTTATTCTCAGAATTCTGACTTTATTCTGACTTTAAACTCAGAATTCTGACTTTATTCTCAGATAACACCTATAAGACAGCTGCTCCAATCATCATGCAGAACGCCAGTGTGACATCAGAAAACCTTTTAAGAACAAAAAAGATAAAGATTGTATAGGCTAAGTTTGGTTTCCCTGTGGATAAAGTATTGGTCTCATGTTTTCTTGTTCCACAGAATGTTGGAGCCCTCTGAGCAGACTACGTCCCGTGGAAATCACAACCTCAAGTAACAGCAGGTTTGTCGGGTTGACAGACTGTGATGTTGCGAAATTTGTGATCAACTATGTTGATTTCTTGAGAATGAAAACTACCTGAAGTCACTTTTTACTGGAATATATAACCTCAGCTAAAGTTAGTTAGTGTTTACTAAGTGTGTTGGCTTCAGGTTGTTAGAACATTGTGTGTCCTGAACATATAGAACAGCTTGCATATAGCCCTTGGTTGAGTGGTCGGATTTATGACTCTAACATACATTAACTACTATAGAATGCAAAGACGCAACAGAGTCGTCATGACTCACCTTTTCACATTTTCCCAGATGATGAAGCTCAAGCTCTTTACTGGATCGCTGTCTTTGCTCGAAGTGGATCAGGACTCTATGTCCTGGATTAAGACTTGAGATGAGTTTTTTGAAAATTCAAACTGCAGCTGTGATTTTGCAGTTATGTCTACTACTGGAGTGAGTACTAATATTACCGTGGTACTGATACATAAGTACTTATTTTCTAATACTACTGTTAGTTACTAGATCCTACTACTAAATGTTAATACGACAGTTAATGTCAGGGTTCGGTACTGAAACACTCCCTCACACACACACACACACACACACACCAGGTTGGGAGCCAATGACAACTTTGTTCCAACACAAATATATTGGAAGAATTTTATTTACTGTAACATTATTGTGATCCACTTTGGTTTCATGTATTCTTTGAATTTGTTGTTGTTATGTACATGTACTTTAAAAAGTACAAGTTCAGCACTCTCCAAGCACCAGCATAGTTTTTAAAGTTATCAAAAAAACACAGATTAACACTATTTAATACTGTATTATTACTACCATTACTACCATTGCCTGAGTACTAATACTGTAGCACAGCAGTACAAATGCTTCTTACTTCCAGCTACGAGGAATTTGACTATAACATTTGAAATAAAAGTAAAATCCTAAGATATTAAAAAATGTATACAGTAATACAAACACAAGATATGTACATAAGGTGCAGTGGGTAAAAGGAATTATTATTTACCTTTTTTTATATATGGTTTGCATTAATATGTGACACATAAATCTGCATTTGTAAACATGAATATAATGTTGGCTGCATTGTGGACTGCTCATGACACTGACCACAGAGAGAAGGAAACTGCATGTACAGGTTATTGTCTCTGGTTTTATGGTTTTCTGCCCCAAATCTGGTGCGTAACCAGGCTCAAAGTCCATGGAGGACACAAAGGTGGAAAATGCATACAAAGGATTTATTTATCAGCAATACAATCGAGAAAAAAAAAATACTTTGGAGTGAGCTCGATTTATCAGTGGCATCAGTAGTGTAGTGCATGTGTGTGGAAATATTGTGTTTTGAAGTGTAAAAGTAACAAAAAGAAGGCAAATAGGTGTTGGCTCTGGAGAGGGTGATGGCAGGAATGAGAGTGAACCCAATGTCACACCCTCACAGTACACATACACACCCACAGTACTGCTGTACTGATCGTGCCCTCTAAGAAGTTGTTGACTCTGTATTTTTGTTTAATCCATAGAGTGATGTATGTCTATTTCTGTTTAACTCATAGAGTGATGTATGTCTTCAAGACCTGCAGGTAACACACACACACACTGACCTGGGACCAGTTTAGGAAAAATCTGCAAAAGCTTTGTATTATTTGGGGTTTTTATTCACATAGAACAGTTGTTGTTTTGGGATCCCTACAACCCCACTGGGAAAACAATAATGTCATAGCCCCACCTGTATGTTGCTCTTGCATGTGCTATCGCTATCTCTGTCAACATTAGTGTCTTATGATGAACAGTTTGTTTGAAGACAAACAAAAAAATGATTGTATAGGGAAGGTTTTGTTTCCATGTGGATAAAGCACTGGTCTCATGTTTGGGTTTGTGTCTCTTTACACAGAATGTTGGAACCCTCTGAGCAGACTGAGAGCAGTCGTGGGTCAGTATCTGAGTGTCACCTCTTCCAATGTTGTGTTGCACACAATTAAAATAGTCTCCTGTGGTGATGCCACAAAGGGACAAGTAACAGCAAGTTTGTCTGGTTGACCCCTCTCGGCTGTGATGGGCTATAGGTCCTCCTCTAACCTGCTGTTTGCTATTCCTCATATTCATATTCATCACCAGAGACAATGCTAACATGGTCTCTTCCTTTGTCCTTTGTCCGTTCTCTGGTCCCACAACCACATGTCACACTGTTCACATTCAAGAAGTGATGATACAGAATGCGTGCACTGTCTGTCTCTTGAGTGTTTTCATAAGAATGTATTTGTTAGCTCGGTACAGGTTCAATTCAATTCAATTCAATTTTATTTGTATAGTGCCAAATCACAACCTACATTATCTCAAGGCACTGTACATAGACGACATCGAGGAGAGCAGAGAAACCCAACAGTTTACACAATGAGCAAACACTAGGCATCAGTGGAGAGAAAAAACTCCCTCTTAACAGGAAGAAATCTCTGACAGAACCAGGCTCAGAGATGTGCAGTCATCTGTCTCGACCGGTTGGGGTGAAGGGAAAATGGGGGACAGAGGAGAGGTGGGAGACAGAAAGGGGGGAGAGAAAGGACAAGAGGGAGATGAGGTAGAGACAGAGAGAGAGAGACCAGGAGCAGATACACAACAACTGTATCAAGTTTATACAGTAAATGATGACATGTTTATAGCAATACAATCAAATGTATAAAAGCAGCAGCAGCAGCAGAGAGTGTAATTATAGCATAATAATAATGGTGATGATAAGTATGAAAATAGCCTCGAAAACTGGATCTGAATCCTGCAACCTGCAAGATGAGGATACAGAGAGAGAGAGGGGAAAGGAAGGAAAGACACAAACTAGGGAGAGAAAGAGACAAGGTTAATGACATATACAAAGTCATATTCATACCCTGAGTGTGAGAGAGTGAGTGTGAGTGCACCACAGGAAATTCCCCCCGCAGTCTAGATCTATAGCAGCATAACTAACTATAGGTGACTCCTTAGGAAGACTTTAGCAAATCAGAGAGCAGATAGATCATCCACTCTGGTTGATGTTGATGTGTGTGTAATCTGCAGATCTGCTGCTGAAAACATCAATATTACCCACGAAGGCCACCTGGAATCTCCTGACCAGTAAGTGTAGTATGCTCATCTTCATCCTTTTCATCTTCTATAGAGCAGGAAAATGTTTGCAGTGTTAAGCATTTCAGACTTTTAGGGTGCTAAAACCAAAACCTTGTTCTGGAATCACTAATAGATTTGTGTGTTTTTCCTGATCAGCAAACCTTTGTGTTTGTGTTTCAGTGTAAAGTACAAACAGCCCAGCATCATCCATGGGTAAGTATCACTCACTGTCATCCTGACTGCCTCATTGCTTGTTGATGACATGAGCTTATGTCTTTCGTCATAGTCGTACTGATGTAGTGACGGTGACTCCTTGGTTGGCTCCTGTTGTCTGGGAAGGATCTTTTAACCTGGATCTCTTGGACGCCATCTACAAACCAAAGAACATCAGCATCGCAGCTACTGTGTTCGCTGTGGGAAAGTATGATGTCACAATGCTCTGATCTGCATGTAACCATGAATGCAACGCTTCTAGTTTTACCTTTAACCTGGAGGTGACCCCTCTCATCTTCTCCACAGGTACACCATGTTCCTGAAGGCTTTCCTGGAAACAGCAGAACAGCACTTCTTTGTAGGTTTCACTGTCCACATGCACGTCTTTACCGACAAGCCAAAGGACGTGCCCCAAGTCAAAATGGCTGCTGGCAGAAAGGTAAAGGACTTTAGTTCTGTTTCCCTAACCCTCGTTCCATCATGTTTTAAAGACATCTTCTTCTCCGCCTCCAGTTGATAGTGCATACCATACCCAGTGCCGACCGTTGGCAGGAGATCTCTGCACGCAGGATGGATATCATCCAGAAATTGATAGAGGAGGAGCTTCAAGATAACACCGACTACATCTTCTGTCTGGATGTGGACTCCAAGTTCCATGGCCACTGGGGGACAGAGTCGTTAGGCAGACTAGTTGCCGTGATTCATCCAGGTCAAAAGAGAATCCTTCCTCCTTGTTGCGACAAAGCCCAGGCTACAACCCAGTGGACTGCACCAACAGACTTGATGGTGCTGTCAACTGGGTTGTTGTTCACAGCCACTGACCCCCGTGACACAATTGCAGCAGTCTGGTGCTTCTTTTTCTTGATCTTCCTGGTTTTAAGAACGGTCCCTTCTCTTTTTTACATGAGTCTACAGGATACTACAAAACCAATCGTGATGTGCTACCTTATGAGCGGCGGCTATCCTCCAATGCCTACATCAGTCCTGGGGAGGGTGACTTCTACTACTGTGGAGGGGCATATGGAGGCCAAGTAAAGGACGTACATCAGCTCACCAAAACTTGCAGTGAAAACTTCAAGGATGATACGAAAAGAGGCACTGAGGCAGCCTGGCAGGAGGAGAGTCACCTAAACAGGTAAGAAGAGCTACCAGGACAGGTGCTGACCCTGGCTGTCTTTGTGATGACTCTTTTAAATTGACCACATAGAAATAAAGCTTGTTGGATTGTGTCTGGATGTCCACACTGGCAGAGACCATCTGGGTGTTTTCCTATCATTTTCAGCTAGCTGGCTAATCCACAATGCCCCAATTTCAGTTTACTTCATCCCTTATCTTCAACTTCATTGAAAGTCACTTATTTCTAACAGAAGGCTGCAGAGAGTAGTCATGACAATCCTTCTTTTCTGTCTGCCCCCCCTCTTGTCGCTGTCTCACCACATTTTCTTTAAAGACACTGATACATTTAACTTTTACTTGACAAGGCTTTAGATCCATTATTTCCGTGGCCTATGCTTCTTTAGCCAGTCCATCAAACATTTGTTTTCCTCTACAATTTTAGGTACATGTGGATCAACAAGCCCACTAAGCTTTTATCACCTGAGTACCTGTGGCAGGACTTCAAAGACAAGGAGCCTGAAATTCACACCATCAGGTTCTCTGGAGTCATCAAGAACTACGCTGCGATTCGTCCCAACGCCTAAGAGTGTTGACAGCGTGCCAGAAATGCAACTGTTTTTGTTTCATATTATTAGGTCAGATCCAAAAGGACTTACTTAGAATCACCCAGAATGTGAACATGAAGGAAAAAAAGATGAATAAAGACAAATTATTCATTTTTATTAAGCTATTAAGTTGTTATGAACTTTGATTACTAGCAGCTCTCTAACCCCTGAAGGCCCTGGTATACTCGTGCATCAGGGTCCTGTAGTATCTGACTTCACCATCGGGTGGCCGTACAAGTTCGTACCAAAGAAGAAGAGAACGATGCTACAGCTCCCAAACACGTCCCGAACACGTCTGGTTCGAGCAGCTCATCAGCTGAAAGGTCCATCGGGCAGGGGAGTCATGGTGTCAGCCAGTTCAAGGGTTGCCACGTTGAGGCTTGGATGACTATCCTTGGCGACTACTTCAAAAAAGAATTTCTGCTTGGTGAGCTGGGCTTAATACTCGGAAATTAATTTTTTGCATGCGCTAGCAATGCGCATCCAACACGCTCTTGGCAACACAGTCCCAAAATCTGAGCTGCATGGGCAAATTGCATCATGTGCTCAGCGTTGGGTCCGCTGTGTGCAAAAGTATACCAGGGCCTTAACCCTCAAGATGGCAAGCTACCCTCAGAGTGAAAACGCTGTACAGCATTAACCAGTACCAGTACCAAAATTGTAGAATATTTACTGCCCACACACCTATTCATTTCCTTGCAACCTTGCTGCCAATAACTTATCCCCTGACACTCTGGCAGTCAATGTGTTTACATACATGTTAAATGTCAGATTTAATACAGGCTAAGAAAATAATTTGGTTTTCTTAATGTCATGGATTTATTTGCTGTGTACGTCTGCCTTTACCTCCGTGAAGGCGGACGTACACAGCAAATAAATCCATTCTCTCCTTTGCATTCATACTCGGACTCAGCAAGTTGTCCGATTGCCTGTCTTCCTCGGATGATGGCCTTAGCTTGATTAAACTGTCCTTGTAAACATATAGACTTACTCTTGCATCTTCCAGTGTCACTGGACTTCATCGATTTAATGCACTGTTGGATCACATAATTAATGTAAATGCGGTGTTAGGTTTTCGGACATCCTCACTTATTACCAAGGGTCATAGTGAATAATATCAATCACCTCCATCGCAAAGACTGCTGCAGGATGAATAATAATAATAATAGATTTTATTTTTATTGCACTTTACATTTGAACAACAAATCCCAAAGTGCTACATTTTAAAAACAAGATAATAAAAGAAATAAATTAGCTGTATGCTTTTCTAAAAAGGTAGGTTTTGAGTTCTTTTTTAAAAGCATCCTCCGTCTGTGGAGCTCTGAGGTGGTCAGGAAGGGCATTCCACATACGGGGAGCGGCAGCTTCGAAAGCTCTGTCCCCCATGGTCTTGAGCCGTGTCCTGGGTGCGAGCAGACGGTGCTGTTGGCCTGACCAGGTCCTGGCTGACGAGTGTGGTGTGAGGAGGTCAGTGAGATAAGTGGGGGCATCACCGTGCAGACAGTGGTGGGTGTGCAGGAGGACCTTGTACTCAATGCGGGCGGAGATAGGGTGGCAGTGAAGGGAGTGGAGGATGGGGGTGATGTGCTCGTGCTTCCGCACCCTCATCAGGACCCTGGCAGTGCTGTTCTGAACATACTGGAGCTTTTTGAGGCTCCTGCCAGGGATCCCGATGAGGAGTGCGTAACAGTAATCCAACCTGTAGGAGACAAAGGCATGGACGAGTTTCTCTGCAGCTAGAAGGGAGAGGATGGGGCGGAGTTTGGAGATGTTACGGAGGTGAAAAAAGGAGGTTTTGCAGATGTGGGTGACATGATTGTCGAAGGAGAGGTGGTGGTCAAATTTGACCCCTAGGTTGGTAGCGGAGGGCGAGAGGGGAATGTTGTGGCCAAAAAGTGAAACTGAGGTTATGGGGGAAGAACGGAGTTGTTGAGGAGTACTGGTTTGGATGGCTTCTGTTTTTGAGCCGTTCAGCTGCAGGAAGTTTTGACTCATCCATGCGTTTATCTCCTCCAGGCAGGAGCCGAGACGAGCAACAGTGGCAGAGGGGGACCCAGAGGGGGAGACCTTAAGGTAGAGTTGTGTGTCGTCAGCATAGCAGTGGAAATTAATTCCATGCCTGCTGACGACACACCTGAGGGGAAGCACGTAGATGGTGAAGAGGGTTGGACCGAGCACGGAGCCCTGGGGGACCCCACAGGTGACAGTGTGGGGGCGAGATTTAGCATCCCCTAGGACCACGTGCTCGGCCCTGTCAGTGAGGTAGGAGCGGAACCAGTGAAGGGCAGTGTCAGAGAGGCCAATGAAGTGCTGGAGACGGTGGAGGAGGATGTTGTGGTCAATGGTGTCGAATGCAGCAGAGAGGTCGAGAAGAATGAGGAGGGATGTGGAACCGGAGTCAGAGGACATCAGCAGATCACTGGTGACTATGATGAGAGCTGTTTCTGTGCTGTGGGAAGGGCGGAAACCGGATTGTTGGCACTGCTCCTTCCTTTTGGTGAAGTTTGGTGCTGTGTCCTGCTTTATATTGCCTGAAGTTGGAGCTATTTGGGAAATGTAGCAGGGATATTCTCATCAAATATGAAAGATATCCACTGAGCTTTTCTTTGCTCATTGGCGGGGAGCTTGTGGAGTGTCTGGTATTGTTTATCACAACCAAGAACAGAGCAAACACTCGCTGAACCTTTTTTCAACATGTTCTCAACCTATATGTTCAGCAGCTACAACAAAAGTAGTTCTTCTTCTACGGTTGAAAGTACGTCACAGGATGTGCCCAGACTAGGAGGCGCTGCTGTTTACAGGAGTGGTGAGATACGCCAGTGATGTAATTAGTCAATGGAAGTGCCTTGCCGCTTTGTAGGGCTCAGGAAAACAATCAAACTCTGTGCAGACAGCAGTGGTTGAACTGATTGTTATGGACTTTTAGGGCTTCATAGACAAGGTAATGACATAGATACACACCCAAACGCAGCGTTAATTAGCACTATTAGCACTTTAAGCTCCTTGTGAATAAAACAGGCTCAAGTATGGATCACTGTCTTAGTTCTGAGTGGATCTGGACTCTATGTCCTGGATTCAGACCGAGATGATTTTGTTGAAAATTCTAATTGTGACTGTGTTATGTCTACTGCTGAGGTGAGTACGAATATTACCGTGGTACTTACCAAAGTACCTTTGGTAAGGTAAAACTAGAAGCGTTGCATTCATGGTTACATGCAGAGCAGAGCATTGTGACATACCAAAGTACTACTATTCCAAAGTTTTGATACTGCTGTTAGTTACTGCAACACTATTGCTACTGCTGCTACTACTACTAAATGTTAATACGACAGTTAATGTCAGGGTTCAGTACTGAAACTCTCTCTCACACACACACACCAGGTTGGGAACCAATGACAACTTTGTTCCAACACAAATATATTGGAAGAATTTTATGTACTGTAACATTATTGTAATCCACTATGGTTTCATGTATTCTTTGAGTTTGTTCTTATGTACATGTACTTGAAAAAGTACGAGTTCAGCACTTTCCAAGCACCAGCATAGTTTTAAAGTGATCAAAAAAACACAGATTAACACTAGTTAATACTGTATTATTACTACCATTGCCTGAATACTAATGCTGTAGCACAGCAGTACACATGCTTCTTATTTACATCTACGAGGAATTTAACTTGCTGTTTTGGTGCATTTAAATACAATAAAATAAAGAAATAAAAATAAAACCATAAGACATTAAAAAATGTATACAGTAACACAAACACAAGATATGTACATAAGGTGCAAAGGAATTATTATTGATCTGTTTTTTTGATATGGTTTGATATGTGACACATAAATCTGCATTTGTTAACATGAATATAATGTTGGCTGCATTGTGGACTGCTCATGACACTGACCACAGAGAGAAGGAAACTGCATGCACAGGTTATTGTCTCTGGTTTTATGGTTTTATGGTTTTCTGCCCCAAATCTGGTGCGTAACCAGGCTCAAAGTCTGTGGAGGACACGAAGGTGGAAAATGAATACAAAGGATTTATTTAACAGCAATACAATCGATAAAAAATAAATACTTTGGAGTTAGCTCGATTTATCAGTGGCATCAGTAGTGTAACAGTGCATGTGTGTGGAAATATGGTGTTTTGAAGTGTAAAGCAGAAGACATCATGGTCACAAGTTCAGCTCCACCCCTGGCAGGTTGTACTCAATTCCCTTGTACTTGACAGAGATGTCACACCCTCCCAGTACACATACTGGCTCTGTATGTATTGTTGACTGTATTTCTGTTTAATCTATAGAGTGATGTATCTTCAAAACCTGCAGGACTGAACTGGGGCCCGTACAAACAAAAAACCTGTAGGTGTGCCTTCAAATAAGTTACGTTAACACACCTAGAAAACCAAAATGTGCTCATAAAAATACAAGCTATAAAATAGTATACGTTTGAATTTTTTTTTTTTAGACCAGCATCTCATCATAGAAACCAAATTATTATTTGTGCTGTAATGAAGAACTTCCATCTGTGGTACTCACTTCTCCTACAATGATAATATCTAAAAATGATCTGGGGCTTCTATTTTCCCCCCGCTGCTGATCTCTGGCTCCCAGTGTTTGGTGTTGAGCAGTGTATTAGTGAAAATGCCCTTTATCAGAAAAAGCAGTTTTTTTCTCCATTTGCCATATAGGAATGTATACTGAAGGGTAGTGCAATTTATTCACAACCTGACTGAGAGTTGTTTGTTTCTATGTGGCCCTGTGATGGACTGGCAACCTGTCCAGGGTTTACTCCTGTGGGAAATAACTGGTTTTCTTCTTGTTTCCTGTAATGTTCTAAGACAACAATTAACAGTCAAGCTGTGAATGAATGTTGGGGTGATAATATGATAGGGAAAGGTCACCAGAAAAGGTCAACATGAGGGTTGCACATGATGGCATCTGGTAAAACATCAGATAACATTTACTGGGGTCATAAACATTAGGTATGGTGTTTGTTCTGTTTGTAACTTTGATGTTTGTGTATAAGTGGTGAAGCTTTTTGGAGGAAGGGGAGAGACCATTTTAGACTGTCCTTGGTGACAGTGTCTTTCCTCCATGCAAAAATCCATGCATGCAGTAAAGATATGATTCACTCAACACTGATGACTCAAGAATTTCTTTCACACTCCTCCTTTCAGCATATGTCTGCTGGGATTGGCACCAGCGCCCCCCGTGACCCTCACATGGAGGATAAAGGGATAAATAATGGATGGATGAAAAGTTAAAGAACAAAAACAGTAAAACATGAGCACAACCCATTCACTTGTTAGTGGCACAGGACAGTCAACAGCAACTTAGGGTCAAGATTCTTGTTCTAAATAAGCTAATAAGCTTTTTCAGTTGCCGCCCCTAGACTCTGGAATAAGCTCCTCCCCCATGAGATTCACGTTATCACTGACCTGGGCCTTTTTAAATCCCAACCTTCAAACATATTTTGATATTTTCATGTTTTGATTTATGTTGTTTTCACCTGCATAGTAATAGTAAAGGTTTAAGGCCGAACTAGCCTTTAACCTTTACTCTGTTTTCATGTGCTGTAAAGAAGTGCACTAAAAACACAGATTATTGGATTAAATTAGAATAAATGATGATAAAAATAATGAATAAAGTGTATCAGTTGTCAGAAAGTGGACAGATTTTTGGTGAAATGTGACGTTTCCTGTTTGTTTATTGCTTGAAATGAGAAAAAAAGTTTGATTTTGAAACCCCTTGAGTTAAGAGAGGGGACACATGATAACTCCATGTCTGTATGTGCTGACGTGACTTTATCACTGTGCTGAATGAAGGAAGTGATTGTGTAGAGCAGCTGCTGATAGGACTGAGTGAATTATGAGGCAAAGCTTTGTCGGCACAATTGAGCAACTGGGTCTCATCAACTCCCCCTTCTCAGAATAAAAGGGCTCTTTAATAACATTTAAGCTGTACTTTAAGCTTTATATTCTCACCTTTTTCCCCTTCAATTTGTCTTTTAGTACTACTGAGCAACAGAAAGTATCATTTACTTTATAAGCAGTACTGTGTGCATTAAGTACATGTACATTCATGCACAAATACTTATCAAATTAATATATATGTGTGTATATATACACACATATATGTATATATAAACATATACATATATGTATATATATATATATACTGTATATATATAGTGCTGAACAAATGTATTAAACCACCACCCAATGTAATATATGTATATATGTATATTTTTTTTTTATATATATATATAATTTCTTTAATGGTGAATATGTAGAAGATCTTTAACCAAAATGACATGACAGCGGCCAAAGCCCACATCTCTACGATTCCTCTCATGACAGATGTAAATCACCCAATGGCTATAATCTGGTATATAACTATGTTGATTAATGTGCAATGTGTGCACCCAAATAAAAAAAACAAGTTTGAATATTCTTTAGGTTTGATATAAAAAAAAAATATTTATATATGCATATTTTGTTATTTTGCATACAATACTCATTCACTCATCATCTTCTACCACTTTATCCTCCACATGAGGGCGCTGGTGCCAATCCCAGCTGACATAGGGCAAAAGGCAGGGTACGCAATGCTGAACTATTAAAATAATTGACACATTCATCTTTTTATTTTGAATTTGCTACAACATGTTGGATTCAAATGCAGTCCGCCGACCCCGTGTTGAAGACCTCTGTTTTAGGGGCACAGGACAGAGGCTCATGAAGAGAACATCTACTGTATCTCTGAGGACTTTGTTCGTCCCTTGTGACAGTTATCAAGCATCAAGGTTCAGCCAGCACAATGACCACACTCGTCAGGTGACCTCTCCTCCTTGTGTTGCGGTTGATGAAGTTGTGATGAGTCATGATTGACTCAGCGTGTGGAGCGTCTGTATAAAAGCCAGCATCTCCCTGACAGAAGCCACCGTTCAACAACCCCAGGAGTTCAGGTACGGTGTGTGTCTGTCTGTCGCCTTTGCACATTTTGCTCTCATTCTGTTGAAACTTTGACATTTTTATTCTTCTTCTTTTCTTTTCTTTTTTTTACACTCTTTAGGTTAGACTTGCTCAACTGCAGCCATGAAATTCTCCCTCGTCGCCGCTCTTGTTGTAGTACTGGCCGTTGTCCACGGTAAGACTCGATTTGAATTTCCTCAAAAACTCTGTCAGACCTGACTGAGGGAGCGTTTGTGTGTATACAGCAGCAGCAGCAGCAGCGCACGAAGCGAGCATTCACTGTTGAGCAGTAGAATTCGCTTCTGAAACTGCTCTGTGTTGCTGTCGCTGTCATCTCACAAAAACACTCTTATAATTTGGACAGATGTTGTGATAGCAGTACGATTCGTAATGTTGTTGTTGTTTTTAAAAGCCCAACTGTCACTTTAAACTAAACAAAAACTAAAATATGATCCTTTTTTTTGCATTATTGTGGCACTGAAGTCCTGCAGCACTGCTAAAGTTCATCACAATTTTATTTTTGTCATACATTTATCATTATTTATTAAGTAAATGCAGGGTCTTGGTTGTATTGCAATTTGGATGGTGTGTGTTTTCTTGTATTTGTCTCCTCTTGAGGACCTTTTCTTGGCATAAACACTGACCTTGTCAGAACCAGTAGTCCTCACAGAGACTAAAGCCTGGTCCCAATGAGGCAGAACCTGAGAAACTGGTTAAGTTAAGGTTAGGGATAATGCTTTGTTTAGGCAGTGCAGTTTCTTTACATAGATTGACAGATGGATTAGTGTGTTTCTGATCTAGATTAAGTTCTAATAGATACTTGTGTGTGTGTGTGTGTTCTCACAGGCTCTGAGGCCAAATCACTGCTGAAGCAGGACATCCAGTCCGAGGTGGACAAGGTGACCAAGCTGATCAGAGACATGTCTGCCAGCATCACTGCTGCAACCCAGGACATGGTGGAGAAGGTGAAGGTTCTTGAGTTGACCAACACTGCACAGTAAGTATAAATTGTGATTCATTTTTTTTAAGCTGATCCCTTGTAAATGTCTGGTTTGGAATTACATGTCATTATTTTATTATATAAAATGTCATTATACACAAATATGCTCTACTTCTCATTTACGTTGTGAATTTGGTTGCCGTAGTTTTACCACTTTTAAAATGTGGGCCTCCATCTGGGAAACCCTGCATTAGACCTGACACTTTTTAACAGAATGTCCTCCGTCTCCCACAGGACTTACGTGGAGGACAGCAGGACCAAGATCCAGCCCCTGGTGGACAAAGTCCAGGCTGAAGCCGCCAAGCTGCAGGAGCAGGTCAAGCCCTACATCGCCAACATTGAGGATCAGATGAAGCCTCTGACTGATAACTTCAACGCCCAGGTCAAGCCTCTGACTGACGACTTCTACGCCCAGGTGCAGCCTCTGACCACTTTGATGGAAAAGTTCTTCCAGCAGGTGATGGATCAGACCAAGGCCCTGCTCCCCCCTCAGTAAAGCCTTCCCTTGGTTCGCTCCAGCTCCACCGTGACATCTGAGGAGAAGGTTCTAGCTGCAGCGGCAGCCACTCAGGAAAACACGTCCACTCTCTGTGACCCCAACTTTTACACCCAGTCTCTTCTGTGACCCAATGGGCATCAAGTGGGCGTGTCTTGCCATGGGTGTGTTTTCCTAAGAGGCTTCAAGTTGGACATAAAACATGAGTACCTGAAGGCTGCAGTGCTCATGTGTCGCCTCCACTCGTGTTTGTCTTTCGCACTCCTTCATCTTTACAACATCTGAGATGTGATGATTTAATGTCATTAAAGGGGTTTGAACGTTGAGGTGCTGAGCTGACTCATTCTTTCTTAATCTCAGCCAGATTACATTTGCATTCTGAGTGCAAGGCGTTCATTTATTTAAAGGGAGAAAAAAAAACAAAAAACAAAAACAACAACGAAAAAAACCATCAACAGACGGCTTCACCTCTGACCGTTCACTGGAGTGTTTCATCATTCATGGTTCAATATTCAGAAGAATGGTGTTGAATTGATTACAGTCAAATTTACAGTTTGGATTATGGATGAGATTAACCTAAATCCTAACTGTATTGACCCTGAGCCAACAATGAATCACTTTATCTGATTGAAATGTTCACAGTGACATTTGTATAAATGGAAGGTGAGATTTGAATACAAAACAAATGGAGTAGGCAATTTATTAAAGCTACAGTTTGCAAAATATGTCAACATTTATTGGTGAAGTTGCAGCTGAATATCCTCAACCTTTCCCTCCAAGTCTTTTAGCCAGCATCAAAACTCAAAACATGTTTAGTTTGTCCACTGTGGGCTACTGTAAAAACATGGTGGTACAAAGTGGCCCCGATATAAATGTAAAAGGCTCATTCTGGAGTCATTTAAAACAACAGTCCTTACAAACTGTACACCCAACAAAAGTATAATTATCTTTAATTTGAGCCATATTAAAATAATTTTGCACATGACCTCTTCTGTATTTTCTTCTGAAGTCTGTATTTTTGACAAGAGGACAAACACACCTTCAATGTGTGAAGAAAGGAAAAGGAAGAAAAGGGGGGAAAAGAAACCACATACACAGAAAGATGAAAATAATGTACACTGGTCAACATTTAATCACAACAGATATTTTTTTCAATTAGCCCTTTAAGCCCATAGCCTATTTTATGGGTCTCTGCTCATAATGAAATGAGTATATCTCTGCAACCACAAGGTCTATTTGAGTACTTTGGGTGTAAATACCAGTACATGTGTTAATGATGAAGAGTAAATGAAGATGGCACACAAAAAAAATGAAAAGAATTCTGGCTCGCCTGTAGAAAAAAGTATCTCTTTGGAATGATGCAGCTGCAGCTCTAAACTTCAATCAAATCCAAGTACAACATGTGAACATCATCTCTGCAAAGTTTGACTTTAGTATGACTAAAGTCAAACTTTCATGCAGAAAGTACATGCGCGGTCTCATTTGGCACATTTTGACAACTACTTCACTTCACTTTTAATATCAATAAAACAGTTTATGGCTTTGTATTAAAGTTCCAGCAGATTTATATATATTTTACATTCCAAAAACCAACACCAGATGGCGCAATAGAGCTGTGTCTCTCTTTGCTGGCCTGTATCTCAGCGAGGGGTGGGTCTTTATGAATGATCGACATCTCATTGGCTTTCTTACAGCCAATAGAAGGACAAACACTTGATTGACAGCTTTGTTAGCCAATGAGAAGCAGCAAAATGGCCGGATGTGACACATGTGGTAATGCTTCCCCTAGGGTCCTTACGTCAGCTAGAGGCGCACGGAGTGTTTTGAGTGTAACACCGGAAGTCCGTCTGACGTGACAGAGTGTTTTTTTTCCATTGAAAAATCAATTTTCGCGGATAAACATCAAAGGTAAGAGCAATTTTACAGTAGTTGATATAACGCTCCAACACTTTTTCCAAAACACACTCCATACGGCGAGTGGGTTGACGCAGCGGTTCCGTACAAAGTTTGATATGTAGTCATTCATATAGTTGTTATTTGAGCTGTGTTTGTCACATTTAAAATATACAGCCTTGTAGCCCAGAGGCTGCTGTTTAATTGGATGTCCAGCGTCAATATATTCCCTCTGGGTTCAGTTTTTACTCCCGACCCTTTTTTTTATGCAGAACCTCTCAACCCCCCCCCCCTCCGCCCCATTGGGGGGACCTTCGGGTTTAATGGAAAGCATTCTACTGCTTTCCAGTTGTCCTGGAAACGTTTACTGTGTATCATGTCCACATGTCAAATGTGGGAGAACACTGTGGAAAATGAGATGACATGAAAGGAAAGAGGGTAATACAATCTTTAACTCGTAAAGTGAATGCACCGTCTGCCAAACTGATCAATATATCAGATGCAGTGTCACTCAATAACAAAATAATAACCATCGTTGGAAACAACGCTATGAGCGTGATTGTTTCTATGTCTGTAACATAATGAAGACTATGTGTTATTGGTGACTTGATACAACGTGGGGTAGCTCAGTGGTTAAGACTGGTACCCTGTGTGCAAAAGACATCATGGTCGCAAGTTCAACTCCTCGCGTCTGCTAAATGACATGTAATGTAACGTCTGACAACCAAATTCAGGGTAATTTTCCTTCATAAAAGTCAATTTACACTTTTTACACAATTAACCTGAAAACTAATTGGGTTGAGGTCAAGTTTACAGTGTGGATTATAGATTGAGATGAACCAAAATTCAGGAGCCAATAATTCATTACACTGAAGTGAAATCTGTCCCAAAACCTAGGTTGATTTCATGATGACCTTAAAGAAGCAGCTGTAAACTAAACATTACATTCTCATGCCACAGTTTTTAGTGTTATTTTTCAGGTTAAAGGACAGACCGTTGCGTTGCTCGCTCCTGTATTTTACTGCCCCCCACTGCCTACTGTTAACAGAACACCAGCCTTGCAGGATCAGGGCAACTGACCCAAAATCAGGGGGTATTACAAAGTCTCGCGTGAAACGCAAATTTCTTAACAGCACCAGACCCACAAGGTAGCAGCTATAAGATCAAGGCAACAATAGCATTATTTTAGATCCATGGTTCCCAGCCTAAGGTCCAAGTCCCCCTCAGTAGGCGCTGGAGATCACATGTGAGTGCAGAGCTTCGTCTGCTCTGAGGTTGTGAGGTTATTAATATGATATTTGAGCCTATTATATGTAGAAAATCCTAATCACACTCAATTGGATAATCAGAATGCACAGTTTTTGGTCCACCTTTATTTTTATTAAACTATTCATTACCAACACCTCTGTGACCTCTGAATTTAGCAGCTGTACCTGATCATGTAACTGTTGTCAGTGTCTGCACAATAAAATATCACGTCTGAGAAATGTAAAACTACTCAAGACTCACTGGAATCAAAAAAAGAAAACAAGGCAATATCTTATAAGAGTTACCTTGGTTTTGATTTTATGGCAGCACAGGACAGTTTTCTTTTTTATCCATATTCACTATGAGAATAGGAACAAATTGCTGTTTATTTCACATCACGTCACATCAAGTCGAAATCGAGTGATTCAAACTATAATCAGTAATTTCCGTATGCCGGGGTTTAAAACACAAACTCAAAGCAGTAGTGCTGTTTTGTTTTTAGATTTTGTTCCTAATATCTTGAGACGTAAAACATATGTAAACATATTTGTATAAAATGCTATGACATAGTCTAATGTACCTGGTGTGAAGACGTGGTTGTTTGTACATTTGAAGATTAGCGTTTTGTTGTATAATTTGGGGAGTATTGAGAACAGCTGTTGGTTTTATTGATCTCCCTGAACTCTCATTTGTCTTCTGTCCCCTTTTAAACAAGTGAAGTAAGGACACACACAAGTACTTGGCTGTGTTATTTATTGATCATTGTTTAAAAAAGAGTAATCACCTCCACCACAATAAAAAAAAGGAAACAGATTATGAACACATGAAAATTCATGTTTGAACTCACAAATTCACCTCAAATAGAGTTGCACCCGTTAATACATTCATAGTCATTAACCCTTTAAAACCTAAGCCTCAAAATGTCCGTCTGGAAATTTAGACTGTGCTTTTGTCCATTTATCCAGAATAACCTTCAATATCTGGCAGTTATTTACAATTTACTGCATGTTGAAATAGTGTATTAACAATTTGAAATTAAGAAAAATGTTTTATTAGGAAAAAAACTGTAGTTGTACAACACCACGAATTTTTCTCGTTAAATTTGAAAGTACAAAACATATTTAAAATAACAGTTTTCATCTCAATGTCCAAAGAAATGGAAACTATGTACAGGCATTTCTCGAACTCTCACCTCTCTGAAAAAAGGGTGAAGTAAAGTCATGAAGAAGTTATGATTTAATTTTTTTTGGGTATACATTTGCATTTTTATGTCATTATGCTTCACATTTGAACAGAGCTGTGTGACTTATATATATATAATAATCCAGATTTAACCTAATCTAATCATTCTTTTTGTTTTTTTCTTCAATAAACAAAACACGTTTTATAATTTTTCTACATTTTTCTAAAATTTCTTTGCGCTGTATAAAAATGTGATGTAATCACAGTCATTTTGGTTTGTGGACATTTGCGATCATCAGCGTCATCATTTTTCGAGATCTGGGAAACACAGATCGACACGTTTGTTTACATCTTATGGACCGAACAACTCGTCCACTCTGAAAGCCATCGTCAGCTGCAGCCCCAAAAGATTTAAAATTAAAAATTAAAACTGTTAAGTTGAAGCGTGTGTCTCAGATCAGTGAGGGAGACAATGACTTGTTGTCTGAGTAAACAAAAAACAACAAAATCACTAGTCTTCCACGCTGCTGTGGACATCATCATCATCATCATCATCATCATCATCATCCAGGCAATTTAGAACCAAGAGATTTGATTCAGAATATAATATAACATTAATATCATACATACAAACACACCTGTGATCCTTTGGAGGTCGTAAAATAATAAATCACTGTCACATAATTTAACATGACATACAACATACAGCCAGCCAAACAGACAAAAATCAAGAATTTAACAAAAACTTTAAATGAAATTTAAAACACACATGTAATTACAACGTATGTAATATATATCTCATCATCCTCTAAAGGTTTGCAGGATATATGGAGCCATTATAGGCTTATATTCTTTACTTCTAAATGAAACATATGTGCACACCACTCCTCTGTCCTCTTTTATAGTTGTTAAAATTCTTAAGTACTTTATTTTGGATGCGATTTTGCTGTATTCTCCCGTGCAAGGGCAACTGAATATAAAATAGACTAGACTAGAATGGAGAGAGCCTTTCTTTTTTTTTATATTGTCGTCGTACAAATGAAACAACAAATTTGGGAGTGCTTCTTCAAATCAATGCAGGAAAAAAAAAAAAACTACAACAACAAAAACGTCACGGGCAAATGGAACAGACATGAAACCATGTTGGAACAGAAAGAATTTAAAAAAAGAATAATAACCTCTCGTTCTAACTACAAATCAAAGCATTTGAATATAAACAATCTTCTATCTATCTCCTCCTGTTCCCATCCTCCTCCTTCCTGCTCTGTTGCCAGGCTACGCGCCGTACTCAAGATGGCCTCCTTGAGCTGTAATGTAAGATTCAAACCCTTGTGTGTATAAAGACAAGGGAAGGACGGGGGTGGGGGTTGCTTTCAGGGGAGAGAAAAAAAAAAGCTACCTCCAAAGCTCTCCTTCAAAACCAAACCTTCTCCAGAAACCTTCACGCTCCTCGTCTGGAGGCCGCGGCCTGTGTGTCACGGGCGGCGCCGTTCGTCCAGAGCGACCTTCTCCTTGTGCTCGCACGCGTTAAACAAAGCTGTCGAGAGAACATCTGTGGAAAAGAGACTCACTTCAATAAAAAAGTAAAAGGAGCAAGTCGTCGTCCCCACCCCACCCCCCTCTTTCCATGCAGGTTATTATTTGTGACGACTGCAGCCGTTTTTGTTATTTTAAAACCATCGACTGCGCAACTGGGTTTACAACTAATACATCTTTTTTTTTTTCCTTTTGCTTTTTGTGATAAGACATTTTCTTAAAAAAAAAAAAAAAAATATTAAAAGGTCAGCGGTCTTTAGTAGCCCAGTTTACCCTTCGTGCTTATGAGGCACAGATCTGTGCCGCAGGTGCACCCTTGGTAAACTGCAGTGGGAATGAGACACGAGTCAAAATGATGATTGATTTTGTATCATAAAAAACCGAAGTAACACAAATTTAATCGGATTTCAAAAATTTGGTGTGTGTTTATATAGTAACAAACGTTTTCATGATTGCCTATAGGTTGTGGTAAAAATAAGGATATAAGACGCTGTATATTGCACACTCTTAAAGCCTCTGTATATACGTTTTAACAGCAGCCTGAATTCTCTGTGGAAACCTTCTCCTTGTCCTTGAATTTGTTCGAGTTAGAAACAAGAAAACAGGTTTTCAAGAGAACGAGTCCCATTTTATTCTGTACTGCATTCACCTAAAATATCATTTTGAAAACCTGGAAATGTTCTGTTGTTTGAGTTAAGTTTGCAGTATGTTTTAAAACCAGGAACAAATGTGAGGTGGATTTCTTTCTGTCTTATTATTTGTCGTTTACAGTGTATTCGACTCTGACACAACAACACACACGCGTGCCAAAAAAACCCTGCAGAGAACGTGTCAGGAACATCTTCACTGATGATTCTGCAGGAAGGACAAGGCTGAGGGACGAAGGACGAAAGGCAGAGACTCGACGTGAAGACGGGGGACGGGGGTCAGCGTGCGTCAGGTGGTGGGGGGGGGGGGGGCGGCACGAACTGTGAGATCCAAGGCTCGGCACGACCAGTGACAACCCTGAGTCCTGGAACAGAGAGAGAACACACACCAGCTGATAAGCTGTCAGTCACTGCTGCGCCGTGTTTTCATGTGCTGACATCACTGTGATTCAGCTGTCAGTCAGAGACTCTGCTGGAGGGGACGGGGACGGGGAGGGGGGGGGATATTTTGGTTTAGACGTTTCCAACATCTAAAATATTGATCGTTTGTTGCTCCTATTCTGTAGTAAATTGAACATTCGGGACTTTGGGGCTGTGTTTAGGCTTTCTTGTCTTTCAATGTTTTTTAAATTGCATTCATTTGCACTAAATAAGCGCCGACTGTTAGACAATCGTCATCAAACAATAGGAACACTGACGCTCTGGGAACAGGTTTTCCACTCGTTTGAAAGACAATGTCATCACTGACGGGAAAAGCAGCGTCTGCTGAAAACGGCTGCATTCTTTTCACATTCCTGCTCCGTTAATAATTTAACATTAATATTAGTGTTTTGGCTCAGGACCGCTTTGGAAGGGAAGACGTGCAGTCGGTTGTGTCTCGCTGGCACTTTGCCGCTGAGTTAATGCTTCAGGCTGGACACGGGTCACAGTGGCGATGGAAACAAATGAAACATTCCATTAAACGCTTGAGTTATGCTTTTAAGTCGTCACTTTTACGCGCTTGAAATACCACGACGTGTGTCGTGAATATGTTTTGATATCAACTGCACGACTTGACTCGTTGAGTGAATTAATACTCTTTTCTTTTTTTCTTTCAAGATTAAAAAGTGACAACTCTCAGATCACGTCACGGACCCTCGGCACAGATGACGCCTGCATTGGTGAGTGAGTGAGTCTGAATATGACACAATGAAGTGTGTGCACGCGCTCATACATATGTCAGTGTGTGTGTGTGTGTCCATATTTTTGAGCCTTTCTGCTGCTTTCCATCAATTGTTTTAACCCTTCGTGGTCACGCGGCACAGATCTGTGCCGCAGGTGCCACCCATGGTGAATTGCATTGGGAATAATACACAACTCATTATTTCTGCTGTCGAGTCAAAGTTATGATTCATTTTATGTCGCGATTTTTACTTGTGACATAATAAAGTGGAGATAATTGTGCAGAAGTCACAAAATTAGACCGTTTGTCTTTCCTTTCTGTTCATAAAAATGAGTTCCACATGAACTTTGAACCGCGACGTGTTTCCAAATTTCACAAATTCAATCCAATTTTAAACATTTTGAGTACTTTTTGCTCAGGTGTGTTTATATAATTGGTGGAAATGTCAATTTTTTCTTTCATCAGATATAAGACACTCTACGTTTTTACAGCCTCGCGGCAATGGAAAAAAAAGCAGCCGAAATGCTCAGGCGTTCTGAGGGTTAAAGAACAACAGCCAGATTTCTGTGGCTGTCACATCCGTATGCAGCGATCTGATGTGCAGACCACACAAAAAGAAGAAATCGATAAGAGAAAGCAGGTGATGCAGATGTCAGGTATCATAGGGACGTTTCTGTGGCCGAGCAGAGCTGCTGCACACGGGAGAGGAAATGGCACAAATATACAAAAATGTGTTTAAGCATAATAATGAGACACACACACACATTTTTCTCATTGTGAAATCGTTGGCACTTACCATGGCGGGGGGGGGGGGGGGGTCATCCACAAGGGCGTCAATTGAAATGCAGGCGCACAGAAAAAAGAAGAAGGCATTTTCAGTGCACGGCGAGAAAGCAAAAAGGAGTCTTAAAATTGAACTCGCACAAAAAGAAAAGGAAAAAGGAATTTGGATTTCTTTTTGAGGCCAGATTCTAACAGGTAGCGCTGAAGAGAGCAGAGTGGACGGTGGCCTCGGGACAGACAGGACACAGTGTGTCCTCACTGGTCAGTGGAGACTCACTGATAGATATGTTTTTGCTGGCGTGGGTTATATTTTTACTCGGAGCTGACAGACAGCCCCCATGCACACAGGTGCTATTCAAAGAAACTGTGTAAAAGTGACGTCACGCACAAGAATCTAGCCCACAGGCGCTTTTTAACACTCGAGAGCTCCGCCCACTACATGTTGCTCTGTATGTGTTTTTTTTCCCTCCTCTCTCTCTCTCTCTCTCTCTCTCTCTCACTCCGTGTCTCCACTTCTTTTCTCTCTTTCCCTCCACTCTTTGTTCACCTGTCTTTGTGGATCTCTCTCTCCCTCGTCTCTCGGTGTCTTCTCAGTCCATCACTGAGTGCATTTCAGCAAACCAAGACGTGACGGCGCACACACACACACACACGCTGAAGAAGAACCTTCACGGCGTTTCTCACTGCCACTTTTCACCTGTCTCCATCTCACACACACACACACGGTTAAGGCTATAGGTTGAGAACACTAAAAATGGCTCAGTATTTGTTTCTCAAATTGTCGTCTTCCTCTGTTTTTTTTTTCAAATGCACACGGCTCCTGATGTGAAACTACCAAATTAAGCTTTTCACCCACTTTTCATAGGCGCTGGTTCCCCCCTCCGTCTTCTTCTTTTCTCTCTAATGCTGAAACGCCACTTTGTGAAATTACAGTACAATTTTGTAAAAGTAGAAACAGAGAAACAGGCGGCAGGCAATTCAGGTGCTCAGCCTCAGCAACAATGGAGCGCTGGCCTTGGTGATGGTTGCTAGGCGATGGAGAAAATACAATGGCTTCCTCTGAAACCAAAGGCCCTTAAGTGGACTGACAGGAGTGAAAGCACACACACACACACACACACACAGATTGAGTGATGCAGGGAACAGGAGAGTGCAAGTGCAAGCTGTGCACCTTTGTGTGCAGACGTTGGCCCAAAATATCGCAGGTGCTTGGAAGATACTGTGAGGAGAGACCGCACTGAACACTGTAGGTGTGAGTCAGGTTTCTATTTGGGGGGTTAGTGCAAGCAAGACATTTTTAAAAATAACAACAATAATAATAATCATTATAATAATAATAATTGTTGTTATTATTATTATTATTATCATTATTATTATTAAAAAGAGGCTTATCGTGGATACGCAAAAAGCTCCAGTATGTCTGCATCAACTATTAAGGGCTGCGGGGTAAGACTTTGCATTACACTACATAACATGTTAATATTATGGTACTATTATGGTACAGCTTGGTAATAAGGGTAATATTGTGGTAATATGGTGATGATGTTACAGTAAAGTCATGTAATTTCCACATATTTGGAACAAACGCGGAAGTGATTCTTAGAAATAAAAAGTAAATTGTGGGATTAAAGTTGGAATTCTTAGAAAAGTTACAATATTATAGTGTTGTATATCCTCCCTCATGTCCCACACACTTTATATGTTGCTTTACGGTAATATTACATTCCACAATATTATAACCATCCCTGTATTTATTATTATTAGCCTTTAGTTTTTTTTTTTTTTTATCTTTGTTGTTATTTTAGTCAACCTGATAGTGGCAGATAATGTTTCAGACGGAGCAATGTATTGACCGATCACATGATCAATAGAACAACAATCAGAGGCTGCTCACGTCTGGCGGGCTGTCTGCTGCTCCGTCTGTCTGTCCGTCCTGTTCGTCAGTCAAACCCAGTACATGTGCTTGCACTGAAAAATTAAATTATAGTATAATTAATGACATGCATTTTTCTCTCTCTCTCTCTCTACACGTACATTATGCTGACCTTCATGCAAATGCGACACACCTTTTATAATTTTTAACCTATCATTTATTCAGCATATTATTTATATAGTATGTATGTATATATATACATACATATATATACATATATATACACACACACACATAATCCTACTTATAGAACTGGTGTGGCCTTCCTTCTGCGGCTGTAGCTGCGCCAAGGTTTCACAACGCGTTGTGCTTTCAGACACCTTGGTCGTGTCAAGTGTTTAGTTAGTGTAGTTGCTGTCGGTCATCATCCTCTGACCTTTTCTATTTTTTTCCCTTTTCCTTTTCATTCTCTGTAGACCCTAGAGATGGTTGTGCATGAAAATCCCAGCAGATCTTTCCATCAGCCATGCCACTCTCAAAGTCACTTAAATCAGTGGTTCCCAAAGCCTGGGTTGGGTTCCACAGATGGGTCACAGGAGTTTTTGATTCAACTCAAATTCAATTTTTTCCCCAATGAAATGTCCGCAGTTTTCATTTGATGAACGCAATCTCCTCTGTAGACATATTGTGTAGTTGTATGTGAATAGTTGGTTGTGCCGGATGCTGCGTGTCCTCTGTTTCCGATCGGTGGGGCCCTGTCGAGATAATCTCCCAGAGCCTACAGTGTTGTGTACTGCTGAAGTGCTGCGCGTGCATGTGTGTGCATGCATGTGTACAGCACAGACTTCAGTTTCGGCAGTGGGGCCAGAAGTTCAGGGACCCAGAACGCTGATTTGAAGCAAGGGCGGCACTCGTTTGTGCACATGAAGGTCTGCAGAGCGTCATTCATTACATTACATTACATGTCATTTAGCAGACGCTTTTATCCAAAGCGACTTACAATAAGTGGTTCCTCTTCATTCCTTCATGAAGTGAGCGGTCAGTCTAATTTATTTTTATTTGTTTCTGCTGCTGTGTTTTTGTTGTGAGGGGATGAGAGTAATATTTCTGGATTGCATTATAAGATTTTCCTGCATGGCCCCACCAGAATTTCCAGACCAAAAACGTTTATAATCTGACAAATGTCAGATAATTACAATTATTTTGTGAGGGAGGGAGCACAAAGAACAAATCAGGGAGTGCAAAGAATAAGTGACACAATATTGAATATTGACACAAGTTTAATTCCATATAGTTGTTTTTTTCACCAGATTGCCTCGGTTGTGCTGCATAAAAGGATTTATATCGCACTCTATATTGCACATTCTTATAACCTCTGTATATACTGCATGTTTACAGACAGCAATGGAAAAAAAGCAGCCAAAATGCTCTGTGTTCTTAGGGTTAATTTTTTTTAACCCTTAAATTGCTACTTTTTTGACACGATGCATTAAAAATAGTGATTTGAACGGGGTTCAATGTATTTTAGTTAACACAGTTTACAATAGACTAAACATAAATGAAAAAAATTGAGAACGCTCAAAAAATGCGGCACAGGTCACTAAGGCTTAATAATACGTGGTAGAAGTTGAAAAAAATCTGATAGCAAAACAAACTAACAGAAAAAAAAAGAAAAAAAATGCTCCTTAGTTAGAGTTTATATTAAATTGTTAATAATTTCCCTAAGGGGATCAATAAAGTATAAGATTTAGATTTAGATTTATTTTTGTAGTTCCTTATTTTCACCAGCAGGGTGCACATTAGTCACACACAAGCACTACTCACGGTCATAGTTTGTTTTTTTCCCGGCAGACACAGACACGCTATGGCCGAGAGAGAGAAAGTTAATGTTAATAATTAGATGAAGAGTGGATAAAACCTCATTTTGTTTTGAGCTACTCATTCTGAAAGGTATCCGCACCTGTGAGAAGGTTTTTGGGTTGCCGGACATCGCTGTTTTATCGTGTATTAGCAACCACTAGCACTTAGCATAGCATGCTAGCAGTTGCCGACCACAGCTAATTACTCGCTCATTTCATGAATATATCATTATTATGTGCCTTTATGCTTCTAAGAAAATGTTTAAAACCAACTGGAGGTATATAAGAGTGAATTTGAGAATGTGGTTAATTTTGTATTTCTGTGTGAATCATTGTTTGGATAAGAAATGACAGAGATAGCCGTAGAAATGCGACACAGAACAAAGTAATTAAGTCCTGTTTAGTTCTTACGTCCACCGTGAGTACAGATATTGAATTCACTTCTTATCCAAATAATGTCAAAGTCTGCGCCGCACACACTGGTGCCTTTAAAGCAGAATGGCGCCCTCATTTAACAGCTTCAGAGTCATTGTGATGGTTAAATGTCTTGTTGCCGTGCATGGAGATTGGGGGGCTGTCTCCACTGTCCCCTACTGTCTGTTAGCGGAAAACCACAGGGAGCCACACACACACGTAAATAGCAGACTGGCTTTTTTTTTTCACGTGGAACACAGATTTGCAAATTTCCGCTTACTGTACATAAGTCGGTAACTTACCAAGTGAACTGTCAGACAGTTATGTGATTAATAAACAGATGAATGGAACATCTGTTGGTGCCTATACATCTGGCATTTCTTAGTGCCCTTCGTCACTCACCCACCAAGCCTGTCAAGCAAACTGCTGGACAGTTATGCGATAGACAGACAGAGAGACGGCAGCCGTTCCTTGCATTTATAGATGGATGAAAATCAATCACAAGCTGAGATGGGGAAAAAAAAAAAACTCTACAGAGAGAGGAGAGTTGTTACTCCTTCGAGGTTCAGACGCAGCTTTTGTTTGGAGTCAAATCAGAACGGTTATATATTATAATAATGTAACATATAAAAAAAACATTATGGTAATTTTTAATCTCTCTGATGCGGCGGCACTGTTCGCGGTCTAAAGCTCATTCTGTGGCACGAGTGTAAGTGCACGGGTGAACGTCGAACTTATTAAACGTGCATTGTCCGGGCGTACATCAAACATGGAATCCGTGAAATTAGAAGCGACAATGCTGATGGTAATGTCTTTATGTCTGTGACAATGGTTAAATGACAATTTAAAGGTGCAGCTAGGGGTAATTACAGCTTGGTGTTTTCTTGGCAACGGAGTAAACACGGCGCAGTGAAACGAGTGGCCATGCAGGCACACGCTGACCTTTGGAGACATTTTTAACAATGGGGAAAATACTCCGAAGGGCAGTATCTCTCTGAAGTACTCCCCCTTCCCCTTCAATCTCATTTCCTCCCTCCACATCTCCCTCATCTGCTAGAGAGAAACTGAAGCACCACTTCAAGCCGGCGCTATTATTTGCTCCTTTTGGGGCCCGGCCCCTGAAGTACTGCACTCAGTTAGGACCTGTAATGTAGATTCCATTTCAGCTGCTATTATGCCTCATTTGTTATATCAGACCTGCCTGTCCGCTATTTCTTCACTACTCTCTCTCTCCATCCTCTACACGTGGCCCGTACACCCCCCGCCCTTCCCCTTCTGTTTTCTGCCATCCCTCCACTCGTCCTCTCATTCCTCCTCACTCCCTCCGTCCATCTGTCCCCCCTATCCCATCGTGCTCTCTCTCCACTCCACCACTCATCTGACCACCCCGGTTTCTTTCCTCCCTCCTCTCCCTCCTCTCCCTCCATCCACTTCACTCCACTCCACTCCCATCACCAGCCTTGCCCCCAGGGGAGCCCTGCAAACTGCTTATTCAACAATCGGCCGCCATAAAGATATGTAATGACATTTTCGAAGGCAAAGAGGCCTGTGTGGTTTTTAATTCATATTTAATGGCCGTCAGGCTAAATAGCCCACTATCCTAAATGGGAGAATGGCTGCTGCTCTTCCACTTAAGACTGAGAGCCGTCTGCTCTTGCATATCTGCTGGATGTCCAGAGATGCTGCTGCTGCTGCTTGTTTGTTCTCCTTTTTGGAAAATCACTCAGTACAAAACTCTAACTCGTGCTGCAGCAGTAGCGTGGCCCTTTTAAAATCCATTATTTTGTAGCAAAAAAGTGAAAGTTAAATTGTTTTTAAAACCAAGAGAGTAAGACTAATGGCAGCTCAATACGGCATGCGTCCTTGCCACATCATGATGGGAATTCTTCACTAAGTATGTATTATGTAAAAGCATGGAAGATGATTTTGGAAAACAAAACCATTATAATTTTAATCTTGCTTGCAAAAACATGTTCACGAAAAGAAAAGATGAAAAGAAAAGGTAAAAAAAGGAAAAGATTATAACACACGTTTTAACATTTTGTTGCAACTACAAAAGCCAGTTGACAATTAAAAGTAAAATATTACAGAGTATTTTTTAATTGCTCGTCAACGATTAGATCACATATTTCCTTATGTAACTGAATTACAATCACAATAAAAATTACATTCATTTTTATTGTGTTAAAAGATGAATCTACCTTGGGTCACAAAATACATTTTCTGAATTTGTCAATAAAAGCTTGGTTTGTATTTGATAGTACAAGCTGTGTCTGTCCCATACTAGAGACCACCGATACGACAGACTTTGTTACTGATTTTTAATGTTTTAATCTTGAGAAAGCACAGACTAGATGATATAGTCAAGACTCAGGACCACACACTTGGTGTTTAATTTCACGATTTCAGGGAGGAGGAGATTCCAGGGATTTGGGATCTCACAGAAACTTGCGTGATTTAACGTGACTTCAGAATATAAACAGACATGGAGGCAGACTGTCGACGCATCAAGTTAATAGCTGTTGTGTGTGCGATGTTTTGAGCTGAGAAGGGCTCAAAACTGCAGATGAAGTCATGGCTGAGAACAGCTTATCTTGTAGCCGTAAATATCAAACCTGGTTAAAACTGCGTCCCATGATGTTAAAATCACGTCTGTCAACACTACAGCATAATTTGGGCAAATAATCTGTTCAAATCAGCCTTGGACAACAGTGGATGTCCTGTTGTACTGAAGAAGCTCTAAAACAAGCAATTTGGAACATAAACTTATCAGGAAGGTGTTTTTGAATGTCGCCCCCTGATGGCCATTCAATAGAAAACAGGCTTTCAGGCTCTTCCTCTTCCTAACTTCCTTCCACATTGGCCTCATCTCTGGACCTTTGCTTTTACATATAGTCAGAAAAATCTGATTAACCAATAGAATGCTAACATGCAAACATCAGCGTGTTTATCAATGCGAACATCGTGACATGTCATTGTTGGCTGCCATGAACAGAAAGTAGCAGTGAAGACAGAGAGTTCACGTTGAAGGATTTGGATTCTTTATGAGGCTGTGCAGCAGATTCCAGGACAAACGGACAGAAGAACTCATTCGTCTCTTCCTTCATTGCTCTGCTGAACAACTTGTTTGTGATTGTTTTGCGGTTTGCTGTAATGTGTGGGGTTTTAACCGCCGCTGTATGACAAACTGTCCCCTCTGGGATCATAAAGATAAGTTGTGCAAGATTAAAACTTGCACAACTGTACTTTTTTCACTGCAGCATTTACACAAACTGTCTGCCCAAGTTCAATGGCTTCCAGCCTCACAGACTTTAGTAAAACTACATGTTTTACTCGAAAAGGGGCCATAATTTTTTGGGCATCAATTTGTACTGCATGGGTTTAGAATTTTAGCTTGAACTAGATGGATTATTTAAGTTTGAATTAAGTCTGGAATTATTAGTTGGATCTATCTACTAAAATAGATAGTCAAAAGAAAAAGGGTTGTAATTCAGACTCTTCTGTTAAATAAATAATACTAAATGTTGGAGATGAACGCATGTTTTCAGGATTTTTATGTCTTTTTAACTTATTCTGGAATTGTTCAGTTTGATTCTTGTGTCGGACGTCAAACTCATGACTCTTCCAGTGATGGCACTCTCTGTCCAATCAGTGGCCGGCAGGCTGTTGACGTCACATTTTAGTATCGGATCAGATCGCTTGGAACCTCGTCAGAGTAGGTTCTAAAAAAAAAGCACCAGGTACTATCACTGATGTAAAAGCAACAAAACCAAGTCTAATCAAGCTGAGTAGTCCTTGAACTGTATAATGGGAAAATGACATACAGTATGCTGTTTCAGGATTCTCTGTTCTCTCTTGCGCAGGTCACAGTCAACCTCAGCCATGTCTTAAGAAAAGAATTTGGCTCCTATAAAGCTGAAGGTGTTCCAGCTTCATCCAAGAGTTTTTAAACTAGATGATACATGGACTGTTAAAGGAGCAATCGACCTGACCTTTGGCCTTTTTATCTCGTAACCCTCTATCAAATAAACCCAATTTGTAAAGAAACCTTCCTCATCTTGTGGTCTTTCACCTACCTTCAATCATTTCATGGTTTAAACTGTAGGTGGGAACTGTGGTGCTATTGAAGAGCTCCCAGGCCATCTTGAGTCCAACTGAACATATTCATGCAGTAGTAATTCCACTCCCAATCACAATATCTGGGTGTTCCTCTGTATTTAGCCTTAGACAACTGGACATGAGTTAAGTTGAAAACATTTGACCTCTCATCCAAGGTTTAGTTCTTTAGTCCTGGAACTGAAGAACCGAAGAGCCAAGTCCAGCTGTCTCCAGCTAAGTAGTGCAGACGACTATGTCCTGTATGACTGTGAAACTTCTCCGACATTCTCTCTTCACTGACATTCTCTGAGAATTTCAGTTGAGCAACAGTTTCAGTTGGTCTAACACAGTAATTGGAGTAGCAAATAATTCATGTGATCCATTACTCGCCTATCAGCAAGAAGGTTGCCAGTTCACATCCCACTTCGGGCCTTTCTGTGTAGAGTTTGCATGTTCTCCCTGCGTGTGCTTGGGTTTTCCCCTGTTTTGTCGCATAGTCCAAACATGCAGAGGTTAATTGGACATTCTAAATTGACCGGTTGTTTGTCTCCATATAGTGGCCCTCAGTGGACTGCTGACTTGTCCTGGGTATACCCCGCCTTTCGCCCTATGTCAGCTAGGATTGTCTCCAGTGGCCCTGCAACCCTCATTTGGAGCATAGACAATGAATGAATGAGACAGTGTGTTGTGTCATTAGATATACATTTTTAGGAAACAGTGGATTAAAGCTCACACATGTTTTCCTGCCTTTGTTTCACACACATTATTTCTGAGCTTCCAGACGCATAAACCTCTCTTGTTTTCTCCACCTGCCAGCCAGAGTTCAGTCAAATGCTGCTCCATCCAGACAGGAGCCCAGATGATTCACAGGTTGGACTCTTGGTGTGGAGTAAATTCCCTGACCGGCTGGAAAATGTGAGTGAGTTGGGAATCGATCTGCTCCTGATAAAGAGTTAGTGTGGTTGTTCTAAAGCGAGATGGTAGAGGGAAGACTTCTGTGGTCAAAGTCATTCAGATGATACTAAAATAGTGGACTTCACTGGTAAGCCTTCCCAGAGGAGAATTAACATTATGCCATTGATGATGCAGTGTAAACCCTGAGAGAGGCTGTGATTTCAATTAATTGCATACAGTAGTAGGTACAAATTAAAACCATGGGGGCCATTTGTATTTTTATTTTTTTGATTGCCCATTTGGTTTTAAATTTAGAGCAGCATGAGTCTTTGAAAGAAAAACAAAAGTGATACCCTGGCCATTTGGAGTGACTTGAAAGTAATCATAGTGGTACAACAAGTGAGTAGTGTACTCAACTACCATAATGCAATCATGCCCACAGAAAAGCCATTGATTAAGTGTTAAAGTTAATTAGAGACCAAAAAGACTTGAACACCTGCAGTGAAATTTACTTAATCTTTAAGAAAAACCTTGATTATTATGTTGATAAGAGCATGGTTAACCAAACTGACCCAAGAGGACCAGGCGGTCTGGGTTTGGACAAAATCGAGTAAAATAGGATGAACTCAAATGCTGGCATGAAAAAAAAAATGGTATAAACATTTAAGAAATTACGACGGTGTAGTAGGGCGAGCGAGTATGAAAAAATAAATAAATATGGACCCGGTGGAGGGGGGTAATATTTCGAGGAAAAAGCAGATTTATGAGTTTGAAAGAAGGTAAGCAGGGAATGCCACACAGACACATTAGTGTGGGTAGGCTAATCACAGCCTCTCTACTACAGCGAGCATGTTGGACATTCTCAGGACCACCTATACAACAGTCCACCGCAACTGGGAACCCACTGATTACTACAATCTCCTTTGTATTTCTGGTTCACAGGTGGCCTGCTTGGTTGCTCTTTCATGTGAACGCAATCTGACGCTGTCTGTGGTGCTGAAATATATATGTATATATATATATATATATAAAATATATATTTTATATATTATTAATTAATTATATATATATATATATATATATATATATATACATATATATGTGTGTATATATGTATATTATTTATTGGGTTTATAATTCACAACAGCACACTGAGATTTACGTTCTCCTTTTCCTCCACAATAACTCAAAATAAGCCACAAACGGTGGGATTATCTAAACTGTTATTAGTGGGTAAGAACTGATTGTCATAATCATGAGCCTGTAAATTGAATCGTAATCACAAGTGCTGGCAGTGACTCATGAGGCGTGCGACTGACTGTGCTGTGTCCAGGTCGGGCTCGGGACAAAAGAAATACACAATGTGTGCCAGGTTTGTGTTGGATTCAGCCACTTGTATCAACCAGCCAATGAGTGACCAGTCCCATCGCACGGCATCACCATCAGCATTAAGTCATGAAACAAAAGAGCTGCACGTTTAGCTGAAGGAGGATCATCACTACTACCAAATATTGATGCCGAGGCTTCCTCGTATCATTTTTTTCTGAGTGGGGTCCAGGCGCTGAAATGTAAATAAATCTATCAGGGCAAGGAGCCGGGGGCTCCAGTTACCACTCCTAACAATCAAGAGGCTTTTCATGCTGCCCTGGAGGGCCATTCCTGTAACGCTAGCACACTGGAGAGAGCCACAAATCATCATCTCTACTCCACTCTCCCTCCCTCTGTCGCTCTCACCGCCTCCTGCTGCTGTTTCTCTTCCCCATGGACACTCGTCTGTCTTTCTTTCTTTCTTTCTTGTCCAAATGTTCTCCTCGTCTTTCTAGCACCTTCCTTTTCCTCTTAAATCTATAATATGTAGCATTTCAGTATTCACATCTCCAAAGACAATGGGTCCCTTGTTATTTTTTGATTAGTGTACATGAATTACCCATCATATTCCCACCACACTTTCTATCTATAGAAACAAGGTATCTGCCAAATCACAACATAACTATCTACAGGCACTGTACATAGTATAACATAGTATAACAGTATGACACCTTCCAATATTCTAGAGAGAAGTAAAAACCCAACAGTTCACACAATGAGCAAACAGAAAAAAAAACCTCCCTTTTAAGAGGAAGAAATCTCTTGCCTTTTAACAAAGTAACCCACTTTGTGGAGCAGTGACTATGTTTTACTATGTTTACTAGTTGTATCTCTGTTTCTAGTGTGTACATACATATACAGTACAGTATACGCACCTCTTTCCCTTTGCTCTCTGCCAGATTCTGTGTTTTGCTTCCTGTGTTGCTGTCGCCTGTTTGTTGATTATGATTCTGGTTTGGGGGCCACATGGTTGGTATAGCGGTTAGGACTCTTGCCTTTGCAGCAAGAAGACCCGGGTGCAAGCCCCGGTTGGAACAAGGGCCTTTCTGCATGAAGTTTGCATGTTCTCCCCATGTGTGCGTGGGTTTTTATCAAGTGTTTACAAGTGTAATGGATTCTGGTTTTCTCCTCTCATCCTGTTTCCCCCCATGGTTTTGGCTTATGTACATTTTTAACTTACCTCTTGTGTTATTTTTGCTTGAGTCTGTCTTAGTTTCGTTCACTAAAAAGATTTTTACCCTGAGTTGTGTCCTGCACTTGGGTCCTACATCACCATCCTTGATACATATAAAACGATAAAATAGGTTGTTTATAGTTCAGAAAGCCACATGTGAGTTCTGTCTGATCCTCACCTATTATTTGTGATTTTCACCATCCTTGACTTTAAAGAGATTGAAGTTTGGGTAGGTTGCAGCACAGAGAAAGAGACTTAGTTGGGTTTTTAGATGTACTGTCTTTTGGGTTGAAATGGCTTCTTTTGTTAGTGTTAGCAGACCTTTGTTGAAATGGTTAAACCACATGGTTAAAGCTGAACAAGGATAGTGGTGCTGCTAAAAAGAAACCAGCATTTTACAGCCATAAGAAAATGTCCCGGAGTGTGTTTACCTCTGCACTACTCCCTATTGTGGTGGAGAAATGGATTTGCTTTTAACGGCAGCGTGCTCTTTTGAGAAATCTTTGGGAGATTGGGCTAAAATAGCACATGAAGGTGAGGCAGATTTGTTCAGAGGTGAGAAAAGACTCTTTCACAGCCACTAGTATGGAACCACAACCTTGTAAAAATCCTCTGATCACATGTTCAATCATTCATTCATTGTCTACCGCTTTATCCTCCACGGGTGGTGCAGGGAGCTGAGATATGGCAGAAGGTGGGGTACACCCTGGACAAGTTGCCAGTCCACCGCAGGACAAACACACCTACAGTCAATCTATAGTGGACAATTAACCCCATTTTGGACCATGCAACACTGGAGTAGAATAGAAGAATAGAATAGAAAATACTTTATTAATCCCTTGCGGGAAATTCTTTTGTCACAAGGAAAGGTTCTAAGCTGAACTGGGTTTTAAATCAGCAATTCTCGCTGTGAGGCAACAGTGCAGGCCACTATGCCGTTGTGTGGCCCCGTTATTGTCCATTAGGGCATTAAACGTCTTACTTGCTGCACTTTGTTATGTGAAGGCGTTGGCTGGATGATGGATTCCATCTTATTTCCATCTGTGGTTCTACATCTGCAGCCGCTCTCCGCTGAGCGACGATGCTTCCCTCTGATCAATGACGGCCTGAGCTTGACATTGATCTGTCTGGCTGAGGCTCTGAGACTCGGCCTGTTCTGACCCACAGAGGTCGACCGGCTCACACGGGTCATAGCCACAGTTTGTACTCATACAGTCAGAGGTTAATACACACAGAGTAAACATGAAAACGTGACACCGGGAGAAGTGGGACACATACTGTATCTCTCCTCTGTGATATTTTCTGAAAATCGATAAAAATGTGGGTTGATCTCCAACAACTACCAGGGAAATGTCTAAAATCTCAATATTTAACAGAGGAGTCTTGTGTACAGCATTTAGCGACAGCACTGCTGATCACAACCGGGATCACAAACCCTGCCGCTGTATATCAGTTCCATGACTGTGTCAGACGGAGTCTGTGCTCCGGTCATGGAGGAAGTACTGAACAAATTCAAACAACAAACAACTGCTTTACAAGTCACTAGTCACTCGTTTGCGTGTGTCGCGTGTAAAACGAAGTCACAGCAGTTTGATGTGATGACTCCGTAGTTGTAGTGGAGAAACAACCTAAACTATGGCGAGGCGAGCCGGGCACATACGGTAACTAAAATTAGATAGATACTTTATTCATCTCACAGAGAAATTCACAATTTCACAAATTCACAAATTAGGCAAACTGTTTCTGTTTCTGCTAATTGATCTAGATTTATGTAGCTTTGTGAATCTTTTTTTATTATATGTGATTCCATATCAAAAGCATGCACCTTTGCTTTAAAAATGATGTGAACTATCATCACAGATATCTTTGTTGCGATATCATAATAGAATATTATGTGACAATCTTAAGCACATATTGCTCATCTACTACTGAACAGTTTTTCTTAGACCCCCCTCCTTTCAACCAGACTAGACACTAGTCGAAAGACACACCCACATCACTTGAGTTTGACACCCCTGTGTTAGCATGTAATAAACACGTCTAAATTTGTTAATCGGGACTGAACCATGTTACATTTAAATTTCCGCCAAACCTCTAAACCGGCTGAGTCTTACTCTGATGATAGAATGGTTGATTCTGCATACGCATCCCACATTTTGTTTAAATCTGATGGGTTTTGACAGAGATATGATTTCTTTGGGGTTTTGACCATTGTAAGAGGTAAGGATTTCTTGAAAATTAGGTTTTTTTTTATTACTTCAACAGTGGAAAGATTCTTACCAAAATTGATTGGGAACATGCTGAAGATTTTGATCGAGTCGTCAAAAACTATAGACAGGAAGTTGCCAACAGAGGGGCAAACTTACAGATAAACCCATGCCGATGAAGACGTAACCTTTTTCCAAGGCTGATGTTGAAATTTGACACAGGAGCCATCTACTATCAATCTACTGTAATTAGGACCAGGCTCTGGTGGGCCACCTCTCCCAGCACCAGTTACTGATCCTCATCCATCCTGCCAAAATGGCAGCTTTATAGCCTCCTTCCACTTTTGTCTTCAGTTGGCCAATGGGAGGGGATGAGGCTGGTCTTTAACCTGTAAACTGATGGATGCATCTGGTTGATAAATTACAATGTTGCCCAAAGGGTTGGGTCTTCTTGGTCAGTGCACTCACCAATTAAATCACTATCCATCAATGATTTATGCTGCCAAGTGCCAGTCTCTCTCCATTTATTCTACACTGAAAATGTGTGAATTGGCGTGATGATAAGACTGTTCTGAATTTATTATGCATTAAAATTCTTGTTGCTTTCATGACATATCAAGCAGTTTGCATTCATGGACTTTTGTCAGTGCATCTCAACATAAATCTCTCTTGTGATGATTGTACAGTATGAAAATCCCCCCATTTTTATACTTCACTTGAAGGCAAAGCATCACTGATTTAAAATAATACACCTCATGTGCGAGACTCCTATTTGTGAAATATTTTTGTGACTTTAAAGTAAAACTGCACTTCTGCTGACATTCAAACCTGCCCCGCTGTCAAGGTTTGACTGATTGCGTTGGTCGCACATTCTCTACAATCTTTTTCACATACAAAGCAAATGGGCTACAGATGAGGTTACCTTGCACATGTTAATGGCCCATTTCTGCTGCGAGGGCCAGAGTGACTGACACAAATACAATACAATTGCAGCACTAAATTGGAGCTTTTGCTCCCTGGGTATAATACTGTAATTTTCTCCTACTACAACCGGTCTAGGCAGATGGCTGTACATTCTGATTCTGCTTCTGTCAGAGATTGTTCTCCACTGTTTCCAAGCGCTTGCTCATTGTGTTCCTGTTGGGTTTATACCGTGTAAAGTGCCTTGAGATAATGTATGTTAGGGTTAGAGCCCCGGTTGGAACAAGGGCCTTTCTGCATGGAGTTTGCATGTTCTCCCCGTGTGTGCGTTGGTTTTCTCCGGCTTCCCCCCACGAACTGTTCAGTGTGTACCGTGCCTGTCAGAATTGATGGATGGATGTTCAAGTGTAGGGGTCGGCCACACTCAATACTCACTAAAACCTGTAGAAGCCTTTTCTTTGCTGAATTTTCTGTGCAGTACTGTAAGAATGACTGTAAGTCCACTGTAAACATTGCAGTAGCCTCTGAGCAGCAGGTTAACTAGTAAAGAAAACATAAATTTTGTCCATCATTCCATCCTACGACAGTGTCTTTGTTTGTGGTGCATTTGCAAAAGAGTCGTGACAAAGGCTGCATACTGGAGATGAAAGCTTGCTTTTCTATGTTTTCATGGTCTGTTGGATGAACTTGATCTCTGCCTGCACTCATTGCAATCTTTCCTCACAAAAGTTTTTTTTTTTGTGAATGGGGCTTAATTAGGCAGGGGGACAACATAGGTTTTTATTTCATCTATTCTTACCTGTGACATGGTCCAGATTTTAAGGCTGGAAACAGCAAACTATAGTTCTGTCGCTGTACATTATACTCTACCATACCCCACCTTAAATAGTCTCTAATATCAATAGGATAAGTAGAATCTGGCTTTTTGAAGAAGAGTTTGTCTGAGAGTCCCTGCATTGCCTAGTATTTCTATGTATCCCTTTTTCAAATATTTTGAAGTCTGGTATTTATGTTTCAAAGGAGGAGGAGTGGATTTGTTGCGATAGCAAAGTTTGCAGACATCCGTTCTTTGGCTTGAACAAAGATATTTAATACACATGCTGTTCCACAACTAATAGCGCCATTTTAAGACCAAAGTGCACTTGAGAAAATGCTGCCAAAGTAGAGGCAGACAGAGCACATTTCTTTTTTTAACCGGTAATGCAGCTCCTGTTGCTTTGCTTGATAAGGCACGCTGACATATCATTAAGTCAAACGGCAGGTCCCTGTGCACTTTTTAAATTCATTTGCTCGTTTGTGCTGAGAATCACATGCTGCAGTGTTTTGAGCCGAATGAAAGTTATACTTTTTCTTTTTTATATATTTCTGTGGGTTGAGAGCAACACAAAGCCAGCTTGCACAATCAGAAGCCAACACAACAGGGTGCTATGCCAGTTGAATTGAAGCTTAGACATAATGGCTTTTTCCTCTTTGTCTCAAGAACTATACATGCTGGCTGGTGGGGCAGTGTGAGGAAGTGGAGAAAAGTTATATTCAAGTGAATTCTAATGGTTCTTATTAAACTAGGGATTTTTTCACATTTCGTGTTAGTAGAGATATATGTGTTTAATCACTCAGTATGTCAATATGACTTAATACTAAATCAAATGTTTTTAAGGTCACTAACACACCCCGATAATGGACTGGGAGTTGAGTTACTGTTGCATTTTTATTCATGTTCTGTCAAACTCAAGCTGGAAATAGTAGAGGAAGTTAGTACAGAGAGGAATGAGACAGCAGCAAGTAAATAAAACCTAGCACATTTTTTTTTTCCAGTCCCTGCTTTATTTTGGCACTCTCCTGTTTCACTCTTCCTGTTCCTGGTCTTTGTTTAATTTTTCCCGCCATTTCTCTGATCACGCCCACTTCCTGTACCTGTTGTTTTCACCTAATCAACCTGTCTATATGTAGATCAGCATATCCTTTTGTTTGCCTGTTTATCTTCGACCTGCTTTGTAAGTTTTGGGATTTTTGCCTGATTTGTTGACCTGGTTTTTGACTTTTCCTGCCATCTGGGTTCAAGTGTTTGGATTTTGGAATGGACTTTGGCTTTTTCACCCACTGGTTTGTGAACTTCTGTCTTAAAAGTGTCTAGTTTTGTGGTTTGACCACCAGCACCCTCTGGGTCTTCTGAAACCAAAGATAAATTAACAGATAGAACAAGGACCAGCACGTGATTGTGCATGACCCTTTTATAAACCCCTTGTGGAGCTGTTTTGTCGTCTTTGTATGTTTAGGTTTGTGAGTCAAGGTAAAGGTGAAAATCTGCCACATACTAAGACATGTTCATATTGTTTTTAAGAAAGAAAAAATCAGACGGACACAGTGCCAACCGAGCAAATCACTGATTGTTTACTCTTTTCAGCTCCACAGGATAATATATAATAACCAAGGAGACATGTTCTAACAGTAGCATCATAATGTGGATGCTTCAATAATGACTCAGAAATGCCGTCGATCACCCCGGAGTGCTGTTGTTTTTCTCCATCAGTCGGAGCCGCCGCGCTCAATATTGTTCTATATTTGTACTTTATTTTCCACTAATAACTTGTGGCATCGCAGAATGAGAGTGGTGCATGATTATATTGTTCCCTCTGTGCGTTTCACGGGGGTTATTGACGTTTTCCCAGAGCTGCAGAACACACACACACACCACATACTCCATAGACCTCTTTATTGTTATAGGTGGACGATGTTATAGAACATGTTGTGTATCGGGTCACGGAATGTCTCAGTGTTTGTGTTACAAACAACCGTTGTACTTCAGTGAAAAGAGGTGTGTGTGTGTGTGGCCAGTGGGGAGACAAAAATGATTCTAAGTGGATAAATCTTGTCTTACATTGCATTAGTTTTGTGTGAGTGTGTGTGTATGTACAGTATATGTGTATATATATATATGTATACATTTATATATGTAATTAGTGGAGTTTACATTCTTTCTGACACAGTGGTAAAATGAAACCGATTTAAAAACAAACAAGGAAAACTATATGTCGTCTGCACACAGAGACACAGAGACAGCTTTGTCTTCACTGCTTTTGGATGAGCTGCAGTAGCCGGAGGTGTATTGGAGGGTTATGGCCATGTATTGAGAATTGAGAATAAAGTGGCACTTGACTCTCATTTTTCAATTAGGGTAATGGAGAGCAGCTCTTTATAAACATGGATATGAGCTGGAGATGTGGCAGCTGAGTGTGTGTGTGTATGTGGGGACGACGACGACGACAGAGAGACGGAGGAAGTGAGACAGCTTCATTGGCCTGAGTAATATAAAATAAAGAAGGACATTTTCTATTAATTTAACATGGCTACCGACATTGGTAAGAAAGTTACTTTCACAAATTGTGTGTTGCTTAGAGCTGTATTTATTTGTAATAATTTAAAGACAACATTAATTGGTGAAGTTGCAGCTGAATATACATAATCCCTCCCTTTCAAGTGAGTTGAGAAACCTATGTTGCCTTCAGTTGGATGTAAGGAAGACCTATGTAGAGCTGACCAGGCTCCTGATATAAATATAAAAGGATACTTCTAACAATATATACAATTAGGATATTGAAAGCTTAAAATAAATCATCATTAAAACATAAAAAAAAGTTCACTTGATGAATCTATGATAGTTTATTTGGAGGTGAAAAATCAAGGTCACTGTGACCTTGTAAAACATGTGTTTTGATCTTGGGAATTTCAGGAAACACCGTGAATTTCTTCAAACTTAGCAAATATTCGCTTCAGCATAACTGTTTATTTATTACTCAAACCAATTACTCCTGCACATTCAAAGATCAAGGCTAAAAAAACAAAGGGGAAAAAAAGACTTTCTGTGAAAGCTGCCGAGACCATAGACTTTTAGCTCTGAATGAGCCAGAAACCTTGGGTTTTTTGTTGTTGTGTAGCGTATTTTAAATGCATGTCTCATGATTTTGTTTAGTCCATATTTATTTCTGATGTATTTGTATTTGTAATGTTTGAAAAGCACCTTAAAATATTGAGATTGAGGTTTGTTTTGATGTGAGCTATAGAAATACATACAATGAGGACCCGTCCCCCGTAGCCCTCTTCAGAACAACAAGTACAGGAGATATGAATCTTGGACAAAAATCATACAGACTGACACTGCATTAGTCAGAGACACATGTCCACTGGGCAGTGATTCTAACTTCTGATTATTCGGCAGATGTTAAAGCTGAAAAAAGACAACTTTTAAGAATCACTATCGGCTTTATTGACTCGGGTTTTTCAGTGTATTTGTGTACACATAACAGAGCAAGGACAGAGTGACTGAGCTGAGTGTAACACTGTACTGTGAGTAAAGAGGATGCTGCAGATACTTAAGTCAGATAGTGAATCATTTATTTTCTTCCCACATCCTTTTACAAAGGGGCTGCACCTTGTGAACTACTGTCATTCAACCTTGGCATGTACCTAACGCTATATGTGTTGAGATGCTGCAGCAGCACTAATGGAAACAGGGTAAGAGACTTTCTTTCAGTGCCTCAAATTAAATGACAACAACAACAAAAAACCATCTGCCTAACTGACACTTGCTGTGGAAGTATTTTCTGATGATCTGTTAAAGAGGAATTCTGGTATTTTTCGATCTGTGCCCCATATTTATAAATGTGGGTGTGTATGTAAATAGTACTTTCACTGTTTGGGCGGCAAGGGTTGCAGTGTAATCTTATGGGGCAATATCGCCCTTCTGAATTATCTCCAGGGAAAGTGCTTATTTTTGCCGATAAATGGCTCCATTTGTGATTGTAAGAGTCTGGCAAACATTAGCAAGGGCGTAGGTTTGGGTACAAGACTGGTGGGGACCAGGGTTTTGCGTATGGCCGTTGTCACATGAACACTAATGCAAACTGACACCGACGGAGAGTCGTGACATTTGGACCAGTTTACAGTTTTACAGTTTGTGGAATGTTTGTTTTCTAGAATTCAATGAAAACTTGTTAAATCTTTTTTCTCTGTGTGTGTGTGTCCAGCATTAAATAACCATGGTCGGAATCTTGAAATATTAGCAGCCACGTGGGCCGTCAAAAATATTTTCTAGTGCAAACTTTGGTGGGAACACTGCGGCACAAGGAGGAGGCACAGGTTGCATTATCAGGGGAATACCCGACCTGGGGCCACAGGGTTGGTGTAGTGGTTAGCACTCTTGCCTTTGCAGCAGTTCGAGCCCCAGTTGGAGGGTTAGTGCCTCCAACCGGGCACTGCATGTTTTAGATGTTTCAGGTGTGTTGGAGCAGGGAAAATCGAAAGCATGCAGGGCAGTGGGTCCCAAGGACCAGGATTGAGAAACAGCTCCACTCTACTCAATTTTGGTATCGTGCACATTGTTTTCCATGACTTCATAGTGCTGCCATAGTGGACGGGGTCTGCCGTGACATTGTTTTATACGTGTCATACGTGTTTGATACGTGGCGGGTTTAGTGACGACACTCCCTGACCAATCAGTGGCCGGCTCACATTTAAGTGTCAGCTTAAAAAAAAAAAAAGAAGAAGCACTGGGTATCAGGTACTATAACTAATGGAAAAGCAAAAATAAACCAAGTAGAGTCACCATGTAGAGCTATAACTGTATAATGGAAAAGCACCAAAAGAGAAAGGAACAGACTGAGGAAGCAAGAAGAGATGAAGAGACGAAAGACATTGCTGTTCATTAGCTTGTGAGCTAACTGCTGCTGTCTCACTCGCTCACACCCCCACGACAGCCCCACCACAGCTCCTCATGTTTCTGCTCATCTGCATGAGCCTCTCTGAGGCCTCTGGTGTCCACAGCCCAGCTACTAATGAGGGGCTCAGACTGTCCGATCTGGTTACACACACACACATTCTTTTACTATCGCCCCCCCCCCCCCCCCTCCACTCCATCCCATTGATTATGGGTTTACCCCTGTGATCTGTATCTGTGCACACACCCATTTATGCCTCTACAGTTGTGAAGACACTCACAGCCCCTTACCCAACCATAACTATCTCAACTAAATGCGTAAGCCTTACCTTTACCCTAATGTACACACTGACTATGCTGTAGTACAATTCTTTCTAGTCCAGTTGGTGACGCAATCTTGTTTTGGTCAAGAGAGACGACAAAGAAGACGTAAGCCATGAAAACTTGCTTGAGGTTAGACGAGGAAGGCTCCAAACATGTGCAACTTTGGTATGTTGGTATGTGACATCAAGTGCATGGAACACTAGACTAATGTGTACCCCTGTCTAAGTGTTTAACCCTTGTTTGATTTGAACCGCACACATGTAGGAGGATGTGGAAACAAGTAGCCGATCTCCATGGAGGCAGAGTGTATGAAGTATGACTCAGTCCTAAGAGTCTCGGGTCTCTGTAGTTTGGCTTATTTTTTATCTTTTGTCCTTTTACTACATTAATAGATGACACAAACAAACACATTTCACAAATAAACACCCCCCCACAATGATGTGTGCCCTTGATGCCAAGGGCTGGGTTGCGGTGCACTATGGCAACAGATGCTGATGCTCACATCACCTGGGACCAAAGTGGTGTGACCATCTATGGTATGGTCCATACACCTCCCTGCTCCTCTAGGTGGCAGGCTCAGCCCTTCATCCTTAACTTTTACCCTTAGCCTAGCCCCAGACTGTCCCTTAATTCTAACCCTAGCCTTGAAACCATGTCCAAACCCTTTCACACACACACACATAGGGAGAGAGAGATCCAACACAAGAGCTTATTGTGCTTGTGCTCTTAATATACACATGACGACCACACACACACTGTTCTGGGCATCACTTGTTGGGTGTTAATGATCCAGCTACAGATGCAACTGCAAAATAAGACGGGCGAGGGATGGGCCAAGTGAAAAAAAGACGAGTGGAGAAGTGATGACGAACTTGAGATGGCTACACCCAACACCGTTGTTTTTCTCTGTGATGTATCGATCAGGGAGGAGAGGTTTTGGTTGGAGTGGTGGCTTTGTTGTCCAGATCTGTAAGATAAAGACACTGCAGCATGCCACGCTTTACTCATGAGTCCCCGCCTTTGTATCTTGTTCCATCAGCGTGTACTGAACTGCACATCATCTGATAAGAGGCAGAGGACACATGCTCCATACAGCTCACTGGATAACGTATGGTGTTTACATGAGTGGGGCTGAGGCTCTGATTTCGATTTTCTCAGGCCACCCACTGGCTTTAAAATACCAAACACCAAATACCATAGTCTTTGTTGGTACAATTTTAACCCACGATCAAACTCAACTAATGCAACTGGTTTTATATGGTATCCTTCTTCCTTTTTTTAACCCTTTTTTCCATTACTATGTTTTAATATACAGTATATACAGAGGCTATAAGAATGTGCAATATCCTTTTTTCAGCACAACCTATTCAAACACACCTGAGCAAAAAGTATTGGATTTATGAAATTTGGAAACACATCACAGTTCAAAGTTCACTTTTTTACTCGTTTTTATGAACAAAAACAAAAGGAAAAACACTTTATTTTGTGACTTCTGCACAATGATTGCAACTTTATATCACGACTAAAAAATTCAAATTCTGTTTCTTGAGTACATTAAAAACAAAAACATTAAATAAGATGTCTGAGAGTGAAGAAATATTTGTGTCAGACACATTCATTTGAGGGCAAACCTTTACAAAAGCCCTCCAGATATTAAATGCATCGCACAAATGTAACCATTCATTCATTTGGAGTGAAACGCAGGTTAAATGTCTATGGCAGTGGAAGACCAAATAACACTTTGAGGGTTCTTGTGATTATATACAAAAGAATACTGGGGACAAAATGGTTATATTCAGTATAAATGCACATTAATTAGCAGAGCCGCAGACCTTTTAACACAATACAGTAAAAAAAAAAAAAACAGACATTTCAACAACCCACTAAGAGGGTACGAGAAGGTCAGTGTTTCATATTTCTAAAGAACTATGTACCTTATTTGTCAAACTTAAACTCTTAATCCAACCAAGGCCTCTTCCTACTTTAAAAACATGCACAATGTGAAGAGGTTTATATATTTATAGCTACACAATTTCAATTTTGCATTCCCATTGAAACCATGGCACATTCATTGCATTCATAGACATTTACCGATTATGTTTTATTATTATTATTATTATTATTATTATTTTTTAATTTCTTCTTTTATATTTGTTCACTGAGAAAAAAATTACCTAAAAAGAAAAAAACCTTTAAGAACAACACAAACAAAAAACGACAGATGACGAATACCTCTTTGTCAGAGGATAAGTAAGTATGAACATTGAAACAGTGAAATGCAGCTGTGACCACAAGTGCCATTGAAAACGGTTAACCCTTGGAACACTGAGAATTTTGGATGCTTTTTTCCATTACTCTGTTTTAAATGTACAGAGCGTATAAAAATGTGCAATATAGAGTTTCTTATATCCTTTTTTTCAGCACAACAGAGAAAACAAAGAACAAAACGCACCTGAGCAAAAAGTACTCTGATTAAAATCGCACTGAAATTGTGAACAAGCAAAACATACGCGTGTGTAGAACGACAGCGGGGACAAAATAAAATAACAAAATAAAAACACCAGGAACAGATTTGACGCAGCTCCATGTTTTGCTCTAATGTGGCGGAAAACAGAAATTATCTATTAACCAATAGATGAGCGAGTTTCCTTCAGTAATTCTTGATGCAGCGCCACCTCAGACTAGGAGGGGAATATACGTTATTCAAAAGGTTTGAGCCCCCAATCATACAGAGTCTGGCGGAGACTATTAGGTGTGAAGAGGACCTTAATCTCTAATGACAACATCACGGTCATGCGATGTCTCGCATATATCCCCTTTAAATAAACAATCCCTCTCCTTCATGTATGTCCTGTACATTTGTTGGAGGACAGTGCCAGCCAGGAGCAACACAGCGGACACACAAACATGTGCATTTACCACTTACAGTGTAAAAGCCTTTTCTTGTCCTTGGTCCAAAAGAGCTTTTACTCACCTCCTTACTCTCTCTCTCTCTCTCTCTCTCTCTCTCTCTCTCTCTCTCTCTCTCTGCATCCTTATTCAATGTTGGACATAAATATGAAACTGATTGATTATTGTTTAGGGTTCTGACAGAAGTGCATCCTTGCTTAGACAGTGTTTAACACTCACCGGCCCCTCGCCCTCCTCGCCCTCCTCGCCCTCCTCACCCCTTCCTCTCTGCTGCTGCTGGCAAAGTCGCTCTGTAAATGTATATTATACATAATAACATGCATTACAGTGTCGTCAAGTTTTTATTTATAACAGTGATAGGATAAATTCACAACATAGTTAGATATTTTACCATGTAAAGCTACATTAAAGCTCCATTTTCTGTAAAAATTAATATTTTATCTACATTTTCACAACCTGCATAGATGTTCATATTGTATATACTGTATTCGTCATGTTTTTGTTTACAATGCTTAACAAATGTATTTGTACCACCCAAAGCCACAGCTGCCCTAAATTAACAGCATTGGAAATTATGAAAACCATTTTGATGTTAATACACTGATATGTAGAAGCTCCTTAACTGAAATGATATTTTAAATGCTAAAATATAATTATTACTGTAATACATGAATTTTCAATTTGACTGTTACAAAACAAGACAAACGTTGTCTGTGTAGATTCTCATACGTCCAGATCATCGTTATTGGAAGTTTCCTTTAGAGAAACTTCCAGTCCAGTGAAAGGACTTGTAGTGTACTTACTCTCACCAAAACATTTCCAGCACTCTTTCAGTCCATCGAGATGCATACTTTTATCCAAGCTAACACAAATGTAGACCAAGACGATTCAGACCTCACACTTTAGAATCTACTTCTATAACTTTTCATGGCTGCTTCTCTGTGTTTTCATCCATAGTCCAACTTTATGAAGCCAAACGTTATTTACTACAGAATGAGTGATGAATCCACCTCATTGACTCGTTCAGGTAATTATAAGCCTACTAACATTTATTTATGTTTATTTATTTACTGTTCTTAAATCTTCTTAATAAAAAACTGAAACTGAGAAGTGTAGACTTTGTTTTACAACTGAACATTTTTAAAAAATGACTGAAATAAGGAACCGTTTGACAACAAATTCTGGATACTGATACTGGTACCGAATTGCTTCAATTGTGAACAGTATCCAACCCTAGATGTGGACACGTCTGCAGAGAAGAAACTGCCGTCTTGTGTGGTTTCACGACACCATTTGTGGCCGGACACAACTTGGTGAGTTTCACCGTTTACTTTGGGAGCCACGTATGGATGAGAATCGCTTCCAGCGATACTTTGGAAGTGGTTCTCATCCAAAGCTCCCGAAGTATAACGGTTAATTTGTGTCCAGCTCCGTATGGTGTTGTGAAACCACACAAGACGGTAGTTTCCACAAGAGATGGAGTCTGTGACGTCATCCGGAGAATCTCAACGCCGTTTTGCCATTGCGTAAGCGCGATTCTTTGGCAAACTTTAAAATTTTAAAAAATGAGCGACAGACACAATGTGTGCGATAGATGCCCGTCTATCGGCCTGTGAAAATGTGCATTGTGCAACAGTTTCCCGTGGCGTCTGCTGTGAATGCAGCATTAGTTGTGATGTTAAATGTGTCACTCCGCAGCACAGGAATGTCGACTCAAACAATGAAAACTCATTGTGTGACTTGTTGGGTTTCTCTTCTCTCTTCTCTCTCTCTCTCTCTCTGTCTGGCCTTGAGATAATGTATGTTGTGATTTGGTGCTTTACGAATAGCATTGTGTGAACTCATCTGACAACGGTTTGAATCAAACAGACATTCATTTTTTTCTTTTAAAAGTTGTCTGTGCCTGTGAAAGCAGCAGTGTCTCTTCCCCATGAAAGTCCCAACCAGTCTGTTTATCTTTAATATGTTTAATATTGATTCAAAATCCAAGTGTCGCAATCAACCCCTTCCAGGACCATCCATCGCGATAATGCATATCAACAGTAATCAAATTAATTACCCAGAGAGAGATGAGAACCATTACTGTCTGTCAACTGCCACTATTTCCAAATGATACCAGGTTGAAAATTGTCACATGACTCACATGGGAAATGAGATCATGTGTAAATGAATTGTGCGGACTGAAACAAAGAGGACGGACAGAAATGGTACAATACGTTACACGGGTTTATGCCCAGGCTTGGGCACTCAGAGTGCACTACTATGTCACGATTATAGATTTTCTTGCTACGATTATTGTCAGAGTATTAATCACGGTATTACGATTATCACGATTATTATGCGTTAATTGATTTTACACATTCATTAATTGATGAATGTGTAAAATCACATGAACACTGCTTATAGGTCTTAAAGTTTCATTTATTTATATCTTTTGATGCAAACATAACAAGTAATATAGCAAATACACTACACTGTTATATAGGAACAATTCTTAATCCCCCATGGGAAATGTTTAAATTATTAAAGTCATAAATTGTCATCTATACCAAATGTTTAAGTTTATTTGAATCGTTTTAATATAAAATGTATCTATTATTGCGGTTTGTTTATTTCATATTTAAATTACAATGACACAAATACACTTGTAATAAATAAAACGGACATCACATTACGTATAACGTTGCTTATAGTAAACACTGAAATCCAAACACGTGTCGTACACAATTCAATGTTACGTTAGTTGAAGTTTAACGTAATTTAACCCAGTTACTGTGCGTTTACCTTTACTCTGGCGTACAGAGCCGGGTGATTATCCCGCAGATGGTGAAACATATCATTTTGAAGCTGAAAAACTACCACACGGCTGATTTTATGCGCTTTGTTGGAGGGAATAACTCTTCCTCTGCCATACTTTAACCATCAGGAACGGCTCTATTCTGCAACTCGCATGGAACATAAACAAAGCAACAGAAGCGGTAACATACGATTGTTGGGTAACTTTGTTTTCGCTCCGTTTGAGTTGCTACCTATATGGTAATCGTGACATCCCTAGTCTCCAACTAACCCAATCAATGGGGGTACCTCTGAGCGAGGTACCTGAGCCGGAAAAACCTGTTAGGTTTCTAACCGGCAACCAGCCAAGTTCCCTTTCCACTAGGCCATGTGTTGCTCAAAAGACAGGATGTAATCATGAACAAACAAACAAACAACCTCTTACTGTATGATGTTTTATAGACTTTGATTGTTTGAGTGTTTTCTTCAACTTTATAAAGTTTAGAAGGCAGGTGAAGCTGATGATGAGCGTGAAGGTGGTGAATGGAAATGACTTGATTTGGTTATTGTTTTACAAGGACGTGTTGTGGCTATGATTTATGATTGTGTTCATGTGAATATAAATGCATTTAAACAAAAGACGAAGAACCTGCTTAATCCTTTGCTTCAACTGAACCGCTGCTCACTTACGTCATGCATTGTCGAGTGGGGTAAAGTTTATCAGAAAGTTGATGATGTCGTAATGCTGCGGGTCTGGAATAATCCATACAGGTGAAAAGCTGTAGGTCACTCAACGCACAGATAGCATATTCACTGTTGTCAGATTCTGTGATGTATTGCTTGGTCTATGGAGATTTTAAGAGTGCAGTGAACTCTTAAAGGTTGATACTGGCACTGGTACCGTTCATCTTTCAGGAGCTTTGCCAGCCCACATGGCGCTGTGAGCAAACTGAGTCACGTGACGTCTGGAGCTCTCGTCATATTTGAGCTGGCCTTTGTATTTTACTGGTTAAAAAAATGGAAATCTGTATAGATTATGCATCGAACAACCCGTTGGTTGGTTTCGTTTGCTTGTTTTGGAAGATCGTGTTGTAAGTTGTCAATAACACCGCCCAGGAAATGCAGCTTATCGTCCTTTAACTCCTCTGCCTGACGAGCTGAAACACATTTCCTGTGAATAAGCGCCTTGTGCCTGCGCACTATTTGCTGAGCTAAGCCCAAGAAAAAGAGGCGTAAAAGGAAGAGTAATTAAGCCACTAGATAATCCTGACGACTGCAGCAAAAATGGCTACTCAGCTTATGGCCAGTAATTGTGGTCGGGACACTATGACCTTACTCATGCAGAGTGACTAAGAGGAATGGGGGTGGGGCATAGTATTTGTCCCATGGGTATAACATGGTTATGCTCATGTAAAGAACATATGTGGGATGGACGGTGCTGGGTCTCTGCAGCAGTTACAGGATTAGACGCACTGTTGGTGAGGATGCATGGAGTTCACCTGCTGGCGTGGTTTTACTTTATAAAGAGGGCACATGAAGTCAGACGTTAATCTTTAAGGTTTTTTCCTCCGTTAACGTATTTCATTTCAGCTAATAAATAACATTGTTCATGGTTTCCATAAAGATTAAAAATAAAGTTTTTAGTGCATGCCACGATTACTTAACACAGAAACTTGCCCTCTCAACAGAAAGTGATTTTATTGTTTCAGTTTCTTAATCTTTTTGGAGGAATACTTGTTAATATACACTCCCTGACCACTTTATTAGGTATACAGGACACCGAATAAAGTGTCTGGAGTGCCTTCTGGTGTGGTTTTCCATCGTGGTTCTATCATCCTAAACCAGTCCAGCCACTTTCCTCTGATCTCTGGGAACAACAAGACACCGTTTGTCCATGGAACTGCTGTGCACTGGATCGTTTCTCTTCAATTCTCCGTTGTGCATGAAGTTCCCAGTAGAACATCAGTTTCAATATACTAGCTGAACTGGCATCAACGACCATGCCGTGGTCAAAGTCATGTGAATCACTTTCTTTCCCGTTCTGATGCTCGGTTTGAACGTCAGCGACTTGTTTTGATCATGTCTACATGCCTAAATCAATAAATACATTAACAGGCAGTTATAGGTAGCCAGTGAGCGTTTATATGAGATAGCAGAACATTTATGGTCCTGTATAAGTGCCTTCAGGTACAACCTTACATCTTGTGCTAACTTTGTAATTGCTGTACTTGGCCCTTCTGTAAAATCCACCGGGTTATTATTCCACATCTTTTCAGGTGCAACTATTTTTTGTCCACAATTGAATCTGTAAAGTCAGAGACGTCTTATTTTTTTGTACTGCTCCATCAGTAGATGAGAGGTGAGCTGCAGAGTTCTGGTAAACTCACGTCAACTCAAATTATATGAGAGGCAGAGTTCAGTTAGACATTTAGCCCGGGTTTTCACAACTGACACTAGCACGGTTTTGGATATGCACAGACTGTGTGATGTGGCAGTGCAGTAAGTCATTCTGACAATGGATTTCAGGATGTCCTGTGATTGGCTCTTTGGGGGAGTGGGATGCACACCTATAGTGGAAAAAAGTCTGGAAGAAGTCAAACTAGATTCATAAACCAAATTATTTCTTGTCAATATCATGAGAAGTTGAGGTTTTTTTTAAGATGAAATACTGCAGCTAAGTAACGTGAGTCTTGACTCTTGAGTCTTTGAAATATTGTAAACTGTTGTGAGGTCACACAGTATTGCTACTATATATAGACCTGTTGTTCATGCTCTTGTTCTTCCCTTCATAGAATTGGTACATATGCACTTATTCCAGGAAACCCAAATGAACTCGCAAGAATCAAAGAAGCTTAAGCGTCCGGGGCAGAACGCCTCTTTTCTGTGAGGTTGAGGTTATACTCAACTATAAGACCTCATAACATCCTGTTTTCAGGTTGAACTTGTTTGTTCATCCTCAGAATAAAAAATACAAAGACAACTTGGTGAACTCTCTACCTCTTCATTTCTCCTCTCACCCCAGGAACACACGAAAATGTCCACAACACCAACAATCAATGATCAGTCCTGGGTAGAGAGCTCTATCCATCCATGTTGCTGCAGTGGTTTTATAACCAGTGCGTGAGCGGTGCTTCATGCAAACACGGGCATCCAGGAGCCCTGACTTCTTGGCTCTGCTTGCATCTCAAGCCTCTTGCGGGACATCAGACCTCTCTCCTGGAGGGACAGATGAGATCTCCATCACCATTTCACCATCTCCTCCTCTCATCATCATCAACCCACACTCCTCACCCCCCCCTCTCTCTTGCTCTCTGAGGTGTCTGGTGACTCTGGCCCCTGCTATCTTGCCCCTCCCTTCATCGTGGAGGAGAGAGGGAGAATGAGAGAGGCAGCAGCCCACTACCACCATGTCCCCAGAGGCCCCTTGCCTGCCTGCCCCTCCTGCTGCTCAGTACAGCTGTGCCTCAGTACCAGACCCTGACCAGCTGGGATCTCATCCCTGCCAGGGAGCCACGAGAAGAGTGTGTGAGAGCACCTCTCTACTCTCACTCTTCATTAAGTGAACCACTCAGACACTTAACTCCAGCTACAGCTGTCAAACCTCTCCTGCTGCAGTTGAGAAGAACCTCTTTCGAGCATGGCTGTGGCACCCCGGGCCCTGGCACTTCACCTGTCCCTGGTGCTCGCCCTGCTCAGCCTGGCCCCGCCGCCAACCTCGGGAGGATGCCCATCCACTTGTCGCTGCTCTTTTGCCATGCTGCAGTGCCTGGAACCTGATGGTCTCGCCAGCATCCCGATTCTGCCGGCACAAGAGAGCGAGAACGTGACGGAGATGTGAGTAAGACGCGTCACCTGCTCTTTCACTGGATGCACTAGCATGCCTTGATGTTGTTTAATGTTTGGAAAGCTTGATTTTCACTCGTGTTCTCTTGGGTTGATGTTGAGCTTGTTTAGTGTGTCTCAGTTTGGATTAAAATGGAAGTGTCTCACAGATTATTTCATATCTGAATATGAAGATCTAAAGTTTTGTTTGAAAAAGAAAAACTGGTCATTTGTGGCTTTGTACGCTTGATTAGGAGTGTATCCTTGAAGAGCAGTTGTTCTCTGGTTGATATGGTACAGAAGCGAAAGTGTCTGCTGGATGAAGATGGAGCAGTTACACTGACCGTATCAGCTTTGGTTGCACAAACACATGGTTCCCTTCCATTAGTAGTGCTTTTCCCCTTGTTGGAATGGAGATATGACACATGAGGTGTGTTTGTCTTGTCATTGTTTGGCAGTTAATAACATAAATGTCTTACTTTATGTCTTACTGCTCTCAAGGCTTTGCTTTGCTTGTTTTCACCTTCAGCCAAACGGTAGAGCTGAGTAAATCTGCTGTTTGAGATGGATAGGCTTGAACGTAATTTAGTCATTTCAAGTTATTGGTAATCAATTATGGATCGGTGCTTTCAGAAATGATAAAGTGGCCGGGACCGATACCGTCCAGTTTGCATCAGAGAGTCGCCTCGTGGTCTTCAAATGCTCAGATATTTTATCATTTATTTGTTTATATTTATAAGTGGAAATGTATGTCAAGAAATGTTTTAAATGTGCCTTTTTGTTATCATCACTGTTCTGTGACTTGAGTTGCTGCTCTGCTGCTGATCCACTAGATTCAAACTTGTCTTTCCCTCTGTACTGATCACTTCTCTATACTGAGTAAATAGGCCACAGTCAACAATCAGCTGATGTGGTCTGACCAATGTTCAGTCCTAAAGTTTGGGGGGAAAAACTTTTTTAGAATATAAGCAGACTCAAAGTAAACATTACACTTCAGCACTGATAACTAAACTAAATAGTGAGGTTCCATTAGTCTTTTTTGTGTTTCAGAAAGTTATACACATGTTCCTGAGATTGATTAAATCATTAAATCCTTTGTTCACCGTTGTTGAAGTGCACATGCTGTAATATGAGAGGAAACCATTTAGGATTTTCTCAAATCTAAACTCAATTCCCAATGTCGGAACAGCTGATCTGCACATAACACTTGACCTGACCTTAGTTTGCTGGAGCTCAACTGGTGCTCAAATGATGGAGTTTGAAGAAAAAAAACGAAATTCTGATTATGCATCATGTGGTTTGGCAGTTTTAAAGTAGATGCTGCAGTTCTTCATGCGCAACAAGCGTCATTTATTTATATATTTTCCATAATGTACGCAGCTGAGGGCCGGTGTGTGAGAGAGTCTTTGATTAAAACTCGTCCAAGTCTCTGCCTCGTCTGCCTCGTCTGCCTCGTTTTTTTGTTGTCACTTGCCTGCGGCAGATGACTGTTATTTGTCATTGGCTTTTTAAAACTTTGAAGGAGAAAAAAAAGAAAGAAATAAGTAGAAGCTTGACCACCTGTGATTTAAAAAAGGGGCTGCTGTATTATTATGCAACCCACCATCAGCTCCAGCATGGAAAACTAAATGTCACTCTCTACACTGCCACGCTGTTCCCTCTTTGTTCTGTTCCCTGGATCAGAGCAATTAGCACTAGTTAAGACTGAATTTTTTTTTGTGAAATGCTATTTCGATTCTCTCCACTTTTTCTTTCTCTCTCTCTCGCTGTTTTTTTTTCCTGTATTCTGTATTCCTATAGTCTCTCTCTCTCTTACTCCTTGTATTTCCTTGTACCTGCAGTGAAGCGTACTTGGTAGCGCTCAGGGTGATGCTTGACATTCTCTCTCTCTCTCTCGCAACCACTCAGTCAATAAGTGAGAGAGTCTTCCTCTGCTTCCATTTATTGCGGCGCTCTACATGCCAGCAAACAACAACACTCACAGTATTGGCCGTGCATACGAATACAGCCGGTGTGCAGGACAAACAAGGAGCCATTAACTGCAGAACAGGAGCTGAAATTCATCATACGCCGAGTTATAAATTCAATTTCGTGAATTGCCAGTCAATGCCCCCACCCGGGAACAATACATGATATACAACCCACTTGGCTCAATCAAATAAGTGAGGGCGCTGGGTGATCCTGGGCCCACCTGCCCTGTAATCACATTATTGCTGCGTGGGTCAATCAGACATGAATAAAAAGGTTTGTGTGTCGCAGCTGACAAACGGAGAACTGGCGGTTTCAAACAATGGCACGCGCGAGAAAGTGCTGTCATCATGTCAAAATTACTGTTTGTATTATTTTCCCGCCGATCCATCCATCCATAAGGGTTAAACAATTAAATATCTATTTGCAGTTTTTCTTACCTATATTGCGATTGCGAGTTACGGAGCACGGGAGGTGACATCTGTGCAGGGGAAACAACTGTCCTGAGACTTTGTAACACGTTGATGACGCTTGTTATTGTTACTGATCGCCACATGTTATGGATTTTTTCCAACTAAAATAAGTCGGACAATCGGCTACAACTTCATATTCATCTGAAAACTGTCAGCTGGCTGCGATCTGAGTGTGTAGGGACCGTCTACTAAAATTATTTTATAGGCACTACATTGTATTATGATGATGATTTCTTGCTGATATTCTGCATAATAAATTCCCATAAATTATAATAGATGTAATAGTATAATCTAAATAAATTCCAAATAGGTGTTGTAGTATAATCTAGAGGATACTAATGAAGCGTGCAGACATTACACTGTATTATGGTGAAGAAAAGCTTTTGAGACAATCTACCATTGCATACTAATCAATAAATTGGTCAAAAGTTATTTAAGTGGGAGAAGTTTGTGAAGTTAGGTGTCCCCCAGGGAACGGTATTAGGCCCAAAATGTTTTACCCAATGATATATCATGTAAAGTTTCAAATGTATTACAGTTTGTAACACTAATGTTTTTTTTTTATTGTTTAGTGTTGTTTACAACATTAATGGGTAATATTAACAGGTTCTATCACTGATTTTGAATAAAACAAAAATAATGTTAGAACAAATGCACAGGTTAAACTAAAGATTGATGGGGTCAAATCAAAAGAGTTCATGAAATAATCACATATTAAATGTGTACATACAAAGATTGTATTTCTGTAATATATAAAGCAAAGACAGAATTAATACTACTCTTGTCTTATAATATTTACGATAGTACCATGCTGAGATTTGGGGTAACAACTACATTACCACTATTTATTCTTCAAAAACGTGCAGTAAGGATTATTCACAATGTCTGTCATCTGGAAAAAACAAACCCATTGTTTTTACAGTTAGAATTACTGTCTGCAATGGTACAAATAATGTTCAAAGACAGAAATGATCTTTTACCCGAAAATATCCAGAAACTGTTCACTGCCAACTTAAGGAACAATCTGAACTTCAAAATGCATTGCCTTCACATGATGTGAATTGGAAATAAAGCAGTGTCCAAGTTTGAAAGTGTTTAAAAGGAAATGTAAAGATTTAATGTAAATGCTCCAAGTTAACAGGTGGTGTAGGGGCTCTCACTTGTTTGCTGCACTCTTGACGAAACATATGTACATTTAGATAATGTGTTACACATTTACTTGACAAATAGACAGTAAATGAAAGGAAGCAGACTATTTGTGGGAGCCAATAAGTTCTACTTCTTCTCACTTGTTTTATGGTATGCAACTTTGTTTGCATTATCTGTTGGATATGTTGTCTGGCATTTCCTTGTGGTACTTTACTTTGTTATCAGATACGTTTGTGTTTGCATATATGCTTGCATATTTGAAATTCTTTTCATTTTTCTTTGTCCACAGATGTCACCTCCTGGGCTCTGTAGTGACCTGATTTGCAGCACAACTTGTAACTAAATCTTCAGTTCAATAGTTACTGTGTTATGGATTTAAAATTAGATGGAGCCTTTTCTGTGGAACAGTCTGCCAGGTCACATAAGAGCTGCCCAGACACATGACACTTTTAAGTCAAGATCTACACACTTGCTTTGAATTTTAATCCCAGTTAAGCTTGACATACTGTATATTTATTCTCATTTTTAGATGCCCTTTTATTTATTTATTTATTTATTTATTCTGTGTGCTTTTATTGCTGTGCTTTATATATTGTATTTGTTTCCTTCCATTCTTTATTTGTATTGTTTTATTGGGCAACGGTGCTTGTCTTTAAAAATCTGCTATATGAATAAGGTTGAGCTTGACCATACCAACAAGTGTACTCTAATACAAGATGAGAATATAATATATGGAATACAAAATATACCAATATACAGCCTTTGCCATGTTCTAACTGAATTTTCTAACTGCTGACTGATGACAACATGACGAAACAAAAAAGCTCGTTGAACACTCACTTAAATTTTCACTCTCACCTCATCAGTCTAACAACAGAAATCTCTGCTCTTACTTTTCACCAAACTGTGGCTGGATGGTCATATCATTTTTTTGTCCTAAAATGGCGTTTCCAAATGAAAATGTAGTCGAGTTAATGAGAGCCTCAGTCACCTTTTCAGTATCCCACATCCAATCATGTGCCAGAACTCCAGAAAAAAGGCACAGTCCTCTTTACTTCCTTACTTCAACCCTTTGTCGGTGAATAAATGCCTCGACCCCTCACCAAGGACGGAGGCAGGGAAATGCTAACGACTGCTGTTTGACCAAGGGTCTTGGTCCCCAAAAAAACCGAGGATAAGGTTAACTGGACAATCTGCATTGACCATAGGTGTGAATGTGAGAGTGAATGTTTGTTTGTTTCTGGTGTCTAGTGACCTGTCCAGGTATGAGTATGAGTTAATAAATGATACTTTATTTTTATTAATGGAATATACTGTATACAGGTTTGTAGCCTTTGGGTCTTCAGCTCTTTACATTAAACATTACCTATACTCAGGTAATCATCAATACATGTTCGGTAAGACCTCTGCACATTCAAATTTTATATATTTATTCTTCATATTTTATTGTGGTTGCAACAACTCCTGTCCTGGAAATAATATGATAAATATTTTTTAATTACATGGTTCATTTTATGTGGAGAAGAAAGCTTTCTCAAGGATATTTTGTGTTGTGGACAAAATCCCTCAACGTTTGAATCGAGTGAATCTAGTCTTTTCAAACCAGCTTCACAATGAAGTGTCCTCCTGAGCTAAATGGACAACATTCATGTATGAGTGAGTGCGGCGAGTGCAGTGAGAGGTGTAGGACGGTTTACTCGGGCTGGATCCTTGGTGGGTCGGATCAAACGGTCCATGTAAACATCCCCTGAAAAGAGCCGAAGCCGTCCTTGCGCTGAGTGCTGAATTGATCCACAGCTTGGGAGTTATTCTGAGCAATGGCTGTGTCTGGAAAAGTGGAAAATGACTCACTGAGAAGAATTTCCCATCAGCCTCATCTACCTCACATCTCTTAAGGCATTATCATTTTCCACATGAGTAGTAGATTAAGTTCTGATTGGAGCTTTGTGGTCCATGGGTCCCTGGACATCTCGGCTGGTTTTGTTATCCATTGATGGTTTGTTCAGTGCATGTCAGGAAGGTCAGACACTTGTCAGTGGGGGTTGAATCCTTCTTTTAGTCTATCACCATAGCTCTGACTGTCGTGTACTTAGCCTCAGGGTTGCACAGTTTCTTCTCATGCTGTTCCTTCTCTGTTGTTCCTCTGCTTTCTGAATAAAGACGCCTGTAAAAGTGGGTGAAGTAATTAGCTGAGTATTGACACAAAGGTTACAGGGGTGACTCATTTCAGTCCAGCCTATTTTTTTGCCTTGTTGAGATAGTTAATAGATGGCCATTTTGGGAAAATGTTCCTCTTTTGTTCTCTTCATCTTAACAAATCAGTATTTTTTTGATCATCTGATCAAAGTTTTAGTTTCCTACAATTCAAACACATAACTCTACATTCATGCCCGGTTAAGAAATGTATTCACTTTGTATAATTTCCAAGTGCTTTGTGTCTTGTCTGTTATTGTCATTCAGCTTTAGAGTTGAAGTGAACATTGTCTACCCAGCGAACTAAAAGGTCAAGTTAAAGTGTGTGTATTTTAATGCTCTTTCTGTGTCTCTCTTCCTCTCTCTTCTATGAAACAGTTACATAGAAAACCAAGTTGGTCTGGAGAATATCACAGAGTTGGATCTCGTTAACTACAGAGAGCTGAAGAACCTGTAAGTTATTCTACTTTCGCACACAGGAGACTGACATTGTGTAATACAGTTGTAATGTTATATACCGAGTCCTGTTTGCTCTATAAGACAATCTCTCATTACAAAATGACATTTCACACAGCTGATTGATTACTAAATTCTCCTCAGAAAGGAAAGTTCACCCAGATTATTAGTTAGTGTGTTAGTATAGGTTTTGACATTATACCAATAGGCAACAATTCCATTGCCAGGACTTGGTGCCAGCTTGGTGTCCACACACTTTGGCCACTATTTGAAAAATTAGAATTCTAGCGCATCCCTTTAAATATAAAGAAATGCCCATTGACTGTTGGCAAATGAGTGAGAACGCAATGCTGATTAAATCTATCAGCTCCACACGACTCTCTGCTTGTCTCAGGATAGCGTTTATATTCAGGTGCTGCACACAGGAAATGATTTTTTTGAGGGAGACATCTGCAAAGAAGTGTCCACGTTAAATTTCAGAAGTGAATTCTACCGCACTGAGCACTGCTGCTGTATTCACTCAAACGCTCCCTGTCAGGTCTGATAGTTTTGCTTGACAGAGCCTGTTTTCACACGAAAGGCGCAGCATAGACATACTATTGCACTGTTTCTGTTCATAATAAGAACAGAAAAAGTGCACAATAGAATAATAATGACAACAACAACAATTACAAAAATCACCAAAGGTTACGCACTGCACCTTTAACAGAAACTGGCTGGACTCCACATTATTCATAATCTCTGTCATGTGCATGGTAGTAAATAAAGAGAATATAGGCAAGATGGTTCCCAGGTACTTATATCAAACAAACTTACATCTGAAAAGTGTTGATGTTTGTTCATTTGAGGCGGGAAACAAACAATCGAGTAACTGTTAAAAATGTGCTTCAATGTGTCTCGTGTTTTTTTTTGTTTTTTTTTAAATCTGTCCCTGAGCTTTGTTTTGACATGCATCGATGTTTTCTCTTCTCTCCAGCACTGTCACATCATGTAAGCTGAGGCTCATCTCTGCCAATGCCTTCCAGTACAACCCCAAGCTCCAGTATGTGTAAGTGTCCTTGTCAATACACAGCGATTGTCTTCCCTTTTGTCTTGTTGTGACCGTGTGTGCGTCTGCCTATTTGTTGCTGTCAGTCAGAGCTCGCTGGCTCTTTGATGCTGAACATGTAACGTGAAATGATGCTGAACTTGGCTTGTCATCACGTTTATGGTTATTATGAGTACAGATACAAAAAAAACAAAAAAAGTACACAAATGTTTAAAATCGAATTGAATTTGTGACATCTGGAAACACGTCACAGTTCAAAGTTCACTTGGCTCGTTTTTATGAACAAAAAGAAAAGGAAAAAACGGTCTAATTTGTGACTTCTGCGCAATTATTGCTACTTTACATCATGACCAAAAATGAATTGTAACTTTGACTCAACGGCACACAAGAAGACAAAACGCATTTTTTAAAGCCTGAATATGTGACCTATAAACACACAGGATGTCCATATAAGGAGTTGTGCATGTGCTCACACAGGCAGGGATCTGTGCCGCGTGAGTACTCAGGCTTAAATAAGAGGGTAAAGAAGCTGTAGAGTGAACTTTTAAGTATAAACGAATGTCCGTTAAGTTCAAACAATTGTCAAAAGAGTTTACACAATACTGATAATCAGCTGTACAGGATTCTGTGTTTCTCAGTATGGCATTATTTTTGATTTCGTCTTTGGCTGTGGAGACACGGAGTGATGCCTTTTACATCACGACTGTTGGAGGGAAGGCAGAATCAGAACATACGTATATATACACTAGTAAAAGTGAAACGGCAGTGACCTTTAGGTTAAGGGAGTAACCTAGATTCTCCAAGAGAGGCAAAATCTAACATACACAGAACGCAGGCACATGGTAAACAGGTACTGGCACTAGTGAATGTTCCAGAACAATCCAGAACCATTATATGTTATGAGGACATATCAAGTGGAACCATCAAATCTGTCTATTCATTAGCAGCTGACTGTTATCTCCACCATCTTGTCCCTGTGCCAGTTTACTTTGAGTGTGTACAACATGTCTGATGGTTTTTTTTTATCTGAAAGACAAGTGGGTTTTGAGGACGAGGGTTGGGTTGGAGGCGGCGGTGGCTGTGACGGGTGAGCTTGAGAAATTGGAGAAGACATCCACCAGTCACCTTTTACTCGCTCGCTTTGGCGGATTATCGACAACTGATGCATAATAAATACACTCCACTAAGGGTCCATTATCACTTAATCAATATTTTCACTGTGGAGAAGGAGGAGGAGGGTGGCCTGGGGTCGGGTGCTGTATATGGAGGGGGGACGCTTACGTGTGACAGATGTGTGTCTGAGATAAAGAGGCACTGGCAATAACCAAATCAAGCACATGAACATGGAGGCAGCTCAGGCTTCTTTTCTTTTTCCTTCTCCCCGTCGTCTTCACCCACAATCCTCCTCAACCTCAGTCATCTTTCATTAAAATGCGCTCATGGCTAAGGGAGAATGACCCGTTCTTCCCGGCTCTGCTCTTCCCCTGTGGACCCGTGGAGGAATCGAGCTGGTAATGGATAAGCCCCAATGGCTAACCCATCTGACATGAACTTTTGGGAGCAAGGAAAACAAATAATTGAACCCTTGGCCCTGCCAGAGTGAATATGTATTGGCTTTCATGTTTGTGTTCCCCAGTGTAGCTTTTTTGTCATCTTCAGAGGGAGGTTTATTTACAGCCTGGCTTCTTCACTGTCTGAGGGACATTTGAGAGCAACTGTGATCATATTTTAGTAGCCTGAGAGGATTGAAAGCAGCTACTGTAGCCTCATTATGGTAGCATGGCGTACATTACAAGGGATGAGCCGATACCATATGACAGTATTGGTATCAGTCCAATACTGACCAAAATCACTGGATTGGATGTTGGAAAAAGAAGAAAAAAGTGAAATCTGACTCAATCCAGTCATTTCGGTCAGTATCAGGCCGGTACCATACATCAGTCCTAAATCATTAGATTGGATGTTGGAAAATTTAAAAAAGTGAAATCTAACTCAAACCATTAATATTACATAAACACCATATATACATAGTTATATCAGTACAAATTAAGTTGTTTGAAAGAGGCAAAAGACTGATATCTGTTGCTATACAAGTATCAAAAGTGGTGTGGAGCCCTCCCTATACCAATCCAATCCAATCTATACATTGTGTAGGCTTAATTTAAGAGTGTTTATTGGCTCACGTGTGATATATTACCCATGCTTAAAACTACAAATCATTTGGTCTTAAAATTAGACTTTTATAGGCACTTGACAGAGGCAAATTCTACACATAATACTTTATAAAACACAACTGCTGTCTCATATCAAGTCAAGTTACTTAGTTTTTGCCCGTAGGCATATTTAAGACAGAAAGTACGACTTAAATGCAATTTTGAACGAGATGGACGAGTTGATGTAACCGTCGAAATAATCCCGGAGACATTATTTGAAGGTTGAAATCCTACACTGCATACACATATAACAGGTAAATCTCTGATTTCAACAGTGCACTGACAAGAAACTCTGTTTCAGGGGAAACAGGGGAAACAGGGGAAGAAACTGACAAGAAACTCTGTTTCTTGTCAGTTTCTCTACTGTGTTGATGCGCGTCCTTCCTCTGATGAAGTGTTTGCGACTAATCACCTAATGTACCGAACAGCATGTAAACCTCAGGGATTGTTCTCGAGGTGTTTATGAGCGCAGCTCCTGGCTGTTGTGAAATACTTGCCGAGTTGATTGATCAGAGCCCATTTGGATGCATTAACGTTTTCCACTGAGAGTAATTCAAAGCAGGTAAGGATTGTTCTGAAAGAGAGCAATCAAATCACAGTGGGATGCAACAGCAGAGCAAGACGGGATTACAATAAAGAAAAGAACATGCCAACTTTTTTTTGTTTTTGTTTTTTTTTCTCCCTTTTTAAAACTGTGTGGGTTCTTTGTGAAAGGTTTATACTTTTTCTCAGATCATTAAGACACTGTGCAAGACGCTGTGATACTTACTGTTGCCTCAATTTGTTTATTGTGTATAATATTGGAAACTCAAAGGTAATTCACAAGCTAACTGCAAATGAATGTATTTCATATACAATGAAACGTGTTTTTTCTCTGTTTTTACAGGAACCTGGCATCAAACTCTCTGGAGCACATTTCCTGGAGGGTGTTTCATTATCTACCTTTGCTCAACCTGTGAGTCACTTCCTTTAGTTGAAACCAAGTGGTTGTAGCTGTTTTTTGAGTGAAATGAGCAGCAAATGCCTTGGCTGACTATTTTCACCATGTACTGTAAAGGCAGGGGATAATCTGAAACCTCTGGTACAAATCACAGGAGTTTGCATTAGCACAATCCCTGTGTCGTCTTCCACAGTCAGATACAGGCCAACGAGTCCTTGAGTAAAAAAAGCTTTTTCATATAATGAAGAAGGAAAATTAAATGTGCTTTGAAAACCGTGTCTATGTCTGGAGATTGAAAACAGATTCTCTTCAATGTAGAGTCAAGTAGACCAGTCAGTCCTAGATCTGATCCGGGACCCACTGATGGGTCTCAGCATTGGGTGCCAAGATACATTAATTTCTCTTTGTAATGTTTCCATCTCTTCTTTTTGCTCTTCTTCCTCAGAGTACTGAAGGACAACCCTCTCGCCTGCTCATGTGACCTCTACTGGCTGAAGGAGTGGCAGCACAATGACCGAGGTGACCTGGACAACCAAATGCTGTCCTGTTTCTCTGACAACCAGGAAGTTCCCCTCAACTTGTTGGTGATCGATAATTGCAGTGAGTTTGAGATTTCATGTTGTTGTTGTACTGTTTATTATACAAAATAATGCATGTTTACAGTGAGACGTCCGATCGAATCAGGATCGCTCACAGAGCACAGACCTCTGCCAAGGCTTAAACACTTTTGGCGCTTTTCCATCATGCAGTTCGAGCACTCCTCGGCTCGCCTCCACTCAGGTTTTTTGGCTTTTCCATTAGGGACAGTACCTGGTACATGGTGCTTTTTTTTAGTACCTGCTCTGGCGAGGTTCCAAGTGAGCTGAGCCGATACTGAAACGTGATGTCGATAGACTGCCGGCCACTGATTGGTCAGAGAGTGTCGTCACGAGCGCGACGTTGAACTCAGGGGGGTACTATGAAGTAATGGAAAAACAACATTACTGATACCTAACCGTGTAAAGTCAAGTTAAGAAGTGTGGAATGGAAAAGCACCATTTTTCACCTAAAATCTATTAATATATAATATGTTATTAATATGTATTTTCTTTGGAGCTGAAAGGCTTTCTGGATCTACCTGCTTATTGTCTTGCAGAAGCATGACAAAATTCATCCTGATCAGTTAAGACAATCGTTCTCAAACTTTTTTTTTTCTCGGGCCCCCCTTTGGAGGAAGACATTTCCTGAATACATACAATATTAGAATAAACGTTTACTTTTCTGTCAGTAATTTGCAATAAAAAAAGAAATGTTTTGCTTTACCAATACAAATAACCTCGTCATTTTTTTTAAACAATAAATCCATTTCAATAACAAAGAATTCTTTAACAATATCAATCATTTTTGCTTTGTTGTTTACACCGGCAGTTTGTTTTAAACCACTTTCCAGCAGTTTCATGCTGCTGTCGTCTGCCATTGTTTTGAGACACAACACACAGAGAGGTCTTTCTTCATCTCCTACCATTCACCGTGAATCCAAGACTGAGATAAGCGTTGTCATATGTATATATATGTATATATATATACATATATAGATATATATATACACAATATAACATTTAAAAGCAGCACGATTTTCTATGTATTAAAACATTGAAACATGTCAGACCTCGAAAACCTCAACATTGATTTTTGTCTTCGTCATGTGGAGTAATGAATATTTGAAATGATGCGGCCTCATCCAGATGGATTGAAATTGAAAAATAAAAATGATTTGTTGTTTCCATTATGTGTATTAATGCCTTCAGCAGGCAGGTGCAGTGAAATGCAGGGAAGAAATTAGCTCAGCATTGCCTCCGTAATCACATACAGTAGGAACATCTCGTTGCCAGGAAACATACGAGAGAGTTTTTGTGTTCTTTTCTCCTTCTGAGTCATTCCATTTTATTACCGACTCACTCTTCTATGCTTGTGTATTATTCCCCTCCGTTTCTCTCAGGTTTGCCTGTGGTGTCCATCATCTCCTCCAAAGACAAGATTCAAGAAGGAGGAAACCTGACGTTTGAGTGTCACGTGACCGGAAGTCCGACTCCCAACGTGAGATGGCGAACAGATGATCTCTACTCCCATTTTTTCACTGAGGTATAGTCAAAGATTTCAGTATATCCTTATGATATGTTCTAAATGTAATGCTCTGCATGGATTTTCCAGTTTGTAGTCAGAACTCAGACTTTTTAAGGTCGTTGAAGGAACGACCCCTGAACTTGGAGTGAACTCACATACACTGAGTTACAAGATACCAGATACAATACACGGATTTTATTCCCGTTAATAGCACTTAATAGTTAATTGCGTCGTTTTTGTGTCGACTGGTATAGTCCGGGATATGTTCGCATTAGGGTTGGGTACCGTTCATAATACGGTACCAGTATCGGTATCTGGAATTTGGTACCGGTAACAAACGGTACCTTATTTCGGTATTTCGAAAATGTTTTTTCAGTCTACACTTCTCAGTTTCAGTTTTAAGAAGATTTAAGAACAGTAAATAAATACACATAAATAAATAAATGTTAGTTAGCTGATAATTACCTGAACATGTCGATGAGGTGGATTTTGTCGTCAGCGTTTATTATTATAACATCAAATTATTATTATTTTTTATAAATTTTATAAAAAATTGAAAGTTTTATAAATGTCTATTTTTTCTTTTCTTAGTGAAACAATGCCAAAGCTATTTGTTTGTACTACACAATGTGTAGTAATGTGTTTGAAACAGGTGTAGGCAGTTTTTAATGCGTATTAAATGTAATTAAATAAATAAATATATAAATAAATAAAAAAGAAAATCTTTTACTTGTATTTGAGTAAGCATGTCTCGATTTGTGTCCATTTCCTTGACCTTTAACTTTATTTCACTAACAACTTCACACAATTTCAGTTTTTTTTCTCACGGCTTACGTAACGAGGCTCTTTAGGTGTTGTTTGTTAATGTGCGATGAATAAGGCTCGCTCGGCTTCTGCGATGTATTGATCTCGCAGGAGAGTAAATTGGATCACACTTCATCTCTCTTACCTGAGCACTTTTATCCTGATCCTGCTGCAGCATTGTGGCTGTGGCATTAAAACCTCCTCCGCTCTTTGCAGAAGAGAATCTCGGTCTCCACGTTGGAGCTGGTCCTTTATCTCCGCAACGTTTCCTCCAAAGACAACCTGCGCAATCTCACCTGTGAGGCCGAGAACCAAGCTGGGCCCAGGGAGGAGATGGTGACACTGGACATTGAGTGTAAGTGCCAGCATAATAAAACCACACTCCTGAAAGCGCACATGGCTCAATACAAGTTGTCAGGTTTAATGGAGGTTATGGTGAGAGCACACTGGGGCCTTATTTTATCCCTATAGTGCAGGCGAGGTGGACAGGCAGAGAAAAGAAAATTGCACTGCACTGATTTTTTTTTTTTTTTTTTTTAAAAACGCTCCCTCTACCAATATGAGTATGTACTCACCATGCTTCTAATGGAGCTCTCCGTCGCCTGCCACTCACTCTGGCAACTGGTGAAAAGAGTTAAAATAATGAGTGAAGTGCTGCAGGTATGGCTCACCATTTAATGTATGGGTACAACAACAGGACAAAGGAGAGCGAACTTACCTCTCTTTGCTCTCAAAGAACCACCTCATCCACTCCACGCCACTGCTCTAAATTACACTTGCAGCTTGACCCAGGAGGTTCGCTGTTGTTTTTCTCTTTTCGGATGCATTAGTACGTCTGAGAGTTGGAAGCACCGAGGAATGACAGCACCCAGCGGTCCCACAGAAAACGCAGTCGGATGCATTAGTCATACATTACTGAAAATACAGCCCAAACAATATCATATATCACCAACCCAATGACATTCATTAGGAAATAAAGCCAAAAAAGAGCAAAGGCGCCAATCAGCTGAGGCCAAATGCACGAGCATCAAGGGACAGATAATGAACATCAGGAAAATGGGGCTGATAACCCGTGCGAATATCAGATTTGAGCCTCTGCTAATGGACTTTTCCCTCCTACTCCGGAAAACCGCTTCATCCGCACTGATTGGCAGTCTGTAAATGCGTTAGTGCAGCTAATCTATCAACATCAGCCCCCCTGGTGGACAGACACTCGTTAACCGCTGGCCCTTTAATTACTCTTAATTACCTCCTAGAATAGTGGGTGTTTACTGGTGAGTGGCTCGCTTTGCCATTGAGTCGGTGTGCTTGCAGTTTCCCCTTTCACAGAGCGGATTTTATAAATTATTCTTTCTTATTTTTCTTCTTTTCTTTTTTTACTTTGGTATAAAGGTCATTTCACAGCACACATTTTATCAATATCCATCATCACAAAAGTCAATGATTTTGCACACAAAGCTCCTGATTAACTCAAATCCAGCCTGCAGCAGTAGGGTGTCATTTTGTGCATTTGCCACTTTTTTTTTTTTTTTTTTTTTTTATTAACAAAATGTTCATTGTCTAATTCTGGAGTGAAGTCTGAGAACTGGCAGGCTCATTAAACATAATTCTAGCCTTCCATTTAACCCCTGCAGTGAAATGGCTTGTGTTAGATTAGCACAGGTCTCTAATGGAGGATTAGTTAAATGTGATAAATACTGCTAATTTTTCACTCAGCGTACCAGACTTTAGCCTCGAGCAGAAGAGATGTATGCCTAAGTATGTGCCTTAGCACAGCACTTTCTGAGGCCGGGTCATGGGTTAAGAGCAGCGGAATGGGCCGAGCGCGACGAGGGGGTCTCTGCACTCGAGTCCTGTTCGATCCAAACGAGGCCATTTCCTGTAACGCATTGTTCCGCTGAGCTTCCAGGTAGCTTTTGTGGTCGGGTGCATGACGACGACCAGGATTCATTATTCATCACAGGTCAGCACAGGTTTGCAGCGCTGATGGAGAACATTGATTCATGGAAACTCAAAGAGGACCTATACGGCGCACTTGTCTCACCTTTATGTTACATGTGGTCAGGGGTGCACGTTCAGCATAAATCCACAACATGTACATCGCTGCAATTATTATTTAACTTAATGTAGCGTTCAGTTACTAAGTGCATTTACTCAGGTGCTTTACATATTTATGTGGTCAAATATTTCCATTTTATGCTACATTCATATACACCATTTGTCCTCTAGTTAATAATAAACTTACAAATTTAAATTTTACATTTGAAAAACATTTATTACTTCATGCCATGTGCCACAATTAGCACTTTTACTCTTGACACTATTTATTATAAACCAAAACTGAAATACAATTCTGAATGTATGACTTTTGCTTATAATTGAGCTCTTTTATATCACGTTGGTGCTTTTATTCAAAAAATATGTCTTTATTGCCAAGAGTAGTGTTGTAATTAAAATTATCAACTGTTCTGTAGATTATTTATTAATTATGTATTACAACAGGGGCTAGGCAACATGTTGTTGTTGTTATTGATCAAAAATGTACAGAATAAACCTTTAGAATTATGTAAATTATGTGATCTGAGGGCTAGAACTCAAATTTGTCCCTACTCTAGAGTGTTGGACAATAAGGATCAGGACATATAGTCTCCATCCCAAAATGTGAGCATTTAACAAAAATACCAAAAATAACACTCAAACAAATCTAAATTATATTGATTTAAAAACTGGAAACCTATATATTTCTTTTACCTTTTAAGAGAGACAAAAACCATGGAAGAGAGTCATGGAGAGACATACTGTATGAAGTCTGGGCTGGAGTCCAAGCAGTGATTATGGGGAGATGATTTTTAATTTGGCTCTAATTTATAACTTCTCAGAACTTACTTTTTTTCGTGTTCCTTGAATAACCCTAACCCTAACCCATGGACAAAAAAAAACATTTGAAATTGAAATTAACGCACACAGTCCGAGCAAATATTAATTATTTTGCAGGGCTCCCATAGTCAGTAGATTAAAATGTTACAAAAAGCAAGGAAAGATAGAGAGAATGGCACGGAAATATACAAAACAATATAAAATGGTGTAAAAACAGAAAAACCTGAAATGTATACAAAACCTGTATAAATCATTGTCTCATAGAAATGTCTATACGTTCTTTAAATTAGATAAAAGGCTTTCAGTTTATTACACTTGAGGGAACATTAAGGTAGTAAAAAAATACTACACTTGAGGTTGTGCAGTACTACAGTAGGTAGAGAAGAGGGAAGTCTGGTCCTGTCCAAGTTATACATGTGGTTAGTTATACATCAAACTAACCTAAAAGGATTTTTAACCAACTTTCACCAAATAATTTACTGCCACTTACTTTGTGCTGTCTCCCCAAACACCCCTAATCTTTTCTAACCTTTCATCCCAACAGTTCCCGTCAAAATCCTCTTCCTGAGGGATGCAGTCCAGCAGCATTACTGGTGTTTCCCCTTCGCTGTGGATGGCAACCCTGAACCCAGCATATCCTGGCTGTACAACGGCAACCAACTGATAGAGACGGCGTACGCGTACACCCAGTTCATCACCGACTCAGCCGACGGGTCTGTCAAGCACGGTTGTCTTTTCCTCAACAAGCCCACCCACATCAACAATGGCTACTACACTCTGGTGGTGCAGAACAAACTGGGAAGGGACGAAGCCACCGCCATCGGGATGTTCATGGACAATCCCTTTGACCCTCTTGACCCTGAGGGGATCATTCCTGGTGAGTTCCTGAAAAGACTTCCAGTCAAACTGGTGTCCACTCTTATTTCCAACGCTGTCTTTTTTTTCCTCTAAATGGGAACAAAACTCCCAATATTGGTGCCATGTGCTATTATTTCTTCACTCTTTTCAGACTGGAAGACTGGAAGTTACAGAGCCCTGGAGTTAACATAGATGGAAATTTTAAAGTCTGCACACTTTATAACTCGCACACGCGAGATTTGAGATTTATTTGAAATAAATCTCAAATCTCAAATATAAGAGCCACAAATGACTCAAAAAAATGTAGTTTTTCTGGACTGACACAACTCCACTATTAACGATCACTTATTACTCACTTAGGTCCGTCACACTGCAAAGGTTAAAGATTCATACGACAATGCTAACAAACACCGTAGCTGCTGAGCTTTGGCGGCAGAATTTGGGAATATCTACAAATCCAGATTGCGATGAAAATTTAAGGAAAAGCAAAGGTCAAAGATAAACGGTAGCTAAACATCTGAAACTAACTCAGTCTGGCAATGAAATCTGATGGCGAGTTGCGCCTGTGGGAGCGGCTCAGTAACATGAGTGCTGTAGATATACCAACAAACTACATTACCCAAGGTGGTTAAAGGACGCAGCAATGCATTTTAAAGATTTTAAAGCTGGGGGAGGCAGGATATTTTTGGTGCCATCGATCAATAATTGTTAATTACTGTTTAATATCATTTTAATGTGCAGGACTGTGTTTTATCTTCAGCTCCTAAATCCAAACAAAAGACCCTTGTGAATGTGTTGATTTCTTCTTCATTTTTGACAGAGATACAAATACCCGTGTCATTTCCAACGCCATCTATGGCACACCTTTGTCTTCTGGCTGTTAGCTAAGCTGTTAGTCATTAATGTTTGTAGTAAACTACTTACTTTTTACACCTTGGGACAGAATATTTGTATTACTTCGTATCACTTTCAAGATTGATAGATTGAAAGAGAGACTTCAGTAAGAAATACAAAGCAGAAATCACAATTTTCTTTGCTTGTTTTGTTTGTGGCGCATTGGTTACATCTTAAATCACGCACAAAACAACCCCCCAACAACCAGTCATTTAATTCTTAATAGTGGCTCATACCTTAAATAGCACAGGTTGCATGATTGGATCTGTTCCTCATGTGTTCATAAAAGTGTTTGTGCTCTCTCATCCCACACGCTAGTCTTTGATGTGGATACAAGTAAGTCTCTGATTATTCAGATTTTCCCAAAACATCTTGACACGTCTCCTCAGAACTGCACCGTCTCAGTGTGAGATTTTATTTTAAGCAGCGTCTCACTTCTACCCTCTCAGTTCCCACAAGCAAATCAGACATGGACGTCACAGAGAACCCGGAGAGTCGAGTGTTTGTGGTACGTCTGTGCGTCATCATTCCCAACGCTAATGTAACGACTGAATCAGTGAAGCTCAAGAGTCTAATCTGTGTGCCTTTGTTTGAATAGGTGTCTGTGGCTGTGGGCCTCGCCGTGTTTGCCTGCACGTTTCTGCTCATCATGGTTCTGGTTATTAACAAGTGTGGCCAGCATTCCAAGTTTGGTATTCACCGTAAGTTCATGTTCACCTTTACATCTCAAATATCTATAGTTTATCTCACTATATGGTATGTCAATGATCTAACTGAATACAAAGTTCGTTGGAGGTGACACGGCACGCTTTATAACCCACATGCACAAGATATTAACTTGCATGCCTGCTTTACTAAAGCGCACGTGTGAGATAATAAGTTGCATGCGTGCTTTACTAAAGCGCAAGCCTGAGATAATAAGTTCCATGCGTGCTTTACTAAAACGCATGTGCAAGATAATAAGTTGCATGCTTTACTAAAGCGCACATGCGAGATAAAAAGTCGCATGCTTTACTAAAGCGCACATGCAATATAATAAGTCGCATGCGTGCTTTACTAAAGCGCACGTGCGAGATAATAAGTTGCATGCTTTACTAAAGCACACATGCGAGATAATAAGTCGCATGCTTTACTAAAGCGCACATGCGAGATAATAAGTCGCATGTGTGCTTTACTAAAGTGCATGCACAAGATAATAAGTCACATGCGTGCTTTACTAAAGCGCAAGATAAGAAGTCGCATGTGTGCTTTACAAAAGTGAATGCCTAAGATAAGTTGCACGCGCAAGATAATAAGTCGCATGCATGCTTTACTAAAGCGCACGCCTGAGATAGTAAGTCTTACTTCATAATCATAAATCTTATTATTCTTATTATCTTGCATGTGCAACTTATTATAAATCCTCCAGGGCTCTTTGGAGTTTAACAATGTCGTAACAATCGTTTTTTAGTGCATATTCCAAATTGTTAGGCTATTACTTTAAAGGTACACATTCTGAGAATTAGACATCTACTGGTGAGACTACAGATTGCACCAATGGAGGTCATCCACCGCTTTACCAAGTGCCCCAGGGGACACTATGGCGCCATATTTTCCTTCTTCTTTATTGGTTGATACATCTGAATGATATGGGCGGAGCCAATGTCTTGTTTGTACAGGTAGCTTCCGAAACCAAACTGCAAAGGCACATGTGTTTGGGCTGCTGTAGAAACACAATGCTACAGAAATTAAACAACTTAATTTACAGAAATGAATGTTCAGTTTCTGCCAATAAATCCTCTGAAACACTGACCCTTTTAAAGTACCTGTAAAGCAAACACCTTTTCCTCTTCATGCATTATATACAGTATATGTTAGAAAAAGGTGGGTGTGGAGTAAAGCCTGAAAAACTTTTTGATCAGGCTGTTTTCTGTATACATTATACAATAACAAAAACACAAAATGAAAAGTAGTTGTAGTAGTAACAAAGACATCCAAATATTTACATATACACAGACAATATAAAATAATATTAAAAAAATAAAGATTATTGATAATTCCTCTTACATGCATTGCAACTAAAGTAGCAAGCCTGTTTTGAACAAAAATATGAACAAAAATATGCTCTAAGTAAAGCACCTGAAAAATCTACTGACATACAGTAACAGAGTGTTTGTTACATTCTAGTTAAATGATGCAATGGGACGTTCGGCATCCCTCCTCTATCAGTTGCTCACTCACTGTGATGAAATGAATTAAACCCAATGTACTGAACCCAGAACATTCTGAGTGGGAAATGAATCATGTTCAAAAATTCTCTCAAATTATAATTTCAGCTCGCTGTCAGGCTGTAAGAAGACTGACTAATACACAGTTTCCACACAGCTGTAGCTCTGTACTCTGCCCACGCTGCATGTGTCGCTCCAGCTAAAGTGCCTTAATTACAGCGAAGGGAATGGCGGCGCAAACCTGCATCGGCCACCGCCATGTGGTGAGGGCCATTAAAGAAGATTGATGGATGGACGGATGGATGGATGGATGGAGGAACAACTAGATGTGATGTAGCTCTACTTGGACCACACACCCAACCCCCAAAACACACACTCACACACTTACCCTTCTCACTATCAAAGTGCCTAAGTGGGCCTGATTGCCTAAGTGGACCCTGCTCCCTGTTTCCTTCCCTCCGTTGCCTCCGTGCTCTCTTTGTTGTTCCATTTTCTCTCGTGTTGGACTCTGGGGGTTCTGTGGTTTGCCTTGCTGAGTGGGGTTTTACAATTTGGGCCCTACTCGTTTGGCATTTAATATGCAATGTAGTCAGGGGCTGCTAACCATTCAGGCTTCCTATATGCCCCCCTCCCCCAGTTCAATGTGGCCTGATTGCTGCATGGCTGATGATGGTGATTATTCAAGGCTGTCATCCTCTGTCACCATGGTACCAGCAAATTAGCAACCAAGTTGGTCGTGGAGAGCGACGACTTGAATAAGGAAAAATTGGTGTTATATTACTTTTGATCATAAATGGTGGAGACTGATTGTTTATGTCCCTTCCCCAATTTCATTAGGATCATCAGTTTTGGGTACAGAGGACGACCTGGCTGTGTCACTCCGTTTCATGAACTTTGGAACCAGCCCACCTTCCTCAGATGAAGACTCCGGTTTGTCCAGCTTTGTAGAGAACCCACAGTACTTCTGTGGCATCATCAAGGACAAAGACATGTGTGAGTCCTTTTGTTTCAGATTTACACCAAACACTGTTTTTATGATGTTTTGTATTTAGTACCACAAGGACATCTTCAAAATGTGGTGTTTTGGCTTCAAACTTTTACTTTCTTTTGGAGCAAAGAAACCAGAGCGTATTCACATATACAAAACTGAACATATCAAACTTGTTTTCACTTATATATATTGGGCAACTAGTTTCCTCCGTTGTGTATGTCACAACCGGACGTGTACCAGAAACCCAATTTGTCCTAAGCATGTGCAAAGTGCAGCTATTTTCTGTCAAAACTATTTATAGCACATGTCGTATAGTCTTATATTTAAAACAATATAAATAATAGTCCTGCTTTTTTAAGAAAATATGAAGTTATTAGGTTATAACTGTAAAAAAAAAAAACATGTATTAAGCTATTAGTTTCAAATGTATTACTTGTGCACTGCCTGGACCTGAGAAACTAATTTATTTTTCATCATGTGTTAACAAAATTCGAATAAAAACTAAACCTTAGTTGAAGTGTGGCTGATTAACAGTCAAGTAAGTGTTGCTAATGAAGTCACCTGATTTTAAATCTTTTGTGCATTTTATCTCCAGGTGTCCAGCACATCAAACGACAGGACATAGTGCTGAAGTGGGAGCTGGGTGAAGGAGCGTTTGGTAAAGTCTACCTAGCTGAGTGTGCCAACCTAAGCCCCGACAGCGACAAGATGCTGGTCGCCATCAAGGTCAGACACTCTTCTCCCTTCTTGTCTGCTTGTTTAAAGTGTGTATAAAGCAAAAGCAGATTTTCTCCTCTTCACATATTAGAAAACAGTGGCTGAGAACATGTGGGGAAAATGGCAGCTGTGGAGTTAAGACTGAAAACAGTTTCCAGGATTTTTTGACAGAAAGCCAGACTATGCTTTATCAACAGTTTACCGTTCACTCATGAGTAACTCAGGGTTCTCACACCTTGGTTGACATCAAATTGAAGGACTTTCCAGGACAAATTTCGTCAAATTCAAGTATTGAATGTGCTGGATTTGAAGGCAGCTTGTAAGAGCTGCTTCACCCTTGGCGTCCACTTTTATTGATTTGCAGCCCATTCTGCATTTGGCCAAGTGGTTGCCCTTCGAATCTTGGGCACACCGGTCTTCATTTTCAAGGCATCACATAGTTTGCTCTCTCTTGCTTAACGTTAGTCGCTCATCGTTCTGCATAGAATCTCACGTCAATGGCAGAGAGAGACAGTGGACAGTGTCCACAACACCGCTAGTAATTATGACTAGTCTAATGTTGGCCTAGTCTACGTACGACAAGCAATGGGCAACAAACAAGGGCACATCGACGGCAGGAGACATTTGTCTACTCTAAATATCAACTTCAAAACAAAAATGTCGTAAAATATGTCTTACCTTGATGTAAAAAGACACCTTTTTACCTTTTGATCTTGTGGGGACATTTTGACTGAGTGGTTAAGATTTGATTTTAGGGTTAGGTTTAGAAGTGGGAGAGAACATTGCTGAATTTTACATGTTTTGAAACCTAATTTTTAAATACTTATGGACCTTTTTAATCATTCAAATTATGATTTGACAAATTCAGAAGAGATATCTATCGTTATACACGCTTAACACTGCTTCTATGGCTTTACACTGGTAATATATTTATATTTTATAGCAATAGAATATGGGAGCTGTGAGTGTAAGGTCTTAAATGTATGAAATGTACAGCTACGTTTTCAAAATAAAAGTTGTATGCAAGATTTAAAATTTAAATGTAAGTAGCCCTCAGTTATTCTTTTACTGTATGAAATGCAAAGCTCTTTATACTTTAAACAACTCAATAACGCTAATGCCAAGACTAAGTACACAGCACTCATCCTTAAATCTCCCATACTGTGTTAACATCCTGTGGTTTCAGGGAGAGACGTCTTAGTTCAAAGGGTTTTTTTTTATTTAAAAACACGGCTCGTGTTACAACAGGTTAATGCAAACCACAGCCAATAAAAAAAACAAGACGATGAGTCTTCATTGTTCCATTAATCTGCCCTATGCTTTTATCAGGCAGCAAAGAAAAGCACATTCAAACCACACAGTTGCCTGTAGCGCTCCTCACTATCACGCTGAGCAACAAGTGCTGCAAAATAAAGGTTTGGAACATTAAAAAATGTTCCTTCTTTTTCTTATTTAAGAGTTGCATTTTAGCTCAGGATTTTCTTATTCCGTTGTATTATTTCTTACACTATATTTGTATCATATTTTGTTTGTTACTGTTGTAACTACCTCTTACCGGGATATCACTTGTAGAGGAAACATGCTGTATTATCTCATTACCACAGTTATCACCAAGCGGTTAACTACCTTATTAATAAGGTTATACCACTGTCATGTTAACCCCATTAATACATTTTTACTATACTATTACTTGTATTTGTTGCTGTATTGTAATGGAAAGTGTTACCATTCATTCTCAGTACATCAGACAGGTTGGACATCTCGTCCATTTCGTCCCTTGAAAATTGATCATGTCCAAATCTTTATTTTTCTTCTTTTTATACATTATTAATACTGTTTATTCACTGGGTTATTGTCTCTTGTTTGGTTTGGTATGTTGTTTCCCTCCTTACATTTGGTGCCGTGTGCACTTCCATTATGTTAATGGGAATTTCCGATCCTCTGTGTGGTCGCAGACCCTGAAGGACGCTAACGAGTCGACCCGGCAGGACTTCCAGAGGGAGGCGGAGCTGCTGACGGTGCTCCAACACCAGCACATTGTGCGATTCTACGGCGTGTGCACGGATGGCGAGCCGCTGGCCATGGTGTTCGAGTACATGAGGCACGGAGACCTCAACCGCTTCCTTCGGTACGTAGACGACGTGTTCATGACAACCAGAGGGTCAGGAGTTCACCCTAGCTCCCCTCCCTCAACAATCCATCAGACTTAATCAAATGCTGGAGTGTTTTTAAATGTTTTGTCAGGAATTCTCTGGAGGTTTTTCAAACTGTGCATCAAAAAATAACGTCTTCCCTCCTAAATATTATTTTTCCAAGTGCCAGTGTCACAGCATCAGAAACAATTACAGTCCTGTTCCTCAGCAGATGAGCACAGGTGTTATTACAAACATCACTGATGATGGCTCAGTAATATTCATGTGTCCATGTTAGCCGTGACAGTGTGGCCGTCAGCCAGCATTCATCATTTTAATATTAACCTCAAAGCAAATAACATTTTTCTTTGTCATATTTATGCCAACACGTACTTGTTATAGCGTCTAAAATGTCTAAAACTTTATTTTCAGAGGCAAAACTTGCTATTTACACTGTGAGGGGACACTTTCCTTGATTTAATCAGCATAATAATACAAAAATAATCAGGTTCAGCTTTACATATGCCTGGTCTGTCTGATGTGATTAGTTAATATTTCCTCTATTATACGTGAAAAAGGACCCTTGTTTAAAACTTTACCTTAACTCCCCACATTGAGCATTAGTGAAACACTGAATACACTGTTTATAACACATTTTAATACACATAATGCGGTGATTAAATTCAACTGCTTTGAGACGATTTACATCAATAATTCATCTGAAATGTTGTCTGTTTCTTGTTCGTTTCTCAAGGCTTGAACGCGGGGAATCTGTCAAATATAAAACACTGTTTACATTCAAGTCATTAATGTCAAATAAATCATTAATTCGAGGGAAGAAGAGGGGACAAATGTCTCGAGGGATGGCTTTTTCTAAATAAGGCAGTGTGGTTAGTGGCAATCTGGCGATACAGTGAGTCTTTGAACATGTGTATATATGTCCCGTCAGATGTATGTGCATAGTTTTTTAATATTTTGATGAAATTTCCGAATCTCTGACAAACTCAGAATCTGCTTTTAGAAATGCAGACATTGTCACATTTTTGTCTAATATCCAATCTTCATATTTAGACAGAAAGGAGGATGGACATGGAAGACTCAGATAAAAATAAAAACAGGAACGAGATAAACTGCTAACGGGAGAGAAGAAAATAAAAACAAGGATTTAAAATTTTTAAAAGAGAGTTAAAGAAATTAATTTACTAATACAGTACTTAACAAATTTATTAGACCACCTGTCATACATATGAGAAAACATAAATATTTCAAAAACATGTTATTGTCATTTATTTGGCAAATAACAAACTGAATTCATATTTTTATACCCAAATTTGTGCCGGCTCACTGGGTTTCTTTTCTCAGAAGTAAATAACGATTAAGATGTCAAATAATAAAATTTGACATCTTAATCTAAAGAAATAATAATAAAACAAGTTTTTTTGTCAAACAGTACATTTGAAAATGCACGGATAACAGTAATAATTGTATTTGTTGTATTTTAGCATTAAAAATATAATCAGAAAAATAAAACTACCAAGGCTGTTAATTTAGGGCAGCTGTGGCTTTGGGTGGTGGTCTAATGCATTTGTTAAGCACTTTAGGTTAGTTAGTTAGTTAGTTAGTTAGTTAGGTTAAAAACCAATACAAATATGTAACAGACAATAAAACATAGTAAAAGTATCAGTGTAGTGGGGAAGGGGACGAGGACAAGTGATCATCCCATGTTAAAAGAATAGCTGTGATGAAATGTTAAAGTTCTCCAGGAGTTTCTTTAGTTCTGTTTGCACCAGTTTAAATAATCTGGGAGCTAATGAGTGGCAAAAGTACCGGTCGCTAATATTAGCAATTATTCCTTTTCACACCATATTCTTGTTCTACTTAGAATTCATGTCCTTTCAGTGACACAGAAAACAGAGGTATCAACTACGGGAGAATATTCCTGCTTTGAAATGGAACAAAAAGAAGAGATACATTTTGATATAATGTAATAATTTCAGTGGGTAAATATGTAATTTGCGAGATATCTTCACATCACAGTCGCTAATAGAGTGAATTTCCCATGTGTCAGGATTTCATTTGAATACTGATGAACACAATAAATAACCAGATCCAGAGCCTTTGCCATAAATTGACACATTTCCTTGAACCACACACAGAACTAATATGACTGCGTCTGCAGAGAAAGAGTCAGGGAGTAAATTAGCTCGTGCGCAGAACTCAAATTGTTGTGTGAAGAACTTGACAACATGTTAATTCAATCATTTAAGCTGTAAAGCAGCTACGTTTGGAAACCTCTGCAGTGGCTGAGATTCTGTTGACCTATTAGGGCTCACTTGGCACCTGGGAAACCATCTGACAAAACGATTAGAGCAGACGCAGCCTGACGCTGTCTGCCAGGTGTCCTCGGGGGGTGGGGGGTCAGATTGAGAATGAGGACACTCTTTTTCTTCTTTTTTTTTGCCCAACATAAACTGTGTGTCCACGTAACGGGTGGAAATCACATTTCCCGCAGACAGAGTGGGTGAAATGTCTGTGGGGGCCCCCACAATGCAGCTGCTTTCCCGCCCCTGCCACCTGCCTCTTAAACTAATAGTGATTGTATGTGGACAACTTCCTTTGTGAGGAAGAGGAGAGATATTAGGATGGATGGAGACACATCATCTGTGATTTGCTCATTTGGGCGGCAGTTACATGTGAGAGTGGGTGTTTATGCTCCACGAGAACAGGCGAGAGTCAATGTGCTCTGCATGTCTGAATTGCATTATTGCAAATCATCTGAGGCAGAGTCAGCTGACCCAGCGGAGGCCTCATGTTCTCTATTAACTGCCACTGGTTAAATGGCTTTATTGTGGGATGGCACGGTCATGTTGACTCCCAAGAAACCCTCGCACTGTATCTGCAGATTAAGGTTGTACGTCACTGAGTTAATCTGTCGTCCAGGTCAACCGACATCGATCCCGTAGTTACCGGCACATTTAAGGAACCCAGCCTAGTGTTTGATTAATGTGAGAAGCCAAGAGAAAGAGAGAAGAACAGCAGAAGTGTGTTATTGTCCCAATACTGTACATACAAACCATACACGCTAAAAATTCAGCTATACACTAAAATTAAGAGTCAGTTTGATCCAAATCCATTTTGGATAGAAGAGTGTCAACATACTCTAAAAACCTAAATGTTTGTGATGAAGGAACACCAGACAAGTTCATTTTAAACACGTATAATGACTGTGTACTAATGCAGATTGTATGCAGCTGGTAGGGAACCACAAACTCTTATGGAAGCAGCCGCCATTTTAATTTCTGACAGAAAATGCATAAAAGCAACAACAAAAAAAGACCAGTCAGACACATGTGGAGCACCTTCATTATTTCAAACTCAAAGACATGATAAAATAATATAAATAAGGAAGTTACAGCACAAAACATAAGGGATGAAAAAGTCAGCCTCTTTCCTGGCGTATCACTTTGTCACTACCCTGTTTGTACTGGAAACCATGTGCAAAGTATCACTACTTCAACAGTTAAATAACATTAAAATGTGTATTTTATTTGGTAAAAAATTTGTAGTAATGTTAATTATTTAGTATTGTGGCAATGGGTTGATGCTGGAATTACTAAAAAAGCCAAAATCAGAGGCTCTTATTTTGAAATTTAGGCTTAAAGGAAGGTGGTCAAGTGACCAAGAAAAAAAAGTCCGGGTGGTTGATTTTTGTTGTTCAGGTGAACGTAACTGCTCAGTTACTAAAACCTAAGTAAAAGAAAATGTGTATTTTATTTTATTTGAATGGCGTAATGTAACATTATTTTAAATTCCTGAATCCATAAATTGTTTCGACAAGAAATAGTTTCCGGTACAAATCGAGTGGTGACACACAGGCACACCTCTAAAAACTGATGGTAGGGAAACACATACAACTGAAAACAATAGTTCCACATATTTGTGGTGAGTAAAAAAATCTATTTTGTGGAATTCTATATATTAATTAATAATAATTGGCAACATACATACATATCAACAAACCGGCTATGAGTTGCAGCACTGCATGGTAAATACTGTAACTTCAGTGATGGCATATAAAGTTATTAGTATTTATAAATCACACTCAAAAAAATTCACTTTTTTTTTTTCTTCTACTAATTTCATAATAAAACGTACAATTCTGGTGGTATTGTGTTGCGACTAATATCAAAGTGAAAGCTTTGTCAAAGCCAGTGATATTCTGGAAATAATTCAGTGTAACAACTCCATTACGTTATAATAAATGATATATTAAAATAAACGAGAGCCCATCAGTAGCAGTTCTGCAGTGGGTATAAGTAATAGAATTATTCATTTTTTGTGATGATATGCCGGATCTAATTGGCACTAAATTGGCAAACTCTCTTCCTCTGTTCTCTGTAGAGCTCACGGCCCTGACGCTCGTATCCTGGAGGAGTCAAAGATGCCTCCGCTGGGTCAGCTGACTCTGCCTCAGATGCTGCACATCGCCGCGCAGATCGCCTCAGGAATGGTTTACCTAGCGTCGCTGCACTTCGTCCACCGCGACCTGGCGACACGCAACTGTCTGGTGGGAGAAGGCCTGGTGGTCAAAATCGGAGACTTTGGCATGTCGAGAGACATCTACAGCACCGACTACTATCGGGTAAACTTTTAGCTCCTCGAGTATTAGGGCCAAACTGAGGAGAGAAAATCATTCGAGAATAAAGTCGTAATCTTTCTAGAATAAAGTCATAATCTTTTGAGAGTAGTTGAAATTTTATGAGAATAAAGTTGTGATTTTAGGAGAATAAGGTCGTAATTTAACGAGAATAAAGTTGAAATTTTAAGAGAATAAAGTCATTTTTTATCAAAGTATTACAACTTTGTTCTCGAAAGATTGCGACTTTCATTCTCGAACGTTTACGTCGTCATTCTCGTAATATTACGACTTAATTCTCGAAAGATTAAAAAGTAAATGTCTTCAGTTTGGCCCTAATACGCCGTCGTACTTTGAGATATGACTTCACAAATAATAAAACTTAAAATCTTGTCATGTTACTAAAAGATTCCAGTTGCCGCCTTCTATTCAAAACACTTTTAATGTTCTCTCCTTTAAACTTTTGTTACGTAAAATGTTAATAAAATTCTTGACGTTGTTCGCTGTGCTCCACAGGTGGGCGGACGCACCATGCTGCCGATCCGCTGGATGCCCCCGGAGAGCATCATGTACAGGAAGTTCACCACGGAGAGCGACATCTGGAGCTTCGGCGTTGTCCTGTGGGAGATCTTCACCTACGGCAAACAGCCGTGGTACCAGCTGTCCAACAGTGAAGTGAGTTGACTAAAACGTGGATGACATCAAGTTTAAAGAAAGGCAGGAAGTCCAATGGACTTGAAATGCTGCGTTCTTTTTGTGCCCACAACACTTTACGCTGGTCGTTGATAGTTTCAATACAAACTCTTCAGCCTTAAAACCTTCACACATAAAACAAAAGTTTCTGCAAGAGAAGAGAAAATGTTTTGTTTCCAAAACATTTTATTCTGTTTCTGAATATAAATTCTTCACCATAGGCCTGTTTAACGCTCAGAACACAGAGCTGCTTTTTTCCATTACTATGTTTAAACATACAGTATATACAGAGGTTATAAGAATCTGCAATATAGAGTGTCTTATATTGTTTTTTTTTCTCCAGCACAACCTCTGCAATCTGATGGAAAAAAAATAAAAAATTTCACCAACTATACACCTAAACAAAAAGTACTCAAAATGTCGGATCGGATTGAATTTGTGAAATTTGGAAACACGTCACAGTACAAAGTTGACTTTCGCAAATTTTTCTGAACCAAAAGGAAAAGAAAAAACTGTCTATTTTTGTGACTTATGCGCAATTATTGCCACTTTATATAACGACTACAAATGCGATTTAAAATGAATAATTAAGGGGGCGCTATAGAGCCCTCGAGCAATGCACGGGTCCGGGAAACTTTTAACCATTAACTTGTCTAGAACATATGGACCGAGTTTGACGCGGCTAGCTCAAACGCGCTAGGATGAGTTCGTTCAAATGCATTTTTGTTTTTCCAAAATAGCTGGAAGTGCATTCGAAATTTGGAAATTTTGAGTCTACCAGGTTTGGTTCAAATTGGAACAACTATGTGCGACTGAGACACGATAGAAAAAATCAGAAATTTAGCATTTAACGCAATTCCCAAAATCCTAAAAATTCTTAAAAAATGGAGTTAGTAAGCCTGACCAACTCACCAAATTTTGTCCCATCCGACGACTTTCGTCTGAACATGACCCGACTTCTGGGGGCGCTATAGAGCCCTGGAACTATGAACAGGTATGTGCCCTATGCCACTATCGCATTTTTCGCCGACCCGATCTCTGTGCCAAAATTTCATGAGTTTTTATGCACGATAGCCCCCTCAAAAATGAGAGCAACGTCGGAGAAAAATAATAATCTCAACAGGAACAATAGGAGCTGTTTCGGCCTCTGCCAATTGTGGCTCGGGCCCTAATTAGTTTTATTTTACCATTAAAAATATCCTTTCGGTTAAAGAGTGTCCACAATGGTGTATTGACCATTTTTAATAATTACCAATGCTGTTAATTTAGGGCAGCTGTGGCTTTGGTTGGTGTTCTAATACATTTCTAAATCGCTGTATATGTAGTGTAAATAAAAAAATATGAAGTTTATTTATGAGTTTATTAAATCTGTCGCAGTGTTCTGGAACAGCCGGTCAGGTTATCGATAACTCGATGAACAGGAAGTAAATCACTTTAATCCGTTAATTTAAATCAAAAGATTTTCTGCTGTTCCTGTGATTTATGTCCAATTTTTTAAATATAATTCAGTTTGCACTTTGACCTCTGGGTCATTACGACTGTCACTTTTCATTATTCTCTGAAGCTTTACAGTTGAAGTGTACATTTCCATGATTGTATTTGCATTCATTTCACTTTTCGGAGCACGACTTTAACTTGAAGGGGATTTTTTTTTAAATGACAACATGCTTCGGTAAAGGTTGTGAATATGGCTTTCACGTTTCCCAACGCAGCTGTAGAAGCTGCAGAGCGTGTGTTGTTGAAGTTTTATGTTGCCCCGCGCTCTTAAACGAATCAATAACTTCATAGTAATTAAGGCCAGTCTAGCCTTTTTAGCTCAAGCACCAAGACGTGGGACTCCATCGCAACCACAGCGGTGCTATTAAAGCACATAAACCCTCTCTGCTTTCAAGAGAAGGGTAGATCACTTTCCCTCCGCGCTCAATCCTAATCCGATTGGTTTTCATTTGTACCCGAGGCCAATGAGCCGTAACCTCGTTATCCTAATCCGTCTCGGGCCAGTTGGCGCACAGGTGAAATTATCATGTTGCCCAAACACACAGTGGCACAGATGAATCACAACCAAATTACGCACACATGGCACTTGTCATGGCGGCGTCTGTTTGTAGCCGAGTCTCAAACCCACGACACTCCTGACTGAAGAGGAGAGGCTGTAAAACAGAAGCCAAACTCTGAAAGAACTCCCTCGCCCACTCTCCCGGAAGGAGGAAGCCGCGGTCACCATAGCAACGGACACACACTTTATCCTTATAAGGATAAGCGGAGTGAGAGTGGGTCACAAAACCGCAGCGCACTTAAATATAATAAAGGCACCTACAATATGTTGATATATAACCTATATGATAATAAGTTATTAATATTATAATAATAATCCTAAATGTGGGATTACTTGATCCTGCGATCAATTCGTATCCATGTCGACCGAATCTCAACGCGAGTATGTTTTTTTTATGCTTTTTGACAATCGCTATCTTACCCCATACCACCGTACATACCCTCTGTGGCTTTAATGCTAACTGAAAGCTACATAAATTATATTCTATTTGGGAAGGAAGAGTGAGATGAAACTAGATGTTGTTATATTTTACACACTGTACCTATTATTATGGCGACGTGTGAACATGCATAGGGCGCGGTTTAGAATCAGGGCCTTTGTGTGTGTGAGGCTCAGCGCTGACACCCCTCTTCTGTTCATTGGATCAAGCCGAGGTTAACGATGGTGGAAGAGATGGAGTCAGTAACCCTTCAAATGGAGAGAGAGCGAGAGAGCAGGGAAATCATCTCTCCCTCTCTCTCTCTCTCTCTCTCATCCTTGACAGTGATTTATTCACAGAGCGACGAGAGCGTGTGAACTCAATCAGTCACCGCAGCCATTAGTGTCAGAGCGGCGCTTACTCACATTTTGGCTGCGCTCACTTGTCCCCCAAGGTCACTGCTAATAGACACACGTGCAAATCTGTGGGTAATAAAGAAAAAAAAAAAAAGGTGCACTTCTCCTCAGTGCAGGAGAGAAAGACTCATTCACAGGATTATTCTGTGTGAATTAATCCTTTTTTTTATAATATAATAAATAAAAGGGGGGGTCACATTTTTGAAAAAGAGCTCAGTACTCTAGATAATGAAGAGGGTTTTTATTAGAACATTTTCTTTAGTTAATGTTTTATATTTAATCATTTTTATTATTGTTATTGTTATCATTATTATTATTATTATTATTGTTATTATTAAAACCGCTGATTTTCTCTATGGGTTCTGGTGCTAGAGGAAAGCAACACGATTTTCTTTTGTTTTTTGTTGGAAATCAGCTTTTCTACAATTGATTATCATGTTTTTAAGTGAGCGTACACAGAGTTTACTCGTTCAGCTGTTGTTAAGTAGCTATATCTGCTCATTTTTGTTGTCACCTCTCACAACCTCACTTCAAAAATCCTGCTCTGTCCCTTTAAGTATGTTGATATTTTTGTATAGTAACAGCTAAAAGCTAAAACTACACACTCTCAGTGATACGAGTGTGTAGTATTGATTCGGGGTCCTTTAATACTACTTAAATCTCAAATATCATTATCGACCATGAAACGCAGGAGTCACATGACACCATTAAAGGCACCGCACGTGAGACAGTGTGATTCATCTGAAGTTTGGGTGAAGTGATGAAGCAGTTTGTACATTTGTTTAACCACCAGGGAGCGTACGTTGATACTTAATATATCATTTTTAATATGAAACTTATTTCAATTTCAATTTTTTTTTTTTTTTCTCCAGGCCATTGAATGCATCACGCAGGGACGGGAGCTGGAGAGGCCTCGCACCTGCCCCAAGGAGGTGTATCTGCTGATGCAGGGCTGCTGGCAGAGGGAGCCGCAGCAGAGGATGGTCATCAAGGACATCCACAGCCGCCTGCTGGCCCTCGTTAAGAACCCGCCGGTTTATCTGGACATCCTGGGATGAAAGGGGGTCAAGGAGGAAACCAGGGAGGCTTTAAAAGTCAGCTTTTTTTTTTCTTTTTCTCCTTTTACCCAGTAAAAGGTCGGTAGGGTGTTGAATCTCCCGTGCAGTTGCTGCTTTTTTCCCAGCTTGATGGATTGTACAAAGAGTTCCTTCATTTTTCAAGCCTGATTTACTCCTCCCACGATGCCACGTGGTTCTCTTGAAACCTGTCAAATGTTTACCAAAGTTGTTGTGAGGCTGGAGCCTGATCTGAGGGGGACATGCATGTGATTTCAGGCCACGGCTCGTCAGAGGTTTGTGAGCCGAGCTTCGTGCGTGTGTGTTTTGTGCAACTCTGTCTGCCCGACAGTCGCTTCGAAAGGCAAATTTAAAAGATAAATAAATAAACAGAACAGGAGGACGTTTCGTCCCGAAAAGTCGATTTACAGATTTTGGGGGATAGCAGACGGTTCCTTTGTACAGTACAGTCACAGACTTTTTGGAGTAAGTTTTTTAATGATATGCGAGGTTATTTAAAGGTTATTTAGAGGCTTTCAGTAAATGTATATAAAGGCTAAAGTTGAAACAATGTAATAAATTTCCCTTGAGAGCTTGTTTGTTTTTCCATCCAATGTATGATATATGAGTATTTTTCAAAAAAGAAAAAGCAAGAACAAATTGTATATGAGGAGTGGAAAGTGTGTCTTGGTATATTATAATAATAATAATAATAACAATAATAATAGTAACAACAACGTCTGTGTTTACATTTACATGCTGTGTCAGTTTTGCTGTTAAATATGATACATTAAAAAAAAAGAAGTTTGACTTATGGCCTGAGAATGTGACTCAGAGTTAGAGATGAGATGATTATGAATTATATCACGTATTGTGATGAATGCATTTTTAAAAAGCGCTTATATTAAGATGATTGTGGCGAAATTCCATCGTCGTGATAAACACGGAAATGTGGAAAATTATGGAATTTCATTTGTGTCAATATTTATCAAATGACACTTTTTAAGAAGCAAAAACATATCGATTTAATCATTAAAAAAGATTGTATTTTATTGTTTAAAAATACACTTCTTCAGTCCTTTGCGCTCCCTCCCTTGTTCTTTGCACTCCCTCACTTGTTCTATGCGCTCCCTCCCTTGTTCTTTGTGCCATGTTTTTTTGCTTGCGGACGGGCCTTAGGACGCTGCCTGCTGAGGGAAGTGATCTTAAAAAGTGTTGTTTGAACATATTGACACAAATCTAATTCCATAGAAAATCATTGAAATTTCTAAATGAGTGACTTGAAAACGCTGTGTATCTCAACAAGTGCCACAAGGGAGATCCAGTCTGCGTCTTTCCTGTCATTCCAGTATCTCGTGATTTATGAGTTCACCACTTTCGACATTTCATACATGAACCCTTTAACACCAAGCAGCAGACTACACCTTTGCGTTGGAAAAATACCAACGGTTTCTGAAAGCTGAAGAAGTTGCACGTCAAAGACAATATGTGGTTATTTCAGTAATTTTTACTCGCACTGTGGCAGGAAGCCGGCGAATCAGCGTCTTTGTCACCGGAGAGGAGGGAGTTGGAATAATTGCTGTATAAATATGTTGTATACTGTTCAAAATTCAAATTCAACACAAAAGCTGGTGTTCGTGTACAACTGCAGTGTCTTTTTCTCAATAAAACTTTTTGTTTTTCTTCATTTTAATTTGTTAATACACCATTTTAACACAAAAGCACGTAGTTACAGGGTATGTCGTCCAAAATGGGACAAAAAAGTCATAGTATAGTATGTTGTCCAAAATCGCTCAAAAAAGTCATAGTATAGTATGTCGTCCGAAATCGCTCAAAAAAGTCATAGTATAGTATGTCATCCAAAATCGCTCGAAAAAGTCATAGTATAGTATGTCGTCCAAGATTGCTCAAAAAAGTCATAGTATAGTATGTTGTCCAAAATGTGACAAAAAAGTCATAGTATAGTATGTCGTCCAAAATCGCTCAAAAAAGTCATAGTATAGTATGTCGTCCAAAATCGCTCAAAAAAGTCATAGTATAGTATGTCGTCCAAAATCGCTCAAAAAAGTCATAGTATAGTATGTCGTCCAAAATCGCTCAAAAAAGTCATAGTATAGTATGTCGTCCAAAATTGCTCAATAAAGTCATAGTATAGTATGTCGTCCAAAATCGCTAAAATAAGTCATAGTATAGTATGTCGTCCAAAATCGCTAAAATAAGTCATAGTATAGTATGCTGTCCAAAATCGCTCAAAAAAGTCATAGTATAGTATGTCGTCCAAAATCGCTCAAAAGTTCTAGTATAGTATGTTGTCCAAAATGTGACAAAAAAGTCATAGTATAGTATGTCGTCCAAAATGTGACAAAAAAGTCATAGTATTGTATGTCGTCCAAAATCAGTCAAAAAAGTCATAGTATAGTATGTCGTCCAAAATTAGTGAAAAAAGTCATAGTATAGTATGTCGTCTAAAATCGCTCAATAAAGTCATAGTATAGTATGTCGTCCAAAAATTTGACAAAAAGTCATAGTATAGTATGTCGTCCAAAATCACTCAAAATTGTCATAGTATAGTATATTGTACAAAATGTGAAAAAAAGTCATAGAATAGTATGTGGTCCAAAATGTGACAAGAAAGTCATAGTATAGTATGTTGTCCAAAATTTGACAGAGTCATAGGTTAGTATGTCTTCCGAAATGACCAAAAGCGTTCGTATTTCTTATGGGAGTGGGATTTGAACCTGCTCTTCCTGATAGTAGCTGGTTCAAAAAGGGACACGTAGACCACTCTGCCAAACTGCAAAACAGGAAGTTATAGGTTTGCATTATATTTGATCCACGAAAAAGTCATAGTATAGTATGTCGTCCAAAATCGCTCAAAAAAGTCATAGTATAGTATGTCATCCAAAATTGCTCAAAATTGTCATAGTATAGTATGTCGTCCAAAATCGCTCAAAAAAGTCATAGTATAGTATGTCGTCCAAAATTGCTCAAAAAAGTCATAGTATTGTATGTCTTCCAAAATCACTCAAAAGGTCATAGGATAGTATGTCGTCCAAAATTGCTCAAAATTGTCATAGTATAGTATGTCGTCCAAAATCGCTCAAAAAAGTCATAGTATAGTATGTCGTCCAAAATCGCTCAAAAAAGTCATAGTATAGTATGTCGTCCAAAATTGCTCAATAAAGTCATAGTATAGTATGTCATCCGAAATTGCTCAAAAAAGTCATAGTATAGTATGTCGTCCAAAATCGCTCAAAATTGTCATAGTATAGTATGTCGTCCAAAATCGCTCAAAAAAGTCATAGTATAGTATGTCGTCCAAAATCACTCAAAAAAGTCATAGTATAGTATGTCGTGTAAAATCGCTCAAAAAAGTCATAGTATAGTATGTCGTGTAAAATCGCTCAAAAAAGTCATAGTATAGTATGTCGTCCAAAATTTGACAAAAAGTCATAGTATAGTATGTCGTCCAAAATCACTCAAAAAACTCATAGTATAGTATGTCGTCCAAAATCACTCAAAAAACTCATAGTATAGTATGTCGTCCAAAATGTGACAAAAAAGTCATAGTATAGTATGTCGTCCAAAATCGCTCAAAATTGTCATAGTATAGTATATTGTACAAAATGTGAAAAAAAGTCATAGTATAGTATGTGGTCCAAAATGTGACAAGAAAGTCATAGTATAGTATGTTGCCCAAAATTTGACAGAGTCATAGGTTAGTATGTCTTCCGAAATGACCAAAAGCGTTCGTATTTCTGATGGGAGTGGGATTTGAACCTGCTCTTCCTGATAGTAGCTGGTTCAAAAAGGGACACGTAGACCACTCTGCCAAACTGCAAAACAGGAATTTATAGGTTTGCATGCTATTTGATCCAAGAAAAAGTCATAGTATAGTATGTCGTCCAAAATCGCTCAAAAAAGTCATAGTATAGTATGTCGTCCAAAATCACTCAAAAAAGTCATAGTATAGTATGTCGTCCAAAATCGCTCAAAAAAGTCATAGTATAGTATGTTGTCCAAAATTGCTCAAAAAAGTCATAGTATTGTATGTCTTCCAAAATCACTCAAAAGGTCATAGTATAGTATGTCGTCCAAAATTGCTCAAAATTGTCATAGTATAGTATGTCGTCCAAAATCACTCAAAAAAGTCATAGTATAGTATGTCGTCCAAAATCGCTCAAAAAAGTCATAGTATAGTATGTCGTCCAAAATTGCTCAATAAAGTCATAGTATAGTATGTCATCCGAAATTGCTCAAAAAAGTCATAGTATAGTATGTCGTCCAAAATCGCTCAAAATTGTCATAGTATAGTATGTCGTCCAAAATCGCTCAAAAAAGTCATAGTATAGTATGTTGTCCAAAATGTGACAATAAAGTCATAGTATAGTATGTCGTCCAAAATCGCTCAAAAAAGTCATAGTATAGTATGTCGTCCAAAATCGCTCAAAAAAGTCATAGTATAGTATGTCGTCCAAAATCGCTCAAAAAAGTCATAGTATAGTATGTCGTCCAAAATCGCTCAAAAAAGTCATAGTATAGTATGTCGTCCAAAATTAGTGAAAAAAGTCATAGTATAGTATGTCGTCCAAAATCGCTAAAATAAGTCATAGTATAGTATGTCGTCCAAAATCGCTAAAATAAGTCATAGTATAGTATGCTGTCCAAAATCGCTCAAAAAAGTCATAGTATAGTATGTCGTCCAAAATCGCTCAAAAGTTCTAGTATAGTATGTTGTCCAAAATGTGACAAAAAAGTCATAGTATAGTATGTCGTCCAAAATGTGACAAAAAAGTCATAGTATTGTATGTCGTCCAAAATCAGTCAAAAAAGTCATAGTATAGTATGTTGTCCAAAATTTGACAAAAAGTCATAGTATAGTATGTCGTCCAAAATTTGACAAAAAGTCATAGTATAGTATGTCGTCCAAAATCACTCAAAATTGTCATAGTATAGTATATTGTACAAAATGTGAAAAAAAGTCATAGTATAGTATGTGGTCCAAAATGTGACAAGAAAGTCATAGTATAGTATGTTGTCCAAAATTTGACAGAGTCATAGGTTAGTATGTCTTCCGAAATGACCAAAAGCGTTCGTATTTCTTATGGGAGTGGGATTTGAACCTGCTCTTCCTGATAGTAGCTGGTTCAAAAAGGGACACGTAGACCACTCTGCCAAACTGCAAAACAGGAAGTTATAGGTTTGCATTATATTTGATCCACGAAAAAGTCATAGTATAGTATGTCGTCCAAAATCGCTCAAAAAAGTCATAGTATAGTATGTCCTCCAAAATTGCTCAAAATTGTCATAGTATAGTATGTCGTCCAAAATCACTCAAAAAAGTCATAGTATAGTATGTCGTCCAAAATCGCTCAAAAAAGTCATAGTATAGTATGTCGTCCAAAATTGCTCAAAAAAGTCATAGTATTGTATGTCTTCCAAAATCACTCAAAAGGTCATAGTATAGTATGTCGTCCAAAATGTGACAAAAAAGTCATAGTATTGTATGTCGTCCAAAATCAGTCAAAAAAGTCATAGTATAGTATGTCGTCCAAAATTAGTGAAAAAAGTCATAGTATAGTATGTCGTCTAAAATCGCTCAAAAAAGTCATAGTATAGTATGTCGTCCAAAATTTGACAAAAAGTCATAGTATAGTATGTCGTCCAAAATCACTCAAAATTGTCATAGTATAGTATATTGTACAAAATGTGAAAAAAAGTCATAGTATAGTATGTGGTCCAAAATGTGACAAGAAAGTCATAGTATAGTATGTTGTCCAAAATTTGACAGAGTCATAGGTTAGTATGTCTTCCGAAATGGCCCAAAAGCGTTCGTATTTCTTATGGGAGTGGGATTTGAACCTGCTCTTCCTGATAGTAGCTGGTTCAAAAAGGGACACGTAGACCACTCTGCCAAACTGCAAAACAGGAAGTTATAGGTTTGCATTATATTTGATCCACGAAAAAGTCATAGTATAGTATGTCGTCCAAAATCGCTCAAAAAAGTCATAGTATAGTATGTCGTCCAAAATTGCTCAAAATTGTCATAGTATAGTATGTCGTCCAAAATCACTCAAAAAAGTCATAGTATAGTATGTCGTCCAAAATCGCTCAAAAAAGTCATAGTATAGTATGTCGTCCAAAATTGCTCAAAAAAGTCATAGTATTGTATGTCTTCCAAAATCACTCAAAAGGTCATAGTATAGTATGTCATCCAAAATTGCTCAAAATTGTCATAGTATAGTATGTCGTCCAAAATCGCTCAAAAAAGTCATAGTATAGTATGTCGTCCAAAATTGCTCAAAAAAGTCATAGTATTGTATGTCTTCCAAAATCACTCAAAAGGTCATAGTATAGTATGTCATCCAAAATTGCTCAAAATTGTCATAGTATAGTATGTCGTCCAAAATCGCTCAAAAAAGTCATAGTATAGTATGTCGTCCAAAATCGCTCAAAAAAGTCATAGTATAGTATGTCGTCCAAAATTGCTCAATAAAGTCATAGTATAGTATGTCATCCGAAATTGCTCAAAAAAGTCATAGTATAGTATGTCGTCCAAAATCGCTCAAAATTGTCATAGTATAGTATGTCGTCCAAAATCGTCAAAAAAGTCATAGTATAGTATGTCGTCCAAAATCACTCAAAAAAGTCATAGTATAGTATGTCGTGTAAAATCGCTCAAAAAAGTCATAGTATAGTATGTCGTGTAAAATCGCTCAAAAAGTCATAGTATAGTATGTCGTCCAAAATTTGACAAAAAGTCATAGTATAGTATGTCGTCCAAAATCACTCAAAAAACTCATAGTATAGTATGTCGTCCAAAATCACTCAAAAAACTCATAGTATAGTATGTCGTCCAAAATGTGACAAAAAAGTCATAGTATAGTATGTCGTCCAAAATCGCTCAAAATTGTCATAGTATAGTATATTGTACAAAATGTGAAAAAAAGTCATAGTATAGTATGTGGTCCAAAATGTGACAAGAAAGTCATAGTATAGTATGTTGTCCAAAATTTGACAGAGTCATAGGTTAGTATGTCTTCCGAAATGACCAAAAGCGTTCGTATTTCTGATGGGAGTGGGATTTGAACCTGCTCTTCCTGATAGTAGCTGGTTCAAAAAGGGACACGTAGACCACTCTGCCAAACTGCAAAACAGGAATTTATAGGTTTGCATGCTATTTGATCCAAGAAAAAGTCATAGTATAGTATGTCGTCCAAAATCGCTCAAAAAAGTCATAGTATAGTATGTCGTCCAAAATCGCTCAAAATTGTCATAGTATAGTATGTCGTCCAAAATCACTCAAAAAAGTCATAGTATAGTATGTCGTCCAAAATCGCTCAAAAAAGTCATAGTATAGTATGTCGTCCAAAATCATTCAAAAAAGTCATAGTATAGTATGTCGTCCAAAATCGCTCAAAAAAGTCATAGTATAGTATGTCGTCCAAAATCGCTCAAAAAAGTCATATTATAGTATGTCTTCCAAAATTGCTCAATAAAGTCATAGTATAGTATGTCATCCGAAATCGCTCAAAAAAGTCATAGTATAGTATGTTGTCCAAAATTTGACAAAGTCATAGGTTAGTATGTCTTCCGAATTGACCAAAAGCGTTCATATTTCTGATGGGAGTGGGATTTGAACTTGCTCTTTCTGATAGTAGCTGATTCAAAAAGGGACACCTAGACCACTCTGCCGAACTGCAAAACAGGAAATTATTGGTTTGCATGCTGTTTGATCCACGAAAAAGTCATAGTATAGTATGTCGTCCAAAATCACTCAAAAAAGTCATAGTATAGTATGTCGTCCAAAATCCCTCAAAATTGTCATAGTATAGTATGTCGTCCAAAATCGCTCAAAAAGTCATAGTATAGTATGTCGTCCAAAATCGCTCAAAATTGTCATAGTATAGTATGTCATCTAAAAATCACTCAAAAAAGTCATAGTATAGTATGTCGTCCAAAATCGCTCAAAATTGTCATAGTATAGTATGTCGTCCAAAATCGCTCAAAAAAGTCATAGTATAGTATGTCGTCCAAAATCACTCAAAAAAGTCATAGTATAGTATGTCGTGTAAAATCGCTCAAAAAAGTCATAGTATAGTATGTCGTGTAAAATCGCTCAAAAAAGTCATAGTATAGTATGTCGTCCAAAATTTGACAAAAAGTCATAGTATTGTATGTCGTCCAAAATCAGTCAAAAAGTCATAGTATAGTATGTCGTCCAAAATGTGACAAAAAAGTCATAGTATAGTATGTCGTCCGAAATCGCTCAAAAAAGTCATAGTATTGTATGTCGTCCAAAATATGACAAAAAAGTCATAGTATAGTATGTCGTCCAAAATTGCTCAAAAAAGTCATAGTATTGTATGTCGTCCAAAATTTGACAAAAAAGTTATAGTATAGTATGTTGTCCAAAATGTGAAAAAAAAGTCATATTATAGTATGTTGTCCAAAATTGCTCAAAAAAGTCATAGTATCGTATGTCGTCCAAAATTGCTCAATAAAGTCATAGTATAGTATGTCGTCCAAAATATGACAAAAAAGTCATAGTATAATATGTCGTCCAAAATGTGACAAAAAAGTCATAGTATTGTATGTCGTCCAAAATCAGTCAAAAAAGTCATATTATAGTATGTCGTCCAAAATTGCTCAAAAAAGTCATAGTATTGTATGTCGTCCAAAATGAGACAAAAAAGTCATAGTATAGTATGTCGTCCAAAATTGCTCAATAAAGTCATAGTATTGTATGTCGTCCAAAATTGCTCAATAAAGTCATAGTATAGTATGTCGTCCAAAATGTGACAAAAAAGTCATAGTATAGTATGTCGTCCAAAATGTGACAAAAAAGTCATAGTATATAGTATGTCGTCCAAAATCAGTCAAAAAAGTCATATTATAGTTTGTCGTCCAAAATTGCTCAATAAAGTCATAGTATAGAATGTCGTCCAAAATATGACAAAAAAGTCATAGTATTGTATGTCGTCCAAAATCAGTCAAAAAAGTCATATTATAGTATGTCGTCCAAAATTGCTCAAAAAAGTCATAGTATTGTATGTCGTCCAAAATCAGTCAAAAAAGTCATATTATAGTATGTCGTCCAAAATTGCTCAAAAAAGTCATAGTATCGTATGTCGTCCAAAATTGCTCAATAAAGTCATAGTATAGTATGTCGTCCAAAATATGACAAAAAAGTCATAGTATAGTATGTCGTCCAGAATTGCTCAAAAAAGTCATAGTATAGTATGTCGTGCAAAATGTGACAATAAAGTCATAGTATAGTATGTCGTCCAAAATGTGACAAAAAAGTCATAGTATAGTATGTCGTCCAAAATTGCTCAAAAAAGTCATATTATAGTATGTCGTCCAAAATTGCTCAAAAAAGTCATAGTATTGTATGTCGTCCAAAATCAGTCAAAAAAGTCATAGTATAGTATGTCGTCCAAAATCAGTCAAAAAAGTCATAGTATGGTATGTCGTCCGAAAACGCTCAAAAAAGTCATAGTATAGTATGTCGTCCAAAATGTGACAAAAAAGTCATAGTATTGTATGTCGTCCAAAATGTGACAAAAAAGTCATAGTATGTCGTCCAAAATGTGACAAAAAAGTCATAGTATAGTATGTCGTCCAAAATCAGTCAAAAAAGTCATAATATAGTATGTTGTCCAAAATTGCTCAAAAAAGTCATAGTATTGTATGTGGTCCAAAATATGACAAAAAAGTCATAGTATAGTATGTCGTCCAAAATTGCTCAATAAAGTAATAGTATAGTATGTCGTCCAAAATGAGACAAAAAAGTCATAGTGTAGTATGTCGTCCAAAATCAGTCAAAAAAGTCATAGTATAGTATGTCGTCCAAAATCAACAAAAAAATCATATTATAGTATGTCGTCCAAAATGTGACAAAAAAAGTCATAGTATAGTATGTCGTCCAAAATGTGACAAAAAAGTCATAGTATTGTATGTCGTCCAAAATCAGTCAAAAAAGTCATATTATAGTATGTCGTCCAAAATCAGTCAAAAAAGTCATATTATAGTATGTCGTCCAAGATTGCTCAAAAAAGTCATAGTATTGTATGTCGTCCAAAATATGACAAAAAAGTCATAGTATAGTATGTCGTCCAGAATTGCTCAAAAAAGTCATAGTATAGTATGTCGTCCAAAATGTGACAAAAAAGTCATAGTATAGTATGTCGTCCAAAATGTGACAAAAAAGTCATATTATAGTATGTCGTCCAAAATGTGAAAAAAAAGTCGTAGTATTGTATGTCGTCCAAAATATGACAAAAAAGTCATAGTATAGTATGTCGTCCAAAATGTGACAGAAAGGTCATAGTATAGTATGTCGTCCAAAATTGCTCAAAAAAGTCATAGTATTGTATGTCGTCCAAAATTGCTCAATAAAGTCATAGTATAGTATGTCGTCCGAAATCGCTCAAAAAAGTCATAGTATTGTATGTCGTCCAAAATCAGTCAAAAAAGTCATATTATAGTATGTCGTCCAAAATTGCTCAAAAAAGTCATAGTATAGTATGTCGTCCAAAATCAGTCAAAAAAGTCATAGTATAGTATGTCGTTCAAAATATGACAAAAAAGTCATAGTATCGTATGTCGTCCAAAATTGCTCAATAAAGTCATAGTATCGTATGTCGTCCAAAATTGCTCAATAAAGTCATAGTATAGTATGTCGTCCAAAATCAGTCAAAAAAGTCATATTGTAGTATGTCGTCCAAAATTGCTCAAAAAAGTCATAGTATAGTATGTTGTCCAAAATATGACAAAAAAGTCATAGTATAGTATGTCGTCCAAAATTGCTCAATAAAGTCATAGTATTGTATGTCGTCCAAAATTGCTCAATAAAGTCATAGTATAGTATGTCGTCCAAAATGTGACAAAAAAGTCATAGTATAGTATGTCGTCCAAAATGTGACAAAAAAGTCATAGTATAGTATGTCGTCCAAAATGAGACAAAAAGTCATAGTATAGTATGTCGTCCAAAATCAGTCAAAAAAGTCATAGTATAGTATGTCGTCCACAATGTGACAAAAAAGTCATAGTATAGTATGTCGTCCAAAATCAGTCAAAAAAGTCATAGTATAGTATGTCGTCCAAAATGTGACAAAAAAGTCATAGTATTGTATGTCGTCCAAAATCAGTCAAAAAAGTCATAGTATAGTATGTCGTCCAAAATCAGTCAAAAAAGTCATAGTATAGTATGTCGTCCAAAATCAGTCAAAAAAGTCATAGTATAGTATGTCGTCCAAAATGTGACAAAAAAGTCATAGTATTGTATGTCGTCCAAAATCAGTCAAAAAAGTCATAGTATAGTATGTCGTCCAAAATCAGTCAAAAAAGTCATAGTATAGTATGTCGTCCAAAATGTGACAAAAAAGTCATAGTATTGTATGTCGTCCAAAATCAGTCAAAAAAGTCATACTATAGTATGTCGTCCAAAATCAGTCAAAAAAGTCATAGTATAGTATGTCGTCCAAAATCAGTCAAAAAAGTCATAGTATAGTATGTCGTCCAAAATGAGACAAAAAAGTCATAGTATAGTATGTCGTCCAAAATCAGTCAAAAAAGTCATAGTATAGTATGTCGTCCACAATGTGACAAAAAAGTCATAGTATAGTATGTCGTCCAAAATCAGTCAAAAAAGTCATAGTATAGTATGTCGTCCAAAATGTGACAAAAAAGTCATAGTATTGTATGTCGTCCAAAATCAGTCAAAAAAGTCATAGTATAGTATGTCGTCCAAAATCAGTCAAAAAAGTCATAGTATAGTATGTCGTCCAAAATCAGTCAAAAAAGTCATAGTATAGTATGTCGTCCAAAATGTGACAAAAAAGTCATAGTATTGTATGTCGTCCAAAATCAGTCAAAAAAGTCATAGTATAGTATGTCGTCCAAAATCAGTCAAAAAAGTCATAGTATAGTATGTCGTCCAAAATGTGACAAAAAAGTCATAGTATTGTATGTCGTCCAAAATCAGTCAAAAAAGTCATACTATAGTATGTCGTCCAAAATCAGTCAAAAAAGTCATAGTATAGTATGTCGTCCAAAATCAGTCAAAAAAGTCATAGTATAGTATGTCGTCCAAAATGTGACAAAAAAGTCATAGTTTAGAACAATATACATGTATATATATATATAAGGGTTATATATTAGACTTCATATATATCTTCAAACTTTCATTCAATATAATCTTAAATTAATTTCCTGAATGACATGCCATGACATATATATACATACAGTATATATATATACTGTATGTATATATACACATGTACTGTATATATATGTGTATATTAGAGAAAATCAGGCTTAAATTTAGCATTTTGCACATTTGAAACCATGCCACTGTCACAACCTCCAGAATCAAAGCACTTGCTGTAATATTTGGTCTAGTGGACCAACGTGGTGGTCCCTAACACACATGCAGACACATGTGGTTTTTAAGGTACCAGATGGATGAGGGTGAAACTCCAGCAGCAGGAGAACAGATGGCACTGAAACAGAGACTGGAGGTGAGGCCACTGTCATGGAGAAAAAGGATTCAAAATAAAGCACAAGTAAAATACTTTCATGTCTGGGTTTTTGTATTAAGGGCAGAAGACTGAAGGATGAAGTCGTAACATTAGGTCTTGTTCGGAGAACCCTGTGAAGTTATTCTTTGTTTCAAGCTTGACAGACGAGTGAATACTTCAATGTTTTTGGCTCGTCTTGAGTCGGGGCTTTGAAAAAGATTGTGTGAGGAGGAAAGAACCACACAGACCTAAGAGAGGAGATCTGCATCATTTCTCCTGAAACAATTCCTAAGGCTTCATATTAATTCCATTCATTATGGATCCAGAAGTGAGTGAAACTCTGGCACAATGATGCCTATGATAAAGTGAAGTCCTATATGTGTATAACTTAAAAAAAAAAAGGATATGTTGTATTGCACAGCAATAGCAAAAGCACTGTAACAAAAATAAAATAAAACCATGAATGATTTAAAAAGTCAAATAAAGTAAAAAAAAAAAACAGAAACATTCTCCACCATCAGTCACTCCGTCATTATCTCGTGTTTCAGAGCGTGAACAAGGATTTTTCTTTCTGTTTGGACGTCGTCTGTACTTTTTTCTTTCTCTTTTTTTCCCAGAACGGTCCATTATTATGGCCAGATAATGATCAACCTGGGGGGGAGCTCAGCAGACACTTATTGAAAAGGACTAATCAAGTTTCATATTGCTTTACCGCCGGCCCTCCAGCAAACAAACACCCTCAAAAACCAAACCTCTCTCTTTCTCTCTCTCTGTGTACCTCACACTTCCCTCCCTCCCTCTTTTCTTCCATCTCTCTGTATGCAGAGCGCCTCCAGGGAGTGGTAATGGATTGTGAGTAATGCTATCATCCTCTGTCTCGGCCTCTCTCTTTCTTTCCCTCTCTCTCTCTCTGCTGCTGGTGGAGAGGTGGAGAGGTGGTGGGGGGGGGAAACACTTGGACGACTCATGTCTGGTTTATTATTTCTTCCTCTGGCACTTGAGCCTTGTTAGATTTGCAATACGACTAAAAACAGGAGCTGGAAATGAGTCCCTTTAAAGCAGCTCCTGTTGCAGCTCTGTTGAAAGTTTTTTCCACCTTGTTGTGTGACGATTGGATTGATTTACATAACAATGCACTGAATTAATGCAGGAAAAGGACTTTGCTGAAAAATCTGAGAAGTTTTCACAACTTTGACACTTTCTTTTGTTTCAGTTTTAAAATCACATTTTTTTATTTTTATCTCCACAAAACGTCTGATACAGGAAGAATGTTCTGAAATGCATTTCTTTAAAGGATTCGTCTCAAAATGTTGATATTTTATGTTGTGATGAGCTCAATTTTGGCTTAAAGATCATTTTTGACAGTGTTTTTGTTTCTCTGTCAATTCTTTAACGGGATGATCTATTGTTATTATTTTTTATTTATTAATTCTTTAATATAAAAGTGGATGAGCAGTGCTGGACACACTTGTACTGTACTGCTCTGCCCTCTGCTGGTCACTCGCACACACTGCTCAGACTCAGGCTGGTGTTGCTCTACTGTATACTCTGCCAATTTTCATCAATTAGAGTCAAATGTTTATATTTTGTGCATGGCTGCATATGGACATAAGTTTGAAATCCATTCATTTAATAATGAAACAGCAACAAGTTGATTTTCAACATTATTTGGCACTTATTTTACATCATAATGATGATTTTTAAACATTTCTGGTGCCAGTATCTTCAAAAAAAAAACAAACATTACTCTGTATTGACTGATCACCATTAAACATAAATATAAAATCACTTCAAATGAGTCCAGTGACAACTGCTCCATTTATAAAAGGCTTCATTTATTACAAAGTTCTAGTAGAAGAAGGTGGCAAATGACACATTATACAAGAGCAAATAAGTATTTACACAATTTAAGAGCAGGTTGTTTTTTTGTAAGCACAAGAAAGAATAAGAGTATTTTATCAAGTGAAAAATTGCATTAAAAAAAAAAGGCACTGCAGTGACTGAAAAATTATTGCCCGTATCAAAATGAATGGTTCACTTTGTCTCTGCTTTTTCCATTTCTCAAACATCCTTCAATACACTGGATTAAAAAAGAAGAAGAAGAAGAAGAAGAAGAAGACGAAAACGACAAAAAGAAAAGTGTGGTTTTCCTGATGATTACAACCTGCATCATTTTCAGGACAAAGACTTCACAGCAATCTGGTCTGGATTTTGTAATTGGCAATTTGGTGAAAATAAAAAAAAAAGTGAAAGGCAAAGTATCAGCAAACAGATAAGATGACAAAAATAATGATTCAAATAATAACAATAAAAAAACACAAGCCCAAAACAACAAAGACGTTCCAAACTAGTTTGGGTCGATAAACGTGAACCACATCAGAGGCCAGAAATGATGCGATTCCAAGAATGGAATGAACGCTGTAAGACGATGATGGGGGTGTGTGTGTGTGTGTGTGTGGGGGGGGGGTTATCGATTGGCGCTCGGCAGGAGCTGGCGAGACGACGACACGAGCGTTGGTGAAAACCACACTGAGGCTGAAACACCGCATCGTAAACGAGTGACGTGACTTTTAAACTGTGTCTTAAAACAATGCCCTCGTTCTAAACTCTGTGTGTGTCTGTGTGTGTGTGTGTGTGTGCGTGTGCGCTACACATTCACTCTGTGACCAACGTTTCCACCACAGCGTCCAACATGATGGACCTGTAACTCACCTCATTCCCACTACATCACATGCATTTACCCTCTGATTAAAAGCTCTAACATCATAGTCCACGTGTGTGTGAGTGAGTGTGTGTTAATAGTGTAATTACATGTACATTTGTGCTGTGCCACTAAAAGCTTTAATATATCTTTTTTTTTCATACATAAGGGCCTTTAACAGGCAGTAACGTGAGTGTAAGTGAAATCTGTGGCACTCACTCACACTTCAGACTGTACACAGTGTTATAAACACAGGAGAGGATTAGGGCCACATGTGAACATTATTTTGAATACAAAATAAACTGGAATTCTGAGGGGAAAAAAAGGCAGAATTTTAAACTGAAACATGACAAAGTAAATTAATTCTATGATTAAAATTTTTCCCTCAGAATTTTGAGTCTTACAATTCTGAAAAAACAACAAAAAAAAAAAAAACTCACTGAAATGTGACGTAAAATGAAATACGGCAAAATGTCAAAATTCGGAGAGAAACAACAGAATTCTGAGATGAAAATTCCGACTTATTTCCTCAGACTTGTGACTTTAATCTGAGACTTTTGAGATTCTCACAATTTGGGGGGAAAAAACAACAAATATGACAAAAAGTCAAAATCCTGAGGAAAAGTCGGAATTCTGAGATTAAAATTTCCAAATTTTTCCCCTCAGAATTCTGGCTTAATTGCTCAAGATTCAGAATTCTTACAAACAGTCACTGAAATATGACTTGAATTTAAATATGTCAAAAATCTGAAATCTGAGAAAAAAAAGACGAAATTCTACAACTTTAATTTGAGACTTGAGATTCTCACAATTCTCACAACTCAGAATTCTGAAATATGAAAAAATCCTGAGAGGTCACTGAAAATATGACTTTAAAATTAAATTTGACAAAATGTCAAAATTCTGGGAGGAAAAGCCAGAATTCTGAGATTGAAAATTCCAATTCTTTTCCCTCAGAATTCTGACATTAATTGCTCAAAATTCTGAGACAAAAGTGCCAGAATTCTTACAAAAAGTCACTAAAATACTACTTGAATTTAAATATAACAAAAAAAATCTGAAATCTGAGAAAAAAATGACGAAATTCTTAGATTACATTTTTTCCCCAGAATTGTGAGAATCTCAAAATTCTGAGGAAAAAACCCAACTCAGAATTCTGCAAACAAGTCACTGAAATATGTCTTGAAATTAACTTTAGCAAAAAGCCAAAATTCTGAGAAAAAAATAATAATTCCGAGTTCAAAAATCCAACTTTTCCCCTTACAATTGTGCCTTTAATCTCAGATCTTTGACATTCTCGCAACTCCATATTTCTTACAAAGTCACTGAAATATGACTTGAATTTAAATGACAAAAAGTCAGAAATCTGAGAAGAAAAAAGCCAGATTTCTGACTTTCTTCTCAAAGTTTTGACCTTAATATCAGAATTCCAGCTTTTGTTTTCCCCCAAAAACTTGACCCTAATTCTCTTCCATATAACAAAGTTATCTTTGACCATTTAATATTTATTTTATTTATGTACATAAACAACATTATGAAATTGGAAATGATTTGAAATGATTCTTTAAAAGGGAGTTATAAATAATTTATTATAAAGGTTATAAATTTGGTTAACACTAAATAAATATTAATAAACTACTAAAGATGACAAATTTTAACACAATGATTTGATCAAACTATGTCACAAGACGGTGTTGAGAGTGTAAAATTTAGAAACCTTTAATCTGATGTGTTATTAATTACTTATAAAGTGTTAATAACCTAATAATGAATCATTTGTATAAATAGCCTTATATTACAGTAGTACCCAAATATCTTTGTTGCTTTTTTATTTGATTAAAAAACAGCGTCTTCAATGTCAATATATAGTTTTCTTTGCTCCAATTAACAAAAATAAAGCATTAAAACTGAATAACAAAACATTATTTTGAGATTAATCGAGAAAATTATGAATATCTGGTAAAAAAAATTTTTGCAAACTGATTGAAAAGATCGATAAAAAATAGCTGAACTCTACTGAATAATTATTTGACTAAACTTTCTTCTCTGATAAAGACCCTCATAACATAAACCTCAAAATAATTAGATTAGTGCTGGATGTTTTTTTTTTTTTTAAATGTGTTTTCCTGCAGATTTTTAGGCTAAATCAGGGTCAAAAATAACTTGCCATTGCCAGTTTGAGTCATTAACCAAGTTAAGAATTAACCAGTCACCTCAGCTATACTACTCTAAATCCTTTATCCCACGTCTGCAACTAAAATACGCAATAAATACCATAAAATTCTAAATTCTAAATTTAGAATTTGCACTTTTTCTAACTGTATAAGTTCTGTAACATCACAAGAATACAATTCTCTACCTTCACTGTTTCTCATTTGAAATGTGTGTCAAATTTAATTTTCTTATTTTCTTCAAAGTGTAATTTCACAGTAACCGCCACTAACCACCAGTGCCCGCCAGATGTTCAGAATAATATGTTCTGAAGAAGGAGCAGAAAGAGGGAAAAAGGTGACAAAGTGACTTGCTGGCATGAGGCCACTGCAATGCTGCCATGGAAACCAAGTTATATATACAGTATATATATTTGTATTTGTATAAATATTTATATTGAAAAAAAAACCTGCCTTTTAATAATCACCACCGCACTGTAACTTTACCTCTTTTCCCTCCCTGTCGGAGCAGATTGTGCAGTTCATAATTAGGCAGGCAATTAGAAGAAAAGAGAAAAAAGAAAAAGAAAAGAGAGAAAAAGAGAGAACGGCTCTGGCCTGAAAATCAATTCCAGTCAGTGCAGAACAGAATCAATAACGTGGACAAAGAGAAGAAGAGGCAACGATTCAATCTGCATCATACTGAACCAGAGTCGTCGCTGTCGCTGTTTTAAACTCAACGACAACGATTCACACACACGCGGATTATTTTTCATCATTGAATCCTCTTCTTTTATCCCCACTTGTCGACTTTGACGTGAATCCCCCACTCGCTGGGACTCTTAATGTTTCCAGTTTTTTTTGACGTTATAGTCTAATCTAATCTCAATCTACGAGGAGAGACGTGTTTGTGTGTTTCCTCCAGCTTCATACAACCCACAGCCTTTTCCAGACTTAACGAGGGGACCGTTAAATATTAACCAACCTTAAATAAAAGGACAGTGTGGGATATTAGAGTGTGCTACATACTGAAACAGTTAAAAACTATATTCACTTGCTTTACTTTGCTATTAGACTATGGTTTTCCAGGTGGAAACACTTTGAAAAACACTTCACTTCCGTGCACCAGTGACAAAAACAGCACTTATCTTCTTCCCAGAACACAGGTGTGTTATTTTGGTGGTTGAAAGCCTGTCAGGATTTATCTAAGGGACACTTGTGATTTGCACAAAATAAAAAAAACAGAATGGAAACTCAAGAGAAATTGAAAAGGTTTTAAAAAATATTGCTTTCACTTGAAGCCGAGAGAAAAAGGTTGTTGAACAAAAAGGGGAAACATGTGCAGTCAATAAAGTACGTTTAGAAACTTCCACGTTTCACAGCACGATGATCGACGGAAACGTTGCATCTTCTTATCCTTCAGTGGTCACCAGAACTTCTGCGCCACCTACAGCTCAACTCCGTGAAGTAACTTCCACTATTGTGACATAAATGTGCGTTTTAATTTTAAAACAAATCGTCTAAGGATTTTTTAAAGGAAACTTAAAATTAAACACTGTTTTTGTCAAAGGACTCCAGGTGCAGAGGAGTGAGCCGTTTGTAAAGTGACACAAACGACACTTTCTTAACAATGAGATAAAGCAGTAAACATGTTTCTGTTTTTCTTTTACAAACACCCTGAACTACCCCTTTAATACGAGAGCAGCGAGTCTTCAGCTTCTCAGCAAACACACAAACCTCGCTTGTGTAACTTTGTTAGTAAACAGTTTGGGCACAGAGTGCCTGTTAAACGACATCTACTGTAAACTGTTAAACAGCCCAAACCTTTTCATCTGGACAGTGAAGCGGCCATTTTGTGCCTGTCGCTGTGAAACGCGCGCGCATGCCGTCACTGTTCCTTGCGCTCACGCGCCGCAGCGTGCGACTGGTCGGGCTTCCACAGCAGCGGCGCGCTGAAGATACCGATGACGCCCAGGTTGAGGGCGAAGCTGGCGACGAGCACGCCGATGGTGCTCAGGAAGGAGGGCGTGGCTCCGTGGCCCACCAGCCACGCCCGCCGTGACATCATGTCGGCGATCACGCCCTCCATCTGGAAGTGGGTTCCCACCACGGCGCTGACGTGGAAGAGCTGGTGACTGTGGCCTGTGAGGGGAGACAAACAGACTCAACTCAGCTTTTTATTATTCTGTGGGCAAGCAGTCGAGTGAGGCGTCTTTTAAATAGAAGGTGAAGGGTTCGATTCCCGGCTCAACTTGTCTACGTGACGATGTGTCCGTGGGCAAAGACACTTGCTCCTGATGGCTGTGTGAATGGGTATGACAGATTCAAGGAAAATTCACGACATGAATGAGTGAATGGCAGAAACTGCTGTGTAAAGCAGCTTTAAATGGACTAGAAAAACAAAAAAAAGTTAAACCTTTACCTGCTAAATCTACTTTTTTTATTTATACATAAGAAGAATACATTGAAATGTGAATATACATAATAGGATCATTCAGTTTGTTTATTTTTATTTGATAATTATAACGTCACCTCTGAATTTTTGAAAGCTTCTTTAACTCACTTCAACGGAATAATTTAGTTTGTGCAGCAACATTTTTTTCAATTTTTTTATTTTATGGACCAAAAAACTCGTCAGATAACAATAAAACATGAAATCCAGATAAATAGATTACGAAAATGACCATAAGTTGTCGACCTAATACATGTAGTGAATGAATGACAGCTGATAAATGAGAAGAAAATGACCATAAAATAAACATGAAAAACTGAAAACCTAAACTATTATTTTTATAATCTATTTATCTGGATATTTTTTGTTTTATTATTATTTGATTAGTTGTTGGGTCCACAAAATGTCAGAAAATGTAAAAAAAAAATCTTGTTAAAATGCATGTTTATTATTTATTATCTTTATCTTTGCTGATGTAAATTTCTTATCTTATCTTCTTATCTTATTTTTTCAAATATATAAAATGATGTGATGACAGTATCAGTGAGTATGTTATTGAATTAACTAATGAATTCAAAAGAAAACTAGGACTAACTTCTTTAAATTCATTTAGACTCATTTAGTCAACGTTCCAAAAAAGAGATCCTTAAAATCTTTGGACCCCGTTCTATAATTGTGTATTTGAGATTTGATCTGAAATAATCAGTTTCTCTGTGATATTGATTTTGTGAACTGCTCGTCTGCAGTTCCTCCACTGTCCACCAGACAGCAGCAGCCCACACTTTGGGGAATTACAGCCCCTACATCTTTGAAAAGCAGCAAAATTCACAACTTTATACACAGATTCCTATTTATTCCAAATTCCAAAGAATTACAAGTGGAGAACTCGCAGTTTTAAGGTTAAATTACAAATGTATGACGATGTACTGATAATTTACTCTCAGCTGCTGTCACTGAGCTGTTTTTAGCCTCGACAGTGACGCATCCACCTCTCTTTGGTTTGTGCTCAGTGCAGCGTTTCCTCCGTGGTCCTCGGACAATGAGGCGCGTGTGAATCTTTTGCCAAAACAAACAACAACAAAACAACAGTGTGCCATTGTTTTGTGGACGGCAGCGCGGCAGAAGAAGAAGAAGAAGAAGCAAACTAAAAATATCCACAACCTCACAGGGAGGGAGGTCATGTGAAAGTTATACGTGTTTTAATTAATATGCAATTTTGTTTTTGTATAATAACACGTCTTATTTTCTGACAACGCGAGCATCATTTTCCCGCCAGTTGCAACACATGGAAGCGTTAGATTTCAACGAGACGTACCGATGTAGTCGAATCGCCCTGGGGCAAGCCTCTCCGGGAGGTGGGCGGTAAACAGGAAGCAGGTGAGGAAGGCGAAGAGGAGGTGGTAACAGTGACTGGACAAGGCGCTGCTGGAGCCGCAGTTTCCTCCACAGCACAGAACAATCTACACAGAGATGAGCAGATCAATAATACGATTTTGGGGGGAAAAGGAAATTAGTTTCTGGGTTCAAACCTGAGTGTTTATGTGTAATAAACATTAATACAAACACACAGAATCCTGTGGCTTTATGGAAACAAAACAGTTCACAGTGGGATTTAAAGGGGCAGAAGTTCAGAGGATCTGTGATTGTAAATAACAACATTCACTCCCTCATACCAAAGTCCAATGACAAAAACAGAGATTTAAGCTCATGGACTGCAGGAGATGTTGGTCTACTGCTGCGTCAAGAGCGTAGGTTTGGGTTACTAAAATCTGAATAAAGTATTTCAAACACAGACGTCAAAAAAAATAACACAACTGAACTTGAATTGGTAAAAATCCCTGTTTTACCCTGAGTGAGCGTTTTACAAAGTGACACAACAAGCATTTTCTGTCATCCTCAGTCACAACCACATTTCACCGAGGCTGCATCTCACCCTATGGAGCTCACTCGAGCCTCAGCAACGACACACATTATTATAAGTGAACTGAAAACAGAAGAATTGTAAAACAGTGAAGCTGTGTGCGACCGGTGCCGACACTCACCCTGTAAAACAGAGGCGCCGTGTCGAATATAAACGGGACGATAAACGCTACGGTCCTCATAACTTTGCTTCTCTTTGGGAACTGCAACTCCAGGAACCTGTGGACACAGACGCAGTATTCATTTACAATCAACTGTCATTATATACATTTTTTCCTAAATAAAACACTTTAGTAAGTAACCATACTTGGAAGTAACCATACTTGGAAGCTCAACTGCACATTTGACTAGATGTCAATCTCACACTGTCCAAGCACCAAATACATGCTGTGCTTTATTGTCCATTTGACAAAATTATGTCAAATTAGAGAAAATATCAAAATAAGATATTCCAATATGACACATTTTCACTTCATCATTGTGGATTATTGAGGGGTCTGAATATGTTTCGTTAACTCACTGGATATTTAACTTAACTAGGTTTAATCCTAAACGGTTATTTTCACGATTAATCGAGTAATCATTTGGTCTCTAAAATGTCAGAAAATGCTGAGAAATGTCGATCAGTGTTTGTCAAACCTGGAAATCATGATGTTTCGTTTGGTCCACAAACCAAAAATCTGTATTTAATTAATTCTTTGTAATATGGGGCAAAGAAACCAGATTTAAGAAGCTGAAACGATCAGAAATCTTGAAAAAAAAGCTTATTTCAGCTCTAAATCCTAAACTTAAACACTGGACCGTCGTCGTCGCGGGCCCTGAGCGAAACATTCACTCACCTGGAATAACAGGACAAACTGGTGCAAAACAACGCGTTTCCAACGGCGATGGGCACGAAATGTTGATGGACGAAACTGTTCACCCAGCAGTCTGGTATGACGTAGTGTCCGTAGCTTATGGCACAACCTGAGAACACAAACACAGAGCAGATATATAAACACACGGTTGGGTGATTTGACCCAAGAGGGTTAAAGAAATCTGAAAGAGGGTTTTTCTCTCAAGGGATCAAGTTTTGGGTCACTTTAAATTAAAGAAAGTCACCTTTAAAAAAGGTTACACAGAGTGGGTGGTGGTGAATAAGCAGGAAAGTGCATATAAGGCATTTAATCAACACTTGATAAATAATTAAGTATGTAAGGACTTAATTGTTATGATGTTTAATTCTAGTGGAAGTGAGACAAGAAGGTGTTTCAATGTGGCTTTGAAACCGCATAGGTTTTTAAAATCATTTCAACATATACAGTAAAGTATCTGAAGTGGAAAACAAACACAGTGAATTATTTTTATAACATAAATCGCCCATGACACATCAGTGGATCCAAACTTTAGAACTGTCATCTCAGCTCCTTAAATTAGCCTTAAATGGCTACGCTACGCAAAAATGTACTTATTTGCTCCTAGCCACAGAAAATGCCACCTTCTCAAAAACAGCTGTAAAAAGATTATATATAAAAAAATGTTCCCATATTAGAAAAGTTAATCTTTAAAAAAAAGCAAAACAAACAGCAGAGTTGTGAAAACATACTGGCATTTAAAGGGTTACAATTGAAAAAAATAATACAATTATATATATATATATATATATATATATATTATAATATATTTCAGCCTGAAGTAGTTTTAAAAGACTGACTAACTTAAAGTGGAAATATACTGTATATATGTATACATACATATACAGTATATATAATATTTTTACAGCAGTTTTTGAGAAGATGGCATTTTCTGCCGCTAGGAACAAATTAGTAAGTTTTTTAAAGGAACTCTTACGGGTTAAATCAAAAAAGAGGCAAAGAGCAGGGACACATTTATATGAAAATCTGACTAAACACGTCCACCTACACAACTACAGCAGCGATACAAAAGGCAAATAGGTTTGACAACGCTTTGAATAACATGCAAAGTTATTTGCCAGGCAAATGACATACAGTTTATTTATTTACTGTTCTTGAAAATTAAGGGATTGCTAAAACCTGGGGCTACAAACCAATTATTCAACTCAATCATTTTGATTAAAATAAAAACTAGTTGCCTTATTTCACCTTCTTAAATGTGAATATGTGAACTGAACGTCTTTGGTTTGATGTCATTGCCCCTTTGATTTACTGAGGGCACCAGTGTGTGTGGTGCCAATGTCGGTGGTGTTTGGATAACTTAGAAATGCATTGAAAACATTTAAATATTGAAAGGTTGCTGCGCTACTACACTGAATTTAGATTGCAGCACCTGTTACGACTATTAATGGCAACTACACCTTACCGAGGCTGTAGAGGCTGAGCGCTCCGTAGTCAAAGAAGTAGCAGATGTGGCGGGACTCTGGGGACATGGTGCTGAAAGTGTGTGCACAGCTGGAGGTGAAGGGGTAAATGCAAATGAGCACCATGTAAACCAGCAGCGGCCAGGTGTAGCTGTCGGTCAGGAAGTTAAGTGTAGAGCAGAGGACACAGAAACGCCACAGGAAATACCTGGAAACACACAGAGAGATCGTTGTCTCAAGAAAAATGGCCACATGGAAACACACCAAACACATCTGAAATACACCAAAATGTAGAAGACGACATAAAAGCACGCACGTAAAGCTTGCGCGCTGTATATAAACTCCAAAACGACAACAATGAGGAGGAAGACAACAGCAAGAGTCACTCTCAAGAGATGCAATGCTGCCCTCTAGTGTTCAAAGTTCCCAATCACACTTTGAAGACCATAATCACAGCTCAATGTTCTTTAACAGGTCTTTCCTCATGTATTTTGAAAGAAAACACCAGAGTTCATTTGTTATTTGTCTCAAATGCCAGATTTTTATTTTTTTTTCTAGTCAAAGACATAAACTGCTCTTTTGTTAAAATCCCTTGACTTTAAACTGATTGTAGCTTCAATAATTATTTACAAACACAACCCAAACTACAAGACAAAGGAAGGCTGCTCAGTCGGGTGACAGCCTTTGCCAAGTCTATATAAAAGCGCTATCTTTGATCATTGTCCACCATTTTGCACCCTGATGACTGTTGGAGCCCGCGTTTGAAGTTTTGCTTTCTTCTCATGTGTTGACCCCGTTCTTCAAGAGCGACTGCATTCAACCGCTGAATAAAGACACACCTCAAGTACAATACTTCCATTTTTGACACAATACCGCTCAGTAACTAGACTCCACATATCAAAGCACAGCCTTCCCAAGCATGGTAACATTAGAGGACAGTAGCTTACTTTTAGTTTTTTTTCTGAAATATTGGAGCAATGTGTTCGACTCATTTCACTCTGAATGAGTTTTTGCCAAGCTAAGCTCTGCAAAAGCTGCTGCCAGGAAAATCCTTCTGTTAAAATCTGAGTGAAATGGCTCTAAAATCCAACAGCTTCCTCTCACCTTCAGTGCTTGCTCAGTGAAACAAGTCTCTCTTGGTGCATTCCATTTGTAGTTGGAATTCTGATTTCCAAATTGGAGCAACCTCACATATACAAACACTGCGTCTTTAAAGTTAGTAGCACATCTGTCGCATTAATTTCACAGTAAATCAGTCGTACACGTAGTACTGTTTTATCTTTATCTGTGGACATGTTGCTACGGGCCACACGGTTGGTGTAGTGGTTAGCACTCTTGCCTTTGGCACAGCACCCCTGTGACCCTGGATGGATGGACAGACATGTTGCTACACTGTTTTTGTACAAAACATACCATGTGAGGTTGGTATCAACTGGTATTGCTAAAAATGGCTAGTCTGGGATACGTTTGCGTCATGGTTTCTTCCGGACTTCTCTCTGGAACGTGGTTAACTCAAAGCTCCGACTTCTGATGTAAATGGAACGCAGCATCAGTCTCAAATCTGGGAGAAACTATTCCATTATCTAATCAGAAGCCAGAACTCCACAAAAAGGTGGTCCTCTCTGCTCAAGAGGTTGGGTTTGTCTGTGATTAAATGACCACACCTTTCCCCAAATGCATTCACTAGGTAACATAAAAAGTGGACAGAGAAAGACGCAAAACAAGAAATCACTGACAGTAGCTTTAACAACTCCAGAGACATTTGAGGAGATGGTTTTTGGGAACTTCAAAACACATCAACATTTGACAAACGTTCAAACACGTCACCACAAACACACCATGTTGGAAGGAAGTGGGTCCAGATGTTCATCGTCTCATTGTTCATGTGAAAGCTGCTGAGGACACAGTCTAGCGCTGAGCTCTTGGGATGACGGTATCCGGAGATGATGCTGTCCTCTCTGAACACCTGAGGACCAACCAGACAATACACATCAATAATGTCACTGGAGAAAACTCTTTGAGGACTTCCAAATTTGTGGCGAAGCAAGGACTGTAAAGACATGGTTTGACCAAAATTTGGTTCCCACAGAGACCTGACCTCATCTCCATTGAGCACCTTTGGGGTGAACTGGAACAGAGATTGCGAGCCAGTAAACATTGCAGAGAGGGTCTAGAGTAAATCCTTCCTTACCTTGGGGATCTGGTGGTTGTCATACAGCTGGGGAAGTGTGAAGCGGAGCATATCTGCGGGCAGCCGGATGACACCCCTCCCTCTTTGACAGACCTCCCTGAGCCTGGCGCGTCCTCCGCGGCAGAGGACCAACCAGACAGGATAGTCAAACACTGGGATCCGGGGGCCTTGTCCTGGGCTGCTGGGCTCCCATCGCAAGCACCGGCCCCAGCCCTGGCTCCACCCATCTCCAATGCCACTACTGGCCCTGATCCCCTGCCACACTGGTAACACTGAAAAGACACAGACACACACAGTTGTTACCTTACATTATAAACCTCCTGCGGTCCAAGGTCATCTAAGGGTCTCTGAGGTTTTAGCTTCAAGAGCTATTGGTAGTTCCAATGTAGACATTACCAGAATTCCCATGGTTCAAGTGACGAGACAGCAAAAAGGATGAGGCACAATAGGAATTATTGTTCAATAATTCAATAAGAACGATACTCTGCATCTCCACTTGGGTGTGTGCAGCTTGCACCAACTATGTCCCACCAGAGGAGGGTGTGGTCCAATCATAGGGCAGTTCAAAGAGAAAGCAGGGGGGTTGGTGAGTTTCCGAGATGGGAATCAGAGGCCTAAGATCTCAGAAATCCCAAGTTCTGACTACAAAAGGTGGCTGTAGTTTTACAAAAAAAATAAATTAAAGGCTACATACAAAAAACTACTACCTGAGAAACCACTGAGCCTTCCAACGTTTACAAAGCAAGATGAAAGCAATGACATTAAAATGAAAGCTGCCAATTTTATCGTCTTCAAACACATCCGTCACCTGACCACACGTTGCCTAAAGCACCTCAGCTGCACCTTGTTTTATGACACAGTCTGAGGGTTAAAACGGCAACAATATCAGTCACGTGCACAGTCATGCAGGTTTGTTGAGCTTCTCACAACGATGCTTCGACTCTGACACGAGCGCTACATGTAAATGACATGCAACAGAAACGTTCATTGTACTAGTCAATACAGCAGCGAGCCGATTTCTACTTGCTTGCTTGTCAACGGTGCATCTTTATTCAGTTGTGTTTGGAGGCCTCTTCTCCGGAGCAACAACCACCGCCTGTGTGGATTACATCAAGGTTCAAACACAAAGGGAGGAGGAAGCTGTGGCCGTCGAAGCCATTGTTAAGGTCCAAGATACTGACACTAGTGGGAGTAAGTGTCCTATATACAGCAACCTTTACATTATGAACACAATACAGGGTTATTTAAAAGCAAGGATAAAAACCTTTTGTAGTACACATTCATCCTTAACCTTTCTGCCTCAATTGCTGTGAATTCAGCGAGTCTTTGTCAATGATGAAGACTTTCAGAGACATATTAGAGCTGCTAAATAATATTCACCATCATTTGGGTTAAAATTGATTTGAGCCAGCGCTTACGCTAGAAAATACAAAAAGAGGTCAAACTTAGCCTTGATAATAAAATACCCTCAAAGTCGAACTTATGAGATAAAGTCTTTTTATCGACTTTTTATTTCATAATTTCAACTTTTTAGCTCATAATTCTGACTTTTATCTTATGATTTCGACTTTTTATCTCATGATTTGACTTTTTATCTCATGATTTCGACTTTTTATCTCATAAGTACGACTTTTTATAGTATATATATATATATATATATATATCTTTACTGACACTGCATGTTTAACCCGGGGATTCCACTGAATACTGAACTGATTCCTGAACTGTATTCTATTTTTGCCGCAAATCGGACCAGGAAGTCAGACACTGTTACAACATTTAAGAGTTATCTTTAGAATAAATGTCCCACCATGTTGTTTCGATTATTTTGTTTTTGTAATCGTTTCAGATAATTGCACAGCACTACTACATCGTCATTTGTGTTTATTTTACTGTATAAACAACACAGCACATATTACTATTGTTTGCATTTAACTATTGCAAATATCCACAGAAAATAAAATACATGACTTTTTGGTGCAGTCAGACATTTTGTTGGTCCTCTGCATAATGTTATTGTTATACCCTGGTATTCTCATAGAGATTGACTGTATATCTCCAGTAGAATACCAGGGTCAGCATGTGTCCCAGATCTATCTGGTTTTAATGTGTTCCACATTTTAGTGTTCCACATTAAAACTGCAGCAGCAAAAACAATCGCAGGGAAAATGTTACATCAGTCTCATGACAGTAGTTCTCGTAGTGTGAGGTCTGGAGCTGACACTGATAACAATCTCCTATTGTGGCTGCTCTTGGGATTTAAATTTGAAGAATGCCTGCTATTGTGACGCTGCATTTGCCTGCGACAGAGCGCAAGCGTAAAACTGTACTTTTGTGCATTTCAGTCAGACAAAAATGATTATGTGTATTTCAAAAGACTGGATTTATTTATTTCCCCTAATGTCATGTAAACTTAACGTCTCTCTTGAGTCAAATTGGTGGAAAAATCTTCTAATCTCTGAATGGGAACATTTTCTAATCTCTGAATGCGAACATTTTGTAATCTCGGAATGTGAAGATTTTCCAATGTTGGAATGTGAATATTTCCTAATGTCTGAATGCCAACGTTTTCTAATCTTAAAATGTGAACATTTTCTAATCTCGGAATGTGAATATTTTCTAATCTCTAAATGTGAATGATTTCTAATCTCTGAATGTGAATATTTTCTAATCTCTGAATGTGAATGATTTCTAATCTCTAAATGTGAATGATTTCTAATCTCTGAATGTGAATATTTTCTAATCTCTGAATGTGAATGATTTCTAATCTCGGAATGTGAATATTCAACATAACATCATTGTTGCCCTCTGCTGGACAACTTGGTAACTACTTCAAATGGTGTGATGTGCTTCTATGCTGCATATTTTGAACTCAAAAAAGTTCAAAATGCATCAATGTAACCACTTTGGGGTCCATTCCTATTGTAAACATTTAGATTTTTAATGATTAAACTTTAGATTTTGTAGTATTGGCAGCATTGTTTTCAGTGAAAATCTCTTTCATAACCAAGCAAAATTGTCATGGAACCTTAAATATCTACATGCACTGGAAATCAAAATCGGTATTGAATCAATTCAGAAAAATCTGTACTGATACCAAGTCCTTTAATCATATTTCATTCCACCACAATGACACAAACACGCTGACATCCAAACGTGTCTGTTCTTATTAAACCATGAAGGCAAAGCACAAACTGTGCTCATGTTAGTGACACAAACTAGGACACAGTCTTTTCATTGTGGACAAACAAAGGCATTGTTGGTCATATTATCTCAGACGTTTCATCTGTTTAAGGGTATGTAACCATTTTCAAACATTAAAAGCTAATATAGACAGTTTAACTGGCCAGACTGGGTTAATACAGCTCATACCTAGAGGGGGCTCCTCCCTGTCAGTGCGACAACAACAAGAGTCGACCACTAACTTCTTGCAGCCCAGCTGCAGGCCGCGCGGCCTGATCACTGACAGAGTGAGCTTTGTGCACATCTGAGCTGTGACGGTATAAAAAGTTCCGGCGACTGACACTGGACTGGAATCAGGCTCCCGTCACTCACTCACTCACTCACTCACTCACTCACTCACTCACTCACACTATCCTACAGTAGAAAACATGCACAAGCATAGATTTGTGTCAATATAACAACACTTTTTAAGAAGCAAAAAAAATATTGATTTAATCATTCAAAAATATTGTATTTTACTGTTATTATTGTTTAAAAATACACTTGTTCTTTGCACTCCGTGATATGGTCTTTGCACTCCCTTATTTGTTCTTGGCGCTCCCTTGAATTGGTAGGAAATGTGTTCATGTGATTTTACACATTCACTGTTATGAAATCAATGAATGCATAATAAACGTAATATCGTGATTAATTCTCTGACAATAATCGTACCAAGAAAATTTATAATCGTGACACCCCTAGTTGTGTATTATTTCCACGGCAAATAAGCTCCACACAGACCCTGAAAGTATGTCAGTGTGTCCTTTCACACTGTCCCTGCTCCATTAACTTAACTGTGTGACCAAGTTCTACACGCTCTACATTTGATTTAAAACACACAAATGAAGATAAATGGGATTCCTCCGATGTGCAGAAAACATCAGCACATCACGCTGATCCTTCAGTAAAGAAAAAAAACAATCTCACATCTCACAACAAACACTTGGCAGATTTTCGGCCAAAGGATCCACAAACTCATGATGTTACAGCATTGATATGTAGCATCACTCAACCACGCACAGGCCAGAAAAACACTCCCTCCCCTCACTCCTGCCTGTCGGTCCAAGGTCGGTCCGCGAAGACTTGACGGATGAGTCACGACTTGTCTGAAGACCAGGAGGATTTAGCTGTGCCAGTTTAGGCCGAGGCAACTTTAAACGTGTAATAATGACTGAAGAATGAATGAAGTTTAAAGCGTGCGTCCATCGTCTCTCCACGAAGATTCCACACATTCTTGTTGCCAAAGACACATATTCACATGTTAACAATAACATTTCATCTAACCTGACCCGGCCCTTTGTTATGGTTTAAATTATGAAGTATTAGTCCTGTTAAATATTGAGATTTTAGCAGTTTTCCCTAGTAATTGTTGGAGATTAACCTACATTTTTAGGATTGTTAAGTCTGTTATTTATTCTGAGAATACACAAAGGTTTTTTAATGGATCTTGCATTTTTGGGAGCCCTAAAACGTGAGGTTATTTAGAACACTATTTCAAAACTTCTTCTTTTTTTTACATGCATTATAAAAAATACTGATTTTAATATTCTTTTATTAGTTTTTAAATCCTTAAACGGTCTTAGCCCCACCTTGTGCTCTGAGCTGCTTTATCCTTAAACCCATTTTTATTGTTTGGCTATTGACCCAGTATGAGACATTGGTTTTTTTCTCTCTTTTTTTATACTTTTATTGTAAGACTTGTAGATTTGTGTTGTTTTTATACTTTCATGTATGTTTGTAAAATTGTTTTGTTTATCGCTGATGTACAGCACATTGTTTCAAGTGCTTTATGAATAAAGTTGGATTGGATTGACGCTTGTCTCTCCTGATGTTTTGTCCCACCTCTGGTGCTAAAGTCCTTTTTTTGTTTTGTTGGTTTCTTTCTTGAAGTGTAAACAGCCCGGTACAAATTTGTTGACAAATTACATTCCGCAAACTCAGGGAGAATAACAATTTATTCTAAATGACGTGCGGAATGTTTCCTACTACTGCTTACGTGAATCCAACAGCGACCACAAGACCACGAGAAGCTGAAGATCACGTCCCAACTGCTGCTGAAAGCACCTGAAACCTGAAAGCCCTGTCTCAATTCTGGACTTTACTCAAACAAAACTTCCTTCCTCTTTCTTCTCCTCTTACTTCTGAAATTCCTTACCCTTGCGTGTGATGTCGCCATGTGACCTTTCTCAATGGACGTCTTTATTGGCCCCGAGGCTGACAATAAGAAGGCTATGCAGTATGCCCACACGGACCCTGCACTGTGTGGCGACGTCTTATTCCTCTGTTCAAACACGCACAGAATGTCTCATTTTTTATTCTGCGACCATTTTGTCCCCCCCCCCCCCCCCCCCACACACACACACGTGCTTTACTGCCGGCTGAACACGTCGAACACATGTCTGAACATGCTACGTTCACCTGTTTGCCTCAAACATCAGTGAAGAGGAAAGCAAAACTATTCAGACGGTTATTTGTTTTTTTTCTCGGTTAGGGAAAATCAAGTCAGACTGGTCCCCATGGTTCTCAAACTGTGGTGCGTGTACCACCAGTGGTACGCGAGTTTCCTCTGGTGGTATCACTTATCACTGTATGCGATCGGAGTGGAGGAATTTTTATTTCTCCTTTATTTAACCAGATAAAAAGACCCATTGAGATCAAGATCTCTTTCACAAGGGTGACCTGGCCAAGAAAGGCAGCAGCACACGTCATAGTCAATTAAAAACAGGAAGACAACAACTACAATACAAACATAGAATTACAAAAGTACAACTAGACAAACATAAAGTGCAAAAGTTTTGGTCACAGTAACAATTTAAGAGCACAGGCACTGTTCAATTGTTTTTTGTTGTCTATCTTTTAAGATGGAGCGGAAAGCTCCCAGCGAAATAAGAGCATGCAATTTAAGTTCTGTTTGGAGGGCATTCCAAGTAGAGGGGGCAGAGAAACTGAAAGCTTTTTTCCCCATTTCGGTCCGAACGCGTGAGGCAGACAAGTGCAAAATATCATTGGAACGTAAGGCATAATGGCTTCTGGTCCGCTGAAGAAAAGTACTCAAATAGGTAGGAACCAAGCCGAGAAGAGCCTTATAGACAAGAGTCATCCAGTGTGTGTAGCGTCTTTCAGACAGAGAAGACATGGAAGCTTTGGCATACAATTCACAGTGGTGGGTGAGGCGGCTACAGCCAGTGATGAACCTCAGAGCACAATGATAGACTGGAGTGTATACACTGTATGCGATCGGAGTGGAGGAATTTTGACCAGAGTGCGTTGATAATTGAACAAATAATGATACAAAATTATAATAAATTAAATTATAATAATTATAATAGTAATAATAATAATAATAATGATGATGAAAATAATAATAATTAGACTGACTTCATCTCCCACTCCATCTTAATCTAATTTCACTTCACCAGTGCGAGAGGAAGAAGAGGATGATTAACTTGGACGTCAAAAAATAAATCTCATTTAATCAATTTATTCAAATAAAACTACACATAAAGAAATTAACCGGACACGTTTTTGTTGTTCGATTACTGAATGAACTATTAACAATTTTGATAATTTCTTAAATGTCACTATTTTCTATTTTCTTTGCTCCATATAATAAAAAAAAATCCAATTTCGTGGACAAAACAAGACATTTGAGAACATCATCATCATCATCATCAGTTCCAGAGAAGCCCTGATCTTGTTTTTATTATTCCTTGTGGGATTTTAACAAAATTACCCCCTTTAGGGTTAAAGAGCAACAAAAATACAAGCCTGGAAACATGGAAGCACATAAACAAGAACAACAACAGCAAAAATGTAACTTTTCTATCTCTGTAGATACGTTTTCTATACTGACCTTAAAACAATGTCCCAACTTCCAAGGATCCTGTCACACTACAGCAGTGGTGGTGAAAATTAAAGTACATAAAAAAACACCTTCCATGTTAACAAAATCTTATTTATACAGCTAAATACTGCAAAACATCACTTTGTCTCAAGCGACTAAAGAAGTGTCATCTCAGGGGTTCTTTATAAAATGTATTGACAACATAATTAAAATCATCCTTGTCAACCATATCATGAACTTCCCTCTTTGTGCTTTCATTCTTCTGTCCTCCTGGAATGTTTTTTTTTCTGTCTCAACGTGTTTCTCCTTATTCAGCCTCTTGTCTACATTTCACACGAAATGGACCTCTCCACATTATGTAACACACACACACACACACACACACACACACACACACACACACACGCTCTAACAGACCACAGTGAAGTCACCATCGCTTTACCTGCAAGTTCACAAGTTCAACATCTAAACCTGTCTACAGTTTTCATCGTATCAATATGACTTTTTATTTTCTGACGGGTAGGTGATCACCCACATTACAGTTTGGTAATAATCTACCCACTGGTGCATCACATACAATTCAAATAATCAAATTTGTTAATTTAAGCAAATGCAGGACTAGACACACCATCATCAGGATTTGGCTGCAATTTAAATTTAACAAGGCCTCGACGCAGTCCCATTTAACAAGTTCAGACATGTATATCTCAGCGACATAATAACAGATCAGGATGGATGTCATGCTTGTGTAAGTTGGTAAACGCTATAAACCGGTAAAGTTGTATACAGATCCAGAAAGTCGTCTGGATCCAGTGGATCAAAATGCAGACAAATCAAGCGTCTGTATGAAATACATGTGTTACATGGTCTATGATATGTGTAACATGGTCCACGATACGATCCGCGCTACATGGTCCACGATACGCGTTACATGGTCCACGATACGATATGTGTTACATGGTCTACGATACGTGTTACATGGTCCACGATACGATATGTGTTACATGGTCTACGATACGTGTTACATGGTCCACGATACGATATGTGTTACATGGTCTACGATACGCGTAACATGGTCCACGATACGATATGTGTTACATGGTCTACGATACGCGTTACATGGTCCACGATACGATATGTGTTACATGGTCTACGATACGCGTTACATGGTCCACGGTACGATATGCGTTACATGGGCTATGAAGAACAGTACCATACGCGTTACATGGTCTATTACAGTGTTTCCCAACCCTGGTCCTCAGGGAAAACTGCCCTGCATGTTTTAGATGTTGCCCTGCTCCAACACACCTGATGTGTGTTGGAGCAGGGCTTGGTGACGAGCCCTGCTCCAACATTTGGTGACGAGCTGACCATTTGAATCAGGTGTGTTGGAGCAGGGCAACATCTAAAACATGTAGGGCAGTGTTCCCTGAGGACCAGGGTTGGGAAACACTGGTCTATGATATGTGTTCAATGATCCACGTTACAATACGCGCTACATGGTCCATGATACGCGTTACATGGTCTACGATACGATACGTGTTACATGGTAAAACAACACGATATGCGTTACATGGTAAAACAATACGATATGCGTTACATGGCCTACGATCGATATACGGTACATGGTCTACGATATGTGTTACATGGTCCACGATACGATACGTGTTACATGGTAAAACAATACGATATGCGTTACATGGCCTACGATATGTTACATGGTCCACGATACGATACGCGTTACATGGTCTACGATACGCATCATATTGCACGATGGCGATATATCACCCTTACTCTGTTGTTCCTTTTATTTAAATGTCTTATTCAACCATGCAGGATCATCTGCATAAACCAACAGTCTGATCTGTAGTCTGGTTCCAGCCTTTGACAAACACATGGGAACAAACAGAAACCAGTTTTAATTCAAACGCCGTGGAGCTCACAAGCATGAACACAAACATGAGACTGTACTGGCTGCATGGATGTGGAGAGAAAAGGCGCAATATGCAACAATCTGCCCAAAAACAAACATTAACTTTGTAAGTTGTATCATATATATCAACTGACGTCTACTCCAGCACTTTCTTCTGTCTTATTAAGGTCAGACAATGTTTCTTTGCTCCATGTAACAAAGAAATTATGAAAAATTTGTGAACAAAACAAGTTAACAAATTTGTGTCAGTTTTGGATAAAAGACGAGAGAAGAATCAGCCTTTACTTTTGTACGTCACCAGAAAACATTCACATTTAAGAAGCTGATAAAGCAGAAAGCTTGTTTCAATTATTTAACAAAACAACAACCTTCAAACTGATTAATTGATTATCACATTTGTTGAAACTCTTTTAATGTCAGGATTATGCATCAGGCCATATCGCCCTGCCTAAAAGTTTCATTCATTTTGAAACATTCAATAATTAAAAACACACGTGGTAACAGATTCTATCCAAACAAACACACACACACACACACACACACGGCCCTGGAAAATGTTCGTCTCCAGAGCAACAGTGAAGCAGGAAAAAAATCACAGTGATCACATGCAGCCTATTATTCCCACAATGACTCAGATACTGTGTCTCTCAGCATGTGTGTGTGTGTGTGTATGTGTGTGTGTGTGTGTGTGTGCAGGAATTCCCATAATAACAACACAAGTCCTCACACAGGAGGAAACAAGAACAACAGCGCGCTCTCCCTCTCTCTCTTTCTCTCACTTTGAGGCTACAAACATGAAACACGCGCCGCTTTGATTCAAATGTATCCACTTACCGCGACTCTCCGACATGAGGAGGCGGATATTCTCCTCCACGGTGTCTTTATACACGGGCGGTTTGACGGACTCGGTCAGCGTCGTCCTCCCCGCGTCTGTCTCTGTCTGTCTCTCTCTGTGTCTCGGCTCTGTGTCTCTGTCCTGCCTTACCTCCCCTTTTTCTCGTCGCTGCTCACGTGGACAAACGCAGCAACAACAACACGAGCCATGTGTAGCGTCGACTCGCTGGTCACGTGACCAGAAGACGTTAGAAGACGAGTTAAAACGGAATTTTATTTTTTTATTATTTTTTTTATAAAAGTGTTGTTGTTTGTGTCAGTATTAGAAAATGATTAAACACCACATATTTTAGTCCCTATTAAAATAACTTTAAAAAGTCATTAACTTGTCTAGAACATATGGACCAAGTTTGACGCAGCTAGCTATTTTTGTTTTTCCCAAATGGCTGACTTCAGGGTGGGCGGAGCTAATGGAAGTACATTAGAAATGTGTTTCGAATCATGAGAGCACAACTATGTGCGACTTGGACACGATAGAAAAAAAATGCAAAATGAGCATTTAACGCAATTTTAGCCACTTTCTCTCATGGCAAAAATTCCCCCCCGAAACTTTGGAGTAAGCCTGACAAACTCACCAAAAAAGAGCGAAATATCAACACACACGGATAAAAAACTATCACACAGACGCACTTAAAGAGACAAGATTTCAAATAAAGAAGAAAAACGACCAAAAAGAAACAAAAAAACAGGATCGACGAGGAAATGAAACAACTGCCCAGCCAGTCATCACATGACCTCAGTGATGACCTCAGTGACCCACAGAGTGACGTCACACACACACACACACACACACATATGGTTTTACTCCACTTCATTTAACAGAAGTGCCGAAGCCTCTTGACTAAATCTCCCCAAGGTCACAGGACGCGGCCCTTTTTTCCCGATGTCCACTCTCACATGATCACATGACTGCGTAGACCTCGTTCACACGAAACAGGGGGGACGAGGACGCACGCCTTTGTCCCAATGCCAAAACCAGAGACAAAGACACATCCTGTTTTGATCGGCGCAGGCAGGAAAAACTAACTAACAGTTTTCTGTCAACGCGACTTTCTCCTCCATCAAACTCCCATGAAGGCCGCGTTTGTATTTTATGTCAAGGATATTTTATTTTTTTTCTATGTAAATATGAAATTGAATTGAATTAAATTGAATAACACAAGTAAAAACTCAACAAAACAGTGGTTCTCAAAGACAGGGTCGGGACCTACATTTGGTTTGCAGGAGATTTTGTTTGGGTCCCTAAACAAAATCTGGAGGATTTTCTTTCTAAACCTTTTAGTTCAGATTTTATGGGTATATATTTTAAATAACATGCATAAAAAAGAGTCATAACTTATTTATTGCACATGTGTTGGTAAAAAATTATTGCTCTTGTCATAATTTATATGATAGTTGGTTATCTTTTAACAGTGGGACCACTTCATTTAATCGCTGGATTATTATATTTCTTTTTTAAAAGCACAAACATTTCATGTGCACACTGACATTTTATAATAATAATAATACTCATAATAATATTAATAATAACTCCTTCAGTTACAATAGGTCAATAGGAAACAATAATGGTGAACATAAATAAATTATATTTATTTTATCTATAGTAATAATAATAAGACAGAGACAGAATTGTCAGCATTACCATATAACTGCCACATCATTATATAATTATACTAACATATTTGTCATTGTTATATATTATATTTGAAATAAAAATAAATAAATAACATTACAATTTATTGTATTTGTGTGTATATATATATATATATATATATACACACTGTATACACACTGTATATATATATATACACTGTATATATATCTATATATATATATACACTGTATATATATATATATATATATATATGTATATATATATATGGATACTGATCTTATCAAACTATTTATGAATAAAATTACAAAATATTTTCAATGCAGCTCACTTTCTGATCATTTTTACTGTAATTTCTGTTATGTCATCAATGTTATTTTGAATAGGGAGGAGAAAAAATGACTCACAACTTAATTAAACACTCGTGTGACTGAATAAATATTAAGAATTCTCCCACGATGCTTTTCTCCAGAAGTTGAATCCTCCCTCATTGCAGGGAAGTGTTTATCATTATTTTGTGAAGTAATGTTCACCAGCGTGTGTGAATTATGTGTTTTTGGACTCGCTTGGAGTTGGGAGGGACTTCGTCCGGGAGGAGGAGGAAGAGGAGGAAGAGGAGGAGGGTTTAACTGTAAAACATAACAATTCTTAGAAAGAGGAAGAGTCATCCAGGGTTTGTGTAACGTCAGAGCTCTGACTGACTGAGGAACAGCAGCAGATTCTTACACAACTTAAAAGAAGTGACTCGTGCAAGAAGCTAAAAAGAAAGTAAATATACTGTATAACAAAATTACCTCATTCTTCTTCTTTGTGTTTTTCTTCCCCAGTCTCCCTGTTGTACCAAGCTCTTCCTCCCTCCCTCCCTCCCTCCCTCCCTGCCTCACTCCCTCACTCCCTCTGCACATTCCTGCAGAAATTCAATGAAAACACTGCTGGACCCTCTGATGTCGAAACCCTGTCGCACCCCGAGGCCCGAGGCTTGTATGGAAGGCCAAGTGTGTTTACAGCAAAAAAAGAATTAGAACATTTATTCTCAGTTAAAAGTGCGAGATAAAAAGTCCCGTTTATGAGTTAGAAAGTCAAACTGAAGAGACATATACAAGCGAGAGACAACGTCATATTTATGAGACTAAAATGTACAATTGTTATTTACGATGTCAAAATGACGATATAAAAAGTCATCATTTTGAGATTGAAAGTCAAAGTGACAAGAGAGGAGAAAGCGAGATGGAACTACCAGATAGAAAAATCACAATTGTTATTAACAATGTCAGTAATGCGAGATAAAAAGTCATAATTATGAGACGCGTAGTCAAAATGACGGGAGATTAAAAAGCAAGACAGAGATATGAGGTTATATTCAGGAGTTAAAAAGCCCTAATCTTGATTTACAGTGTCAAAATGACAAGATAAAAGTCCTAAATATGAGATAGAAAGACAAAAACACGGTAGATAAAAAGTGAGATCGTGACACACGGTCATATCTATGAGGTACAAAGGCATAATCAAAACAAAGTCTTAGGTTACAAGATAAAGTCACACTGATGAAATAAAACGTCGAAATTATGAGTAACAAAATTGAGGTTAGGGTAAAGTTCTAAAAGTTAAATTATTTATTATTTTAAATCAAAAAGTAAAAATATATATACATATATATATGCACAGAGATATATAAAATATAATATATAATTTATAGTTATGAGACAAGAGAGATGACTTAAATAATGTCACAATTCACTTATATCCTAGCGAGTGATTGTGACACTGTTGGCTTTCCGTACACTTTCCTCTCTCGTATGAGGCAAAGACACAGAGCTCGTTTGTCATGACGGGGAGACGAGGCAGAGAGGGGAGCAGCAGCAGCTCTGACATCATCACCATCAGCAGCAGCAGCAGCACAGCATGCATTTACATTAATAAATCCCACACAATTAGAAAAGCATAAACATAATTCCTGAAAAGAAAAAGAGACAAAGTTACTTACGCATGAACTCCAAACAGGCGAGACATTTCCCCACAGCGAGCACTGACCCCTGCATGGACATGGCCTCCAACAGATGAGACACTTTTCACTCCCTGAGACACGTGTTTACAAAATGATGGGGGTTTGTATGTTTGAAGCCTTCATCGTGTCCCCGCCGCAGCCTTTACATTCGTCCTCTCCGAGCTCCCTGCAGCCTCACCGCTTCACGGCCTTCCAGAAAGAGGGACTGTCGTCAGTGAGGGTCAGTGAAGTTTCCCATCCCCACCCCCACCGTACCCAGTACAAGTGCCCTGCATCTCCAGTGAGTCAGGGTGGCACTGATCCTGCTGCCAGAGGATTGGCTATTCTGTGTGTGCTCGGTTAGTGTTGGGCACGAGGCCACGGGGACAGAGAGGAACACAAGAGATCCTGGTTTCAGAGCTGAAGCGGAGAAAAAAAGACTCAAGGGGGTTGAACAGGTTCACGTCGCACAAGGATTTCAGATGCAGGAGCTGCAGCTGAAACTGAATATGTATCATGTTTTTTAAAAAAAAAAATTTTTAACACTAAAGGTCCAGTTTGTGATATTTACATGGATTTATTGACTGGAGGCTGGACAAAGTAACCAGTAAACTGGACACTAATGGCTCTTTTCCACTATGGTCCCAGCTCGCGACGACTCGCCTCGCTACGGCATTAGACATCTATTTATTAAATGTTTACACCAGGTCTCAAACTCACGGCCTGCAGGCCCCTTGCACAGGCCACTAGTGACCTATGCAAGGGGCCTGCAGGCCATCATTGGCCCCTGGCGGTCCGCAGGCCCCTTGCAATTTAATGCGGCCCTCCTCTTGATATAAGTCACAAATATCGTTATTATGTTGGGGGCTTTTTTCACAAAAATGCGGGACTTTTTTTCCCTCACTTTATCGGCCCCTCCTGACCAGACTAGACACTCAGTGGCCCCCAGGTCATTTGAGTTTGAGACCCCTGGTTTACATCAAATCTTCAATTAAGCAATTACAAAAAACACTATCTTAATTCACCTAATTCACCATTGTTTCCTTAAAAGAACTTTGAAAACAACCCAGGACTGATGAACTTCTGGATTGTGTCTAAATGTCTGAAAAAGTCACATAACATAAGTTGTGTGTGTATGGAAACATTGATATGATTGCTGTGTGTTTAAAACCATATTATACTCGAGTACGCGGAGAATAAACGGATATTTGTGTGATGATCAAACAGAAACAGCACAGAAATGATCCAGATGAGAGACGCCAACATCATCTTATGAGTTCCTTTTTATTGTTCAATGCATGGCCACACACACATACACGGGTTTCTATTTTGCATGGTGTATGATGGGACAGTCACTATGGAAATGCTGATGTTGATGGGATACATTATTAGGAGTTTACATGGGGTCCCAAATTCCTCAAGGGAGGGAGAAAAAAAAAAAGAATCAGCCAGTCCCCTCCTCTCTCTCGATGATTAGCTACAACGTGACGCTAACCAGCTCCTCGGTCTAACACGACACTGTGATAAATAAAATCAGAATCCTTCTTTTTTTTGTTTTAATTCTACTTCAGAGGATCCACAGGCGTCATCAAATCCTTTCCCTTACACATGTCACTCAAATTTAGCTTACAAAAAAAAAGCAAAATAAACGTCATTTGGGTACAAAAATAAAATCCAAATTAAAAACCTCTCACAGGGCAAACGCCTGTCGTGTCTTTTTTTTCTTTTCTCTTAGCACAATACATAAGTCACTGGTCACAAAAAGTACACTGCAAATAAAGAAAAAAAACTAATCGGAAAAAAAAGCCACATAGGAAAGAAACCGATCCCGAAGAATTGTACATCCGGCCTCAACCTTTACCCGCCAACGAGCTGCGAGAGCGCTCGTCTGATTTCGAAGGCTGGGCGTCTCCACTGTCACCGTCTGTGTGTGTGTGTGTGTGTGCGTTTGTCGTCATCATCGCCCGCTAGTTTACAAAAACGTCGCCCGATCAGGCTCCAACCTTCTCGACCCTGTTTCTCAAATACAGACTGAAGAAGGGGGAAAAGGGATGGAACAGAAAATCCAAACCACTACCGCTCTAAATATCTATATGGACTCATCTGAGCGCGAGTGTGTTCGTGTGTGTGTGTGTGTGTGTGTGTTTGTGTGTGCGTGCACGAGCGCGGTTTCTCTCTCGACACGTATGTACTCGTTTTGCTAACATATACAGTGTATTCCTGGTTAGGGTGTGAACCAGGGGCACTTTAAAAGTTGTCTCGCGTCCCCCACCATTTCCCTCACCCCAACCACTAGGGGTCACTCTTTATGTTAAAAGGATTGGAAGTGGCCGATGTGCCGCTGTTATTCTTTTAGTGCCACTTCCCCTCCCCCCTCGCTTGTCTCTTCTTGTTATTTTTTAATTTTTTTACTCCACTGTCTTCCCTTTTCCAGCTCTCTAAGCCTGAACTCTTCCTTCCACACCGCTTTTACATGTCGGTTGTTGTTTTTTTGTTTGTTTTTTTTTTGCCCTTCGGAGACGCAGATACACAAAAGAGTGGGAGAGAGAGAGAGGGAGCGAGTGTTGTGATCGATCAGCTGTTCGCAGCACCGACAGCTGCCGCCATTTTGACCTCTCAGCCCATCTCCTTCCACTGCCGGTAGAAATCCACGATATTCTTTAGCTCCATGCCCGCCGAGCTAGCTGCCTGCAACGCCGTCTGGCAGGAGGGGAAAAAACAAAAATCCACTTCAATAAAAATCGCTGTGTAGATCACAACAGATTATTCTGTAAAACTCCCCAAAGCCAGAAGTTGATTGCACACAAATATTTGACCGTAAAGCTCAGGTATGTAACTTTTGTTGATTGTTATTTTCTGAAAACAGGCTCTGTCAAGCAAAACTATCAGACCTGACTAAAGGAGCGTTTGAGTATATACACAACAGCAGAGCAGAGGCGGCGTCATTTACAACTTGTGCTAAAATATTAACTTCCGTCAAGTCAGACAACTTGTTTTAATTATTCAAAAGAACAAAGTGATCAAATTCAAGGACCTTCCAGGACCAATTCCCCCAAATTTCAAGGACTGAATGTGCTGACACAGCTTAAGATGGGAGCGCAACTTGTAAGAGCCGCTTCGCCCATCGCGTCCGCTTTTGTAGACAAGTGATTGTCCTTTTTGGGATCTTGATCCAAGTCAGTCTTTGTGTAATTTTCTTTGGTGAGACAGAGATCTTTGAATTTCCATTTCCCAGACATCACGCTGTCATTTGCTCACTCTCTTGCGTAACGTTACTCGGTCATTGTTCTCCGCGGAATCTCACATTAACGGCAGAGAGACAGTGGACACAGAGTCCACAACCACAGTAATCTGCATGCATCAAGCAATGCAGGGCCTGAAGTAGGTGTCGTTGTAACAAACAAGGACATTTACCTAAATATCAACCACTTCATTCTTGCAGAAATGTCAAGCAATTTCAAGGACCCATGTCTGTTTAGGGCAATTCTCAAACTCTTTCATGGGCCTTGAAATCTTTTTCCCGTGGGAACCGCGTGTTCGACAACTTGCGAAATGTTGAAAATACAGCGCGCGACTCACCTTCATAGCTGCTGATCGATTGCAAAGCTCCTCCACCTGATGGCCGGTCAGAATGGTCACCATGCCGGCCGTGTCCTCATCTCCGTTGTTCTGGGAGACGGTTAACTGACGACAACTGTCCACCATCTTATACAGATGCCTGGAAAGACAAAAGAGGGGACCCCCGTCCCGTCAACGACCTCCGAGACGTCCAAAAAAAAAATCAGAACGCAACAGTCATTCAACAGAAGTAAAAGTCTTACCAGGCTTCCACGTCCTGCCGTTTCAGCTTGTCTCTTTCAAAACTACGACCCGACTCCTTCTGGCAGCGTATGTACCTGTAGCAGCGTGAATAAACAGCAGTTTAAAAAACAGCCTTGCATATAATTTGGAAAGAACAGCGGGAGGAGATTCAGTAGAACCCACACACACACACACACACACCTGTTGCCTTTGCGAAATTCAGACTCCAGGAAGCGGATGCCGTCCCTCGCACCAGGGTTTTCCTTCTTCAGTCGGTCAAGTCCATCGATTACTGCAACAAAGAACAAAAATCCCTTGATGTTGTTTGGATAAGAAGTGGATACAGGTTCATGGTCTGCTGTCCCTTCATTAAAAGAATCTTTGAAATAATCGAAGAGTTTCCATCCACTTCCTTGGTTCAGTGACACAACAGCGACAGCAGGAAACATCTCATCCCTTTCTCCTCCACCTCCTGCTGCTGCTCAGAAGAGTCAGAGGCGGAGTCAGAGGTGCACTGACCTGTCCGTGGGATGATGATGATGAAGCAGCCGCTGCCGGCCAGCTGTCGGACGAGGTTCAGGTGGTGGCAGAGAGCAGCTGCGTCTGGCACCAGGTAAGGAGACATGGACGACTGAGCCTTGGGCTGTTGAAGGCTGCCCTCTAGCTGCGACACCTCCAACTACAAGGATCAGGCAGAGAGAGAGAGAGAGAGGGAAAGCCATCAGCTCATGATCTGATGATGATAATATGATAATGTCTGTGGCTGTAATGCTCCACATACACTCTGCCAATTTATTAGGTACAATCGGCGTCGCAGTGACTCAACTCATGTAGGCATGAAGGTAAAACCAAGAATACAAATTACAAGAATAATAAATTACAAGATTCATCGAGCTCAGTGCACGGTTAATTACAGGGGTCATTTTACTAAATGACCCCTGTAATTAACAGTGCACTGACTCATGAGTTTATGCATCTCTGCCAAGCACATCCATTTTTAGTGTGACATTCTTGGAGTTAATGAAATGATGTGTGTGTGTGTTTTTTTACATCCAGGATTTCACACGCAGGACAAAATAAAACGTTGGGCTTAAAAACCTGTAATCGAAGTTGGGCCATATCCCTCATTAAGCGATTTCGACGCGCCTCCTCCTCCGCCTGGACGAACAAAGACGATAAGGAAGTCAACATTAAATGGCACAAAAAATAAAGACCGTTCAGTAAATGCAATCAATGATAAGCATTTTAAAATCTATGAATATATAATGTATAGTATATGCAGTGTATAGACAGAGAATAACTAGAATATACACAGAATGAGCTTAATATTTACCGTGTAAACATTATCACAATGAAGTTGCACATCACTTCTGTTGCGCTTTTAAAACTCTGCAGTAGAATAACGGGACGGACTTGCAGCCTCTGGTCACTCACCATTCTGAACTGGGCCTTTGCCTGTTGCACCAGATTGTCCTGTTCACACTGGCTGATGCTGGTGAAGATTCCCGCCTCTGGGTTGAAGTGAAGCACGTTGCCCTGAAGATTTGTTACAAAGTGGCCAAAACTGCGAATGCAACACACTCGCACCACACACTGGAGAAAAGAGACGGCAGATCATTTATAATTTAGTACAGAGATTTGTTGTGAGTTTGTATACATGTTCTGTTTGGAACGCGCCAAAAGAAAAAGGTCCTTTGGTGTGGAATTATCAAAGGCCTCATAATGTCGTTTAAGCAGCCACTACACACAGAAAGCTGCAACTAACAGTTATTTTCATAATCGATTAATCTGTCGATTATCTTCAAGATTAATCATTTGGTGTAAAAAATGTTGATCAGTGTTCGTCAAACCTGGAAATGATGATGTTCTCAAATGACTTGTTTTGTCCACAAACCAAAATGATTAACTTTTAATGATTTCTTTGTTATCCAGAGCAAAAAAATGAAGAAAATATTCACATTTAAGAAGCTTAAACAATCGGAACTCTGGTTTTAATCATGAATAAAGCTTAAAACCAATTAATCGATTATCAAAATAGTTGTCGATTAATTTAGTAATCGATTAATAATCGATGATCAATTAATCCATTGGGGTTAAGTTTTCTGATTCTTCAGCTTCTTAAATGTGAAAATGCTCTGCTTTCTTTGCTCCATGTGACAAAGAAACACTGATAAACATGTTATCATATTCTGAATTTCTTTTAAACCAAACCCTAACCCTATTAATTGATGTCGAAAATAGCTGTTCAGTGCAACTCCAGTCTATATAATGTTGAGCTGATTTAATTCAATCCGCTGTGTGTTTCTGTGTGAGCGCATGAGTTCACCTCCTGCAGGGGGCTGAGGGAGGTGTTGCGGCGGCTGAAATCAAGGCGGCGGTGAGCAACGCCGAGAGCAGGCAAGTGTCGCAGAGCCACGTCCTCGGGCAGCAGCAGAGTCTGGACCAAACCGGGCTGTTCACACTCATTTAACAGCTGCGTCAACTCTGTGTTCAGACCAAGCTCTGCAGCACACACACACACACAAACAGAGGCATCAGTGAGAGAAAAAAAAAAAGAATGAAACGAGAAATATTCAGCGTATCAACGGTGTAGAGTGTATCATATGTATAAAGTACATGCAAAAATATGAACTAATATAACAAATGACAAAACTGCATGGACAAATAAGATTTATGATTTCAATGATTTCAACAAACCACACCAGAAATTCATTATACAACTGAAATATATCAAATAATATCACAATTACACAACTACTGTATGGTTTCAAACATGGGGAAAACACATATATATCATGCTTATTGAATTTTCTGTGATTTTGAATTTTCTCAAACAAATTTCTTGACCGTTTTATTCCACATATTCCTAAAAATGCTCCTTCTTTGGCTTAATTTTGTCCCTTAAAACATTGTAAACACATAACAACAAACAAATATTCAATAAAGCAAAACCTCAAACTAAAACATAATATTCTTAAGTGGGGACATACAGTACTGCACAAAGTGCTAATATAGAACCTTTAAATATTTAGATTCTTCAGTGTATTATGGACCTCTCAGCTGTAGTGACTTGATAGTATTTTTTTCGGGAAGAAATATACACAAATCAGACAGTGGACCACGACCAGCAATACTGACATTACACAACAATGTTATTTTAAATGATACAACAACGGTTGTGAAATCAGCCATGAAAAAAATGCAGAAAAAGGACGGCACCATCAAATTTCAATAAATGATGTACTGTGCAACACACTTGATGTTGTCTGTGTAGATATAGTTAGTTAGGACTAGACTAGATTTTTGGATGTTAATTTACAATCATGTTTGACCTCTGTAACCCGCTTTAGTTCTGTTAAGCACAGAGACACTAGTCCAGCAAAAAAGGTTTGTGCATTTCAGTTTGTCCGGTCGTTTTTTTCCAAAGATGAATTTTATATTATACTAATATTGAAGCAGCAACGACACAGATTATTCCCGACTTCCATTGCAAAGTGAACATTCTAAGGGGATTCACTACCACAGTAATGGCAGCTTGTTTACTACCAGTACTTTAACCTTTTCTGTGCAAACCCAAAAGAATAACTGAAGATTTAGGAGTAGAAATAGATGATTTCTATCAGTTCTGCAAAAATTTGAATCTTTATGAACCCAATGGTGTCAGTAACTCACCAGCCTCGAGCATCTTGTTTCCATCTGGCAGCAGGTTGAGCAGGACAGACAGTCGGTTCCACAGACTCTGAGAACTCTGCAGAGAGAACAGTGGATTACAGTCGGCTAAATATACTCCACCCCAGAGTTTCATGGTCATAACAGGAGGCGCTGTCGTCTTACCTGTGCACACATGAGGATAATATCAGTGTTGGTCCTTAGCCAGTCGACAAAGACCTTCACCACTTGGATCAAACCCTGATTGGTCAAGATCTCCAGCTTCTCCAGGAGGGTTTTCTCACTGGGCACGGACTGAGAACTGGGTTCACTCCCCTCTGAATCAGAATCCAAATCTGAAGAGAAGGGTGGGAGAACAACAAAACAAAAAACGAGTTGAAGGGAATCTTTGACATCACTAAAAGTCATTCACTAACAACGGAAAGGCTGCAGTTTAATTTTTGTTCTCGTCAAATTAAAAACAGCACACATATGATTTAGAGCTCCATTTTTAGTTGAAAAGCATATTACCATGTTCACTGGTTCCGTTGGCAGTGCCAGGGTTGATGTCGCTGGAGGACTCCCCTGGAGGAGGCGGAGTTTCTTGGGAGGGCGGAGCCGAAGCATCAGTGGAGGTGGGAATATCCACGGAGGACGAGGCCTGAGGCCTCAACAGCATGTTACTGAAGGTCGGTGCCAGGCGGAAGCAGCGTTTGGCCTGAAAGAGTTGTGAGGACATGGCCTGGAGGTTACTGCTGATGCTGGAGTCGGTGGGCAACAGCGGCCCGTTGGTAGTCGGAGGAGTGTCGCCGTTCCTCTCGCCTCCTTCTTCCTTAGGTTGCTCTTCGTCCTCCTCTTCATCCTGGTGCTCTCGAGCCTGACCCTCCAAGTTGTCCGAGCTCTCCGCGTCTTCGATGTCTTCCAGGTCTGAGCGGGACTCCTGGCTGTTCATGTCAGAGTCGGTCTCAACATCAAACGCTGTTCCTCCTTCCTCCTCCTCCTCGGAGCCACTCCCCCAGCTGCCCTCCTCACCCAGGGGGTCTCTCTTTGTCTCCTTTCTGACAGAGGACGAGTTGAGAGGGGCTCTTTTTGCGGTGCCACCAGTTGAATCGCAACGTCCGCGCTTCTCCTCGTCATCGTCTTCGTCGTCTTCGCTCTCAAAGCCTTCGCTGAGGTCACTGTCGTCCTCTCCTCGGCCGTCCTTGTGAGCACAGCGCCGTCGGCGGAGTCGAGACAGGCGAGTGTATTTCTTCTTCTGCCTCTGTTTGTCGTCTTCAGCCTTGCGCTGTTCGTCCACGCTGCTTTGCTTCATGGCAACAACCTTCTCGGGGCCATCTTCCTCCTTAGCTGCCTCCTCCTCCTCTTCATCTTCTTGCTCCAGAGAGCCATTCTGCAGAGGCTTCTCTTCGGAGTGATCCGTCGGTAAAGATGCCAAATCCCTGATCTCCAGATCATCTAGATGAAGAGGAAACGTTCACATTTAAAAAAAATAAATTAAATTTGTGTTCAATGCTCCAGAATGCTCTCTGCTTCTAAAAAGATGTTTCACTAATATTCCTGATTGATTTCTTCTTTAAAGAGAATATCAGACACAGTCAATAAAACTGCTCTCCACAGCTGAGCCAAGGTGTAAGTGGAAAAATACATTTTAATAAGGTGGAAACTTCTCACACTGCTGTCCCACAAGATTTAAAACAAAAAGAACAGCACTTTAATCCTAAAAGATGTTGCTGATGAGGATACATTGGGATTGATGCATTGATCTATGCAGCAGGCTGGAAGATTTCCTGTACTGTGCTGACTAATCAGGATTTTTTTCAGCACTTTCTCACAGTTCAGTGTTCCCACACCTACTTAAAAATCACATTATAAAAGGACTTTCAAGGACTTTCCTGGCCCATTGATCTCAAACTCAAGTACAGCTTGAGACGCAGAGGAAGGTTAGTTACTGTTACAACACGCACAGGCTTTAGAGAAGCTCATAAAAGCCCCCACCAGGCTAAATGCATACGTTTTCTAAATGACAAAACAAAAAAAATGCCAAATATTGTGTTCCTTCTCTGCTTCTCCCTCCTCTGAAACAACATCGCTCAGAGGAATTCTTCCAAAGTCAAATTTAAAGCACTTTCAAGGTCCATTTTCACATTTTCCCAGCACCTTACAGCCGTGGTAAACTCCATATGTATGATGAATATACACAAGCTCAATATTGTTCCACACTAAAAGAGATTTTTATGAGTGTAAACAACCACAATTGTGTTTCATAATGGCAGGATTAGAATACATCACTAAAACCACACTACTACACTCACCAGCCAGTGTATTAGGTAAACCTGTTCAACTGCTTGTTGAACCACACAGCAGCAACTAACCGCATTTTAACCGTGTTTATTTGTTTTTAATATTTATAGATTAATTTTGCATCAGATGTGGGTTTTTTTTATTGAGAACTACACATCCATCTTTCCGTAACAAAACAGAGTTCCTACACATTTTCTATTTCAAAATTCCATACTTTTCCTGATTCAAATTTCCAAACTTCTGAGAATTTTTCAGTCAATATTAAACATCTGAATACCAATTATTAGATGCTTATTATGTAAATAAACGGTTTTAAAATACAACTTTTAACAAGTATGTTAAATACTGACTTTGTATGCCATTATGTTGCCAAGTAATTATAAGACATGACACTGTCATGTCTTTTGCTCGACGACACGTATGGAAAAAAATTTAATAAATGAGAATCGCAGTCGCACGGGAAACGGTAACCATGGTAACCCGACACCATTCAACAGCCAGCTTGATTAGTTTCATATCATCTACAGTTGGACTTTTTTCACTTGACCGTCACCGCCTGACCAGACTCAAATGACCTCAAGTTCAACTCCAGTTCAAACTCCTTTAGCATCAGGACGAGGAAGTGAAAGTAATTTAAGTGACTTAGTGATATTTAGTCAGACAGATATTTGTTGTGAAATTTAAGTGCTTTCAAGAATTCCAAGCACATGTAAGAGGCCCTGTAAATAAACTCAAGCACTTCCAATTAATTTGCAAACCCAGGGAGTTGAAAACTGTGCAGATAAGAGTTTCTCTCTCACCAGTGGCATCAGTGTGAAGTGGAGGCACCTGGCTCTCCGCTTCCTCCAGCTCAGCCTGCAGCCGGATGTTCACGTGGTTCACCAGGTGGGAGAAGAGGGCCAGAGTGAATGCGATGGATGCACTGTACTGCTTCGATCCTAACGAAACAACACACCAACAACTATCAGTATGAGACAAATTTAAAAAAAATTATTTAAATAAAATGTCTACTAGTAGATGATTGTTTTCAGAAGGCGGTAAAACATGCACACCTTAAAAAAAATAACAAGGTGTAGTCAATTCATATCTTTAGGTTTGCTTTTCTAAATACCAATTACAATTGCCCCCCAGTTTCAATTTTGGAGATAATTGATCACAAATACTCTTGTGAGACCTATGCAGGTCCTCGAAGAATTGGTACAGAAATGTTTTTACAAATTTAATGTTATACATAAGTTATTAACATGAAGATTATAAAATTATCTTAAAATCTTAAAACACAAAAAGCCATATTTATGACAGTCATCTTACATATATACATATACACACACATACATATATATACACACATACATGTATATATGTATATACATATATATACACACATATATATATATATACACACATATACATATAAACACGCACACACACATATATATATATATATATATATATATATATATATATATACACATACACACACACATACAGCCTTTATATACAGCCCTGAATACACCCACTTTTTTGTACTGAAGCAGATGATTATTACATAAAATGAGGAAGACTGCACATAAATCAGATGCCGGCTGTCTGTGCTAAACACCAAATAAGGAGGAAGGGTAAATGCCAGAGAGGTGGGAGAAAGGACACTCTAGTTCCAGGACATGCTTGGGAATGGGAGGAGTGAGCATTCTCATCATTAGATGTCACTAATTATTAAACACTGGACGTTTAACAGGTTAATAACTCATAAAGTTGAATTCCCAAGGAGGCACACAACATTTTCAACACAAAAAACTCACAAAAACGTGCTCACATATACTGACTTAACAATAAAAATCAGAGCAACACCGACCTCCCCTCTTCAGGCTGTGCACCACCATCAGACAAGTGACGACCATCTTAAAGACGAGGGTGTCAGGCAGCACGGGGCAGGAGCTGTCACTGTGCTGCTGCTCCTCCTCTTCCTCACTCGGCGACTGGTGAGCGCCACCATGTGTGATAGGCGGCAGGTAGAACAGCACCAGGTTAAAGTCCTCCAGCACCGACTGGCAGAGTGACGTCACCTCAGTCTCCATCAGACTGCAGGAGAAACAGTGGGAATTATAAAACAGCTGGTTGCGCAATAAACACACCAGGAATCATCTAGTGTCCATTTATGTATGTAAGTATTTGACTCATGATTTTTGTACATGTCTTAAAAATGCCAATAAAGGGGTTAAACATTAAAAATACAGTAGAGTCAATGATAAATTTTACAGTGTGAACTTTGGTGTTTCACCTGTTCTTGGGCTGCAGGAGGCTCTGCAGGTACATGAAGCTCACCAGGAGGCGTTTGATGTCTTTTGATCTGCAGCAAAACAATAGACACTAATAAATAACAAACAACTCTTTTTTTCTTTGGTGAAAATGAGTGTGGAAAGCAGAGTGCATTTCTCTACGGTTCTGTCTGAAGCACAGAGAAAACAAACCAAACCCTAGCGGCATGATGGTTTTTGTGTTCAAACTCAAACTTAACCCTTACGCAATCACTCCCCACCATCCTTAACCAGGCTAACATTAGCTTAGCTTAGCTTGCCATGCCTAGATGTAACACATACATGATCAAGCGTTGCAGTAAAACATAAAAATATAAACAGTAGATCTATCAGTTTTATTCATCAAAGCATCAAATCAATTCTTTTTACCAACCAAATGACTGAACCTAACCTAGACGGATTAGGATCAGGTTTACAATTTATAATAAAAGCACATGAATCTAGTCACAATTTTTGAAAGTATCATGAAGAATGACAACATTTGAACAAATAGAGTTCACCTCCAAGTAGTGCTGCAACGCGACGACCCGATTATTAAATGATCGCTTAATGATCGCCGACTATTTTGATTATCGATTTTTTTCTCCAAACAATGAAAGTTCTTTGATTTTTCAGCTTCTTCAGTGTGAATATTTTCTGGTTTCTGGTTAAGAAATTCTAAAAAAAAAAAGTAATAGACGAAACGAGAAAATAATTGGCAGATTAATCAATTATGAAAAGTATATATATATATATATATATAACACACAGTACGCTGGTACATGTATTATCATCATCAGTATTAGTGTTAGCTCTGAGGTCACAGCGTTATATTGACTTGAATTATGTTCCGAGATATTTAATAATTAACTTCTACATCCCTCTTGTGTATATTTAGGTCACAGACCTTAATTAACATTAGAAATTGCTGCATTTATGTTTTATTTATTATATATTATATATTATAAAAGGTGATGTTCACAATGACCGTACTCTCGTACGTATGACCGTGTTCTTTCCAAGTGGCAAACAATCTGTTAATCTAAATTTCTGCATGCACCACCATGTAAATACTCCTGGTGACAAAAAGTGCCATCAATCATGGTTGACGCTGCATCTTTAAAAAACCCAAAAACAAATCACCCCATTCAAATGTCTCTGTGAAATGTTTTGGACGCCATTGTGGAGAAGAAAAAAAAAAAGAGGCATCTATGCTTCCTGAAGCACAAAGCTCTAAATTATTCCTTTTGTCTTTAATTCCTGCTGCAGCTGCTGTTGAAACAAACTAATTTCCCCACAGGGATCATCAATCATCTAATCCCATCAGTGGCGAGACGCTGTTTTATCCCAACAATAGTTAAAGAGTGTTTCTGATTAAAAGGGAGAGAACACAAGTCAATAATTATATAAAAGACCCCGATATGAAATGGGACTAAATTAGAATTACTCTGGGGTATCAAAACACTGAAGACAAAATATCCTGTTTATTCCAGACTGATTAGCCAGTGCATTATGAGAGGAGGCCATAATCTAAAGGAAGCCCAGTATCATTTATCCTGGCGTCATATGAAGTGTAAGGGATCTGCCGAGGTTTTCAGACGTGGTCAGAAATCAAACCCACAGAAATGCTCCTCACCTTTGACGAGATGGAGACAGCTTCTTCATTTCCTGCTTCTTCACTTGATGGTACATCTTAGCAGCTTTGTCGAACAGACGCTTCAGGTTGCCATAGGCGCCCTCAAAGGGGGCCTCTGATTGGATGCTGAGCACGGAAAGAAGCATCTGTTAGGAACTTAGTTACTTATGAGATCTGGCTTAGTTTCAAACATGACATGCAAAAGTATTCACCTCTTTGGCAGGTTTCCTTTTCTACAGAATTTTGGGATATCATGGACTGAATTTACACAAAATACGTCCAAATTGGAAGCGAATAAAGAGAAATTTGAAAATAAAATAGATTCCAAAAATTGCATTGAGAGGGCCGAGAGACTTGAAGCTGTAAATGCTCTACAAAACACCTTCAAAGTAGCAGGTAAGTCATATAAATCAAATGACACAACCGCCCCCTAAAAACATTATAGAATATGGGAGAAACGACAATGGGGTTGAATACTTTTGCACGGCACTGCAATGGCACATAAGAAAAAGTTTTCTCACCAGCGTAGGTAGTAGTAGGTTGCTTCGACGTTGTAGAACTTGCTTCCTGCCAATGTGCCCAGTTGGTTAAAAGGCATTCCTTTACACAAGTAAATAAAGAAAATGGTGAAAGACTTTAATAGCATTGTAAACAGAATGTATGTGTAACAATCTTCCATCTTCAGTTACTATATTTCCCATTATTAAACCACAACATCGATAAGCTTCTAAAATACCAATCAACTCATCGAGAAGGCAATTAACAGATTCATTCATTCTAAAAAAAATATAAAATAATACTATATTTTAAGACACTCACCCATGTGTGGCATGACAGAAAGGGCCTGATGATAAAACCTTTCAGCCAGCTGCTCAGCCTCCACACCGGCAAGCTCATTCTGGTAACGGGCTGCAGAGGAAAACCCATCAAATAGTAGTAAAAAAATAGATACTTTTTATCGGAAAAAGCTTGATAATTTACAAACACTTTACAAAGTACAGTCTAAAATAGAAATTAAAAAGCAGCGGCAACATTTAAACTGACAGAATTAAATAATAATAAAAGTAGACATAATAGACATTTTAGCAAGAGTAACTTGTTATGGATTTTAAATCTCTATGAACACATAAGAGGAGGTGAACAATGTTGAAACGATTAATCAATTATTAATCGATTATTAATTTAATCGACAACTATTTTGATAATCAAAAGTTTTTTTCATGATTAAAACAAGATTTCTGATCGTTTAAGCTTCTTAAAACAAGACATTTGAGAACATCATCATTTCGAGGTTTGACAAACACAGATCAACATTTTTTAAGGTTTTCTGATATTTTATGGACCAAACGATCAATCGAGAAAATAATCGACAGATTAATCGATTATGAAAATAATCGTTAGTTGCAGCTCTAATGTACACAAATGCAGACAACAGACTAGAGTTAGCTAGCATCCAGTTCAATCATTGAAATTCAATATCTCTGTCACAGATAAATCTAAAGCAGTGCACCTGCCAAATAAACTCTGCAGCGGAGCCAAGATTTCCCACACTGAATGACACGCATGCTGTCTCACAACTCGACAAGCTGGCTACAAAGGCGGCGTTATCATGTTATTACCTAGATCTCCGAGGTACACCAGACAGCGATGACACGCCATCTGTGCCCACTCCATCTCCTTGGGGGAGGCAGACACTGGTTTCTTTCGGCCTGTGTGGGAAAAAATTTACCCAACACATTTTTGTTTTACATTTCATTTAGTTGATGCACTCATCTAGACGGGCGTCAGATTTATATAACAATGCAAACAGATAATATTTCAGCAAAGCAACCGTTTGGAATCAGACAACAAGTCAACATTTTCCACACAGTCTATATTAATTCTCCTTCTCTACATGTCAGAAGGTTCTTCTGTTTTAAGTGGCCAATGATAAACCACTGTATGTATTTGTTGTATTTTTCCTTTGTGGCTCTAAAATAATCTCATGTCACTAAAATCTTAAATATTAAACGCACAAGTTTCAAAACACTCATTCCTGACTAAACCATTAATAACAAACTCATGGACAATTATTTATCACTTGACATAAAACAAAAAGTTTCATTATATTCTACTGTAAATTCTCAATTCCTACTTAAATATATAGAAAATTAGAGATCACTTTAGACGGATACACTACATGAACAAAGAAATGATCAAATTAAATGCAGCTCGTCTGATCTATGTTTGCATGAGGGTGTTTTTGAGCATCTGACCGATCAGAGGGTCTGTGACGTGCGTCCAGTCGATGCAGTCCTGCAGCTCCAGCTGGTAATGGGACTGGATGTAGAGCAGCAGGTGTTGGTAGAAACCCACGCCGGCGATCAAGTGCGTGCGGTAGGCACACTCCAAAGCACTGCGACTGTGGATGTGCTGCATTGAAGGAAAGAGAAGGAAATCGGACAAGGTGAAACATTACAAAAGGTGTGACCAGAATCACAATATAAACTGTCAAATAAGTTCACACAGTGCCGATTATGCCCATCAGCTTCACAAATCTTTGTTTCTCAGTGTAGCAGTTACGACTGATGGAGGGAAGGTGAAAGTACGACAGTTACATAGAGCAAGTAAAGCTGAGACAGCAGCAAATGTCGGAATATGGAGTTGTGGTATCGGAAAGCTCGAGAGCAACTAGACTCTTAAAGCCGTGTGGAACGGTTCGGTACAGTATGTATTTTTTCTTTGCATTTCCAACCGTTCCACTCTTTGGTACCTGTCCCTTCCACACTGTACGGGACTATACCAAACGAACCATACCATGATAGAAACGCAGTATGAGGAAAAAGAGGTGGAGTTTCACAATCTAATGTAGACTGAGTGACATTTATGAACCCTTTTCTTTTTTTTTTTTTTTTAATCAACAGTTAAGGAAAATGCACCAAATTTAATAAGCAGTTTATGAATATTTTAAAGCACAAGATATGAACTCTTTTATAGCAAAAAAAAAAATCAGCTGAGAAATGACCCAGCTACATTTGATTGTGATAGTGATCCTTTTACCGTGTTGGTCAAATACTAAAGCAAAGTGCCATTTTTTAAAGGTTTGGTTTCCGCTGGCTCAGCCTGTGAATACTTTATGAGCCAGTGACGACAGAACAGCAGATGTCCTGTTTAAGTTGACCTTTAACCAATAACCAGTGTGTTGAGCCAGCTAACAAGCAAGAAACAGCAGTTTGCAAACACATGCAAAGGCATGTTCCACAGATGTAGGACCGCTCACCTTCTTGTTGGTCTTGATGACCTGGATGACCTCGTAGTAAACCTTCCTCCAGAGCAGCTCCTCCGCCTTGCGGCCGTAGTCGACAGGGTGGAGAAACATCAGTTTCACACAAAGCTCTCGCAGCCTGAAAGCACACAGACGCACACACGCATGAGTTAAGGAGGTGATGGGTTGACTGGTTTGACTTGAGGACCAATGGATTTATTTAATTTCACAAGAGAAGTTTACACAGGAAGAGAAAAGAATTACAGGATTGAAAACCTTTTGATTTTTTGTGCGTTGTCGCATGGTATGTTGACCTTTGCTGGTTCAAGCTTATGATGTCGCCAGAGAGCAATAATATAATGATTAACACTGGAGCTACACAGTTATTTGTTGAAACATCTGCTTCATATATCAACTGATTTGTTTTTGGAACAAAACCTTTTAGAAAACCGATTAACATTTTTGAACATTTTCAAAAAAAAGAAGAATCATACAGATAATTCCCAGCAAACAAGAAGGTGTACATCATTTATGTGTGACCCAGGCATCACCCCTTCAGATGTTTTCCAGCTGTTTTGAAAACATCTGGTTCAGTTATGTTAGTTATAGGTTGACAGCGAACTACCCAGACCCCATCCAGACACAGATCTTACACTTCACTACGATGACTCTGAATACATGTGTGAAATCACGTCACATTCAAATATAATCTTAATGGTGTGTCCAACGAAATGCAACAAATTATTGTAGATATTTTTTTGTTTCACTTGACAATTTAAGTGATGAATCGCTTGGACTATAAAATGTTATGTCCCAGAGCTGAGGGTGGAAAACTTTGTATTTGTCTCTTTGACAGTCAAAAACAAAAAAGATTCTCATTTGTAATTTACATGACCAAGAAGAAAAGCAGAAAATATTCACAGGTAGAAGACAGAACTAGAGAAGATGTGCGTCTTTTGTAGAAAAACATTTAAAAATGTAAAAAAGTAGTTGGTAACTGTTTAATTAAATAATAATTAAAGTCACATTTGTCCCGACAACAGTGACAGGCCACCTAGTCAATGAATCAGAAGTCAGAAATGTACAAACTTCCTATAGACACTGAGCAGAATGATCTCCATCTGTGTCTGTGTAGACACCTATGACTGTTTCACACATTTACTTCCTCTTTCTCATTGTGTGCTTTCATTTTATTGTATTCAGTTTGCATACATGCTGTTTCGCTGGCTGTGCGACTAAAGCTAAATTTATCTTTAACTTACTTTCCTTAAATCTTTAAGAGATCACATGTTCGTGTACATACACTGATAAAATTAAGAGGCACAAATGGACATGTGGCTGCATTTAACAAGAACTGTAATGCGAGACTGCAAATCACTTCACTAACAATTTAGTAACCAGCCTAATTACCACACTGACCCGAAGGTAATTTCTGAGTTACTGTTCTGAATGTATTTCTCGAATCTCCAGTGATCCTTTTGACTAGACAGGTGGGAATGAACTGGTTATATCAAGAACATCTTTCTTCAGAAGCATGTTTACTTACTAAATCCAACAATAGGAAACAGGAATCGCAGGTTTAAAAGCAGGTTAGTTATCTTTCATCCAGGTGATGAAGGAAGGAAAATTATGTGGGGACTAGTTTGGAATGTTTTGGAATGCTTCTGTGAAACTGTTTATGTATTCTGATTATAGACTGAGATTAGGTATTCAAACACATTTGAGCAGTATATGGTGGGTTTTAATTTGTTGGTCATGGCTCAAGACAGAAATGATGAGATAGACTGGGAGTCAGATCCATATTCAGGAGCTTTTCTACAAACTACTGTTAACCTAATGAGTGATATTAACACTGTGGCAAACTAAGTGGCCATTACCGATGTTTTTGCTCAGGCCTAATACTGACACCTGTCCTGAGAGTTTCAATCACATGCAAAGAACAGGTTTGAAAGTCCCTAATGCATCCTGAATGTGTCATCGGGTGCAATCACAAAAACACATTTAGAGATGTTTTGGGCTGCATTTACACTGCAAGTGACTTGGACTCATACTCTGAGGTCAGTTTCAAGTCTCTTAGTTTTTCGTTAGTGAAAACAAATTGGATATGAATTGGATATGTGCATTTACATCTGATAAGCAGATGGAAAACATGTGGACACTAGCCAAGATTACATGACTCTCTTTTGACTGGTGCAAAGGAGGACAAGGCCTCAAGCCAGAGGACTCATGAAATGTTTCCTGCCCTTTTAACCTTTGAGATAAGGGGTTTCTAAATGTCAAAATAACACCACTTTCAGTAGCAAAGCTGACCCTGTGGGCTGTCTGCCTAATTGTCAAGCAGTTTAAACGCAGATTTCAGATGTGGGTCACTTTTGAAACACAATGTAAGCAGCTTTTCAAAAGAAATTCAAAATGACATATTAGCAAAAGGGCATCAAGTGTAAATGCAGCCTTAGAGATGCATGTAGCCTTATTCTTGAGCATGCATGAAAGCAATCCATCCTCGGGATGAATCGGAGAATATTGAGGTCCTTTAACCTGCTTTAATTTCACAGATTTATTTACAATTCTCAGCACCCACATGTTAGTTTCCATTATGTATTAAAATACTGACAAAACACATAACCCTTGACATTCCATGACAAAGATAAATACTCTTAAATCTCCTCTCTCTCATCTATACACTCGTACTAATACACAGATGGACACACAAAACCCATTCACAGCAGTCAAACTAGTTAACATAATTGGGTTCACATGAATAGTCATGACAGTGTGTTTACGAATACAGTGTGGGTAAAGCTAGAGCCAAGCACATGTGGTCACCGGAGGTGCATTTTAATTCCAGGTGAGAACAATTATACTTAATGCTGTCCAGCTGTCTTCAGACAGATCTGGACGGATGCTAAGCTGAGGACACACTACAAGACACTAGGGGATAGTTGGCATGGCTAGTTGGCACAGAAATCTGTTGTGTTTGCGGGTAACAGACCCGACCCGACCTCAGTCGCAGTCAGTCAAACGTGCCTGAATTTTTTGAACCGACTCTAGACGTAATCAGGTAGTGTGTATTGATTAATGACCCAACTGCTAACACTGCCAACAGCCAATGAAAGAGTAGGTTGGAAATAGTGCCAGTAGACGAAGACGACAGGAAGAAATGGGAATATCAAAACTGACCCTCACATAGACATGGCTGCTCTCGCATTTAGATGCATTCAGTTGGTTTGACAAATGTAGTATGTGATCCATCATCAGGCATAGTCATTAAAAGTATGATCCCCAGTCTTTCAGTCCATATGAAAATCTGCTGAGTCGGTCAGTTAATGTGTAGTGTTTTCAAAATCGGTAACGACTGTGAACGTTGTGAAGCGTGTCTGCAGCTTTACCAGGACCTGAACGGGGCTTATAGATGAAATGTCAAGGCAAGATTCTTATATGTAAATACCTGCATGGTAAATCATTTATTATTCTGACTTCTGTAGTTAACTCTGTGATGTGAACGCAGACAGGCAAATGAAAGAAGTCCATAAACTGCAGGTAGATTTGAGATTAGCAGCTGTGCTGCAGGTTATAAAGAGTCACGTTAGCAAAATAAACACGCAATCAGCTGACTTGGGATTTGCGTGAAACGAAGGAAGATGTAAACAAATGTTCTGACAGATGGACACATGCACTCACTTGTTGCGAAGGCTGATGTTCTCCGGCTTGAAGACCTCTCTGTAGGACGCTTTACTGCCGATGATGACATCCAGCTTGTGCACAGACTCCACCACAGCCCTGGACGACATTAAACATTAGAACTGTGACAAGGCTAAACATTTACAGCACGCTAGCAGACAGGCAGCTCCCTTTTCTTTTAAGTTTCACTGGAACAAAGACAGTGGTGGCTAATAACGTTCATTTTACACTGACGAAGGCTGCAGGGTAGTTGGGCTAACATTTCAGATCTGATGTGTCATGGAGTAGAAGAGGACTTGGGCTTGTTTTTTTATTTGCAACGCGCGAAGTTAGCTATCACTTAGCACCTTGGTTAGCTTGACAGAACGGCCTCGCTAACTTACCTATAAAGCCGCTTGATGTGAAGGACTTTCGCCTCTGGCTCGCTGTCCTGTCCCGGTCCACTCATGTTAGAACAAGTCCGGTTATTTGTTCACACGCTCCAGGGTTCAGTCGCCGCTTCCTCCAACCCCCGCGACACACACTTGTCACGGCTCCTCGGGTTTGTTCCCCCGGCAGTGACAATCCTGTTGATAGCCCGCTAACGCTAGCAATCAAGGTGGCGTTAGCTTTCCTCTCCTTCCCTCCGAGTCTCTTTCGCTTCGTGTGTCCTTTGGCAAGACCCCCTCTACCCATCCGCTCTGAAACCCGGGTAGGAGGGGGTGCCCGCTGATGTGAGCTCTTCCCGGTCAGCTAAAACGCTCTGATATGCCTCTTGTGTTGTTACCCGTTCTAGCCATTGCAACGAAGGCAGCCATTACTCCTATCAGGCAGTGACCGCCTGAATGTCGCGAGAGTGTGGAGCGCAATAACGAGATTATGGCACGGGTTGCCAGATCATCTTTAAATTCCTCATTTCAATTCAATTCAATACTTTACTGTCATGCTCCTTCAGTACTTTTAAGTGGAGTAAGTTCGTTAATAATATGAACTATATAACTATAATAACATAAAGTCTGGTGCCTACCACAAAAGTTAAACAACACATACAAGTTTATGTTGTTTCACAGGTTTTGGAATAGAATAGAATAGAAATACTTTATTCATCCCCGAGGGGAAATTGTTTTAACAATTATCCATTAAATTTTATCCATAAAAGCTCTTCTGCATAGGATCAAGTGCAACATTTACTGTATGTGAAATGCTCTTTTTGTGATTTGCACTCACATCTCTTTTGCTCTTGTGAATTCCCTCAGAAGTTACTTCATTTATAGTTAGAAATAGTTTTCCTGACTTCACTCTCTGTGACAGAAATATTACATTTGTTATGATCACTAAAGAAAAGATAATGATGCTTTTTATTATTATTATTATTATTATTATTATTATTGTTGTTGTTGTTGTTAATTTGATCCTATTTCTTGCCAAATTCCTGATCCATAAATACACATTTTACAACATTTTCAGGGATTCAAAGCAGAAATGGAGCAGTATGTCTTAACCCTTGCCACTGTGATGAACAAAAAAAGCAAGCGGTAAAAACTCTTGATGTTTGTAAAATGTCTAATGTACTTATTTTTAAAAAAAGAAAAAGAAAATAGATTTCAGACCGCTATGCAGCAATATTCTGTAAGTTTCTTCTCTCGACTTCTCTCATGTTGCTGTGTTCATGTGAAAACCAGAAAATAATAATGACAAGTGGAAACATTTTTAAATAAAATAATACAATTAAAAAAAAAAAGAATGAGTATGTTTGGTATGTTTGTTTGATTATTCTTGTACTTAAAGCTCCAGTGTGTAACATTTAAGAGGGTTTATAGCCCAAAATTAAATATACCCGTGGTTCAAAACCTGAAGTCATTAGACAATGGACCTTGGAATGAAACTTCACATACAGGTCTTTTACTTGTGTACGCATACTACTACCTTTTACCTGTGAATTTCTCTGTGAGATGAATAAAGTATCTATCTATCTATCTTTAAAACCTTTTAATACAGTTTTATTACCATATTTTGGTGGCAGCACACGAGCAGCAGAGAAAATAAATGACTGGTATAGCACACATGCAGCTGTGCGGAGATACTCCATCATTGATTCGGCCATAAATTGCATCCATTCCTGTTACAGTTAAACACTCTGGTCATGTAATTCTCATTTCTTGCCATTAGAGGTCGACAGAGATCATGGATTACTCAATGATGCTCTTCTAAACAGTGTAATGTATTTTTTAGTGGGTTTGGGAGAGCGTCATTAAATGAGTGGCTTTTCATATAAACATATGACGAAAATAAAGTTCTTGCATTTGATGTGACTGACAAAATAGTTATGCTCACAGTGACGTGAAGTGTAACCTGACAGACTTATTATGTGGGTGTGTCTCATTTCTGTGTGGTTTTACTTTTACTTCCACCGAGTACCTTTTTTTTGTTCCTGCTCTCTGCACCAAATTCAGAGGATTCATCAGCCCTGTGAAGGAAGCAACGACGATTTACGCGTAGGAGGATGAGGATAATTACAAGTTTGCAATATTCCGGTCAATCCCATACTTTGCCTGTCATCCTCGCAGTCGACGCCTCAGCTGGGGGGGGGAGGGGGTTTGCTAACCCTTGATTACAATTACCTGACAGTATGGGTTGCTGTTTTCATGAACCCAGTTTGAGCCTTTTATATTCACACCCGGAGCAGGGTCAGCTCTACAGAGGCCATGTTTCTAGACTAAAAACGTTATAGTTTTGATGCTCACTAAAGGCTACATATGCTATATGGACAAAAGTATTTGGACGCCTGACCATTGCACAAACAGGGAATGTAATGACGTATTCATTCAAATAAATATACAGTACTTTAACATGAAGTTTTTGCAGCCATAACAGCTTCCACATTTCTCGGAAGACTTTCCTAAAGTTCTGCTCGGCTCGGCTTGGCTCGGCTCTACTTCTCTATTACTGATAGTACCTAGTGTGGTTTTTTTTAGTACAAGGTTCCAAACGAGCTGAGCCGATACTAAAATGTGACGTCAGCCAACTCACTGGAAGAGTCATGAGTGCGAACTGTAGATCAATTAAAAAAACAGGTGTTGTCATCATAGTGCATGTTCTCCAACACTCTGGCACGAGAAGGGGGACGAAAACATGAAACTTCACCAATAAAGGTCACAACATTTCACACAAAGAAATTAACAAAGCACTGAAAGAAAAGTACAACAAACACATCCATATTTTATGCATCCCAGCCATGTGGGATGTTTGTAATCCAATCCAATAACAGTTTGTCACTAAATCAGTTTGTTGTGCAACTGACAAAAATGATTGATGAGTGATTTAAGGAATGAGTAAGGCTCCTGTAATATTTCATATTTGTTTATCTGAGAGAGCGATCAATGTAAAGATGTCCCACGTTATCCCCCTTTTATGTTTCCCAATTTTCTGATATTTTATAGATTAATATCAACATTGTCATTGGCAGAGACTGGATCAGAACTCATGGGTCATATAGCAGCCTTTCACTTAAAATTCACCTGCATATATTTTAAAATACCATGCATTAAATGACGTTGAGGTTCATTTATGAAACACACACGTCACACACGATTTGTTTACTGATTCAAAAATGATATCAGTCGTTACAGAAATGGCTGTGAAAATGTTTCTTGTCACAGTTTATTTTTTTATTATTTATTTTATTTTATTTTATTTTATTTTATTTTATTTTATTTTATTTTATTTTATTTTATTTTATTTTATTTTATTTTATTTTATTTTATTTTATTTTATTTTTTAACCATGGCCCATGGGTTCTGATTTTTTTTTTCTCTTGCCACAGTTAATAACATGAATTGGGTCATGGTCGTTTATCATCTTTGACCCATGATCAATCAACATTTTATGTTAAGATTACATTCACTTTTTGGATAATGCGGTGGATAATGAGTTGACTTTTGTTGACGGTGTTTACATGGACAGCTAGATTAAGACAATAGTCTGATAAAGACACTGTCATGTAAATCAGTAAATCAATCAATCATCAAATTGCCTGAACCTGGATGACGTCATGCTCAGAATAAGTATGTATTAAAAGTGTAGAGAGCGGTGATGGTCCCAGCTCGCCTCGCCTCAGCACGGTTTAGGTTGGTTTTCCACTACAAAATAGTACCTACTCAATGTGGGCGGAGTCATCACTGCACACATAACTGGATCATTAGAATCAGCAGTGCTGTTGCTAAATACATTTTTATGATTGTTAAGTCTTTTTAACTAATCTACAGTTCAGCTTTGTTTAGCATTCTTGTGTCGTCTCTTCCTGTGACGGCACTCTGACCAATCAGTGGCCGGCAATCTGGCGACATCATGCATAGTATCGCCTCAGCTCACTTGGAACCTCACCAGAGCAGGTACTAAAGAATGTACCAGGTACTATAATGGAAACTAACCGTGCCGTGCCGGAAACGAGCTAAAAGAATCAGATGTGGAGTAATCTGATCTGTAGTCACACGGAGACACTGTCTATTCAAATGTTAATCAGATTATAATGCCCTTTTGGAGTTGTGTTGAAGCAAAGACTATTCTCTGTGATATGTAAACAGCTCACCTCACTAACCGTTTAAACAAAAATAGACAGACGGTGGCCCTTTAAGAGCCGGGCGCAGGAACAGAACACACGGCGTTCACCACCAAGTTAAGAATTTAATTATTTGTTTATTTAATAATTTATTTACGTCTTTCTATATCTCCAGATTCACTCATTCGGAAAATATAAATTCCGGTGTATTCCAAAAAGAAAATGGGGGGAAAAAAAGGAAAAGAAGGAAAGAAAAGAAGGAACAATGGCATCTTCATCAACCGCATCAAAAAAAAAATCAAGTGGCAATAATTATGATCATTATTACAATAATAATTCAATGACCAGAATATCCACATTCAGAACAAATCCATATACAACTGCAATACACTCGTCAACACCACTCTTCCATTAATATACACAAAATCCCCAAATGTCTGTCCCGGTAAAACAACAATAGAGGGGGTTTTCTGGGGGGGGGGCTATGGCTTGTCAAGGGGGGGTGGAGATGAGTGACCAGTGCAGTTATGGATCTAAGGTTAGTAAGAGTATAAGTGGGGAGGCACACTGATTTAAGAAGGACCTATACAAACAAAACAAGCGATGTTCCGTCATGACTTTCATGGAAGAAGTTTGCCAGTTTTTCCAGAGACGGAAAAAAAAAAAAAAAAACAGGCTAGAAGGCTCCATGAGAGGCAGAATTTGGGGAACAAAAAAATTCCAAGAAATATAATATTAAGGGTTGTCAGAATAAATATATAACTCTGAAGGACAACCGCTGAAAACATAGACGTGAGAAAGTCAGATACGCAGCAGGGAACTCAAAAACAGCCGATGGACTGACGGTTTTTCCGAAAAACCAAAAACAAACAATTGTCTTAAGTCTAAATATGTACAAACATTGCTTGGTCACCCAAATCTACTGATAGAAAAGCTCTTGAGTTGATCAGAAAATGAGTGCAAGCTTGTTAGGATTACATGAGTCGCGCCGTACGTGACAGACCTCGCTGATATCTCGGAGTTTTTGCACAGAAAAGTGTTGTGTTTTGTTTTGAAAAACCCCTTCCATGCCTCAGTATTGGTAAAACTTGAGAAGACCCTATTCATAGAAAGAGAGAGAAACATTAGAGGGGAAAAAATAACTGTACACTCTGCATATACAAACAAACTGTATATACACGTAGACACACTATATATACACATTTACCCGCTATATACACGGAAAAAAAGGTTGAGCCGATATACGCACACACGTATGTACAAACACATTCACTCCTTTTAAGCAGGAATCTCTAACGTGTCTCTCTCTCTGTCCTCGGTTTGAGTCGTCTCATGGGATTGGCAGCTGGGTTTTTTTTTTTATTAATCCAACGCAGATCGGTGTCAGTGGAGTCCGTCGGCTTGGCGGGGACTCGATGGACTGAAAACGTCGGCCCGCGCGCCGAAACCAAGAGTTCGTCCACGGAAAAACTCCGCGAAAGACACAAAATACCTGTAAGAAAAGTCGTCGTCGTCGTCGGCGGCAAACAGCTTTCACATCGTCCGTTAAATGGAGAGCTCCATGGCGATTGGTTTGTTTGTTTTTCGGGAAGCAAAACATGGTTCTTTTACGTCGTTTTTCTCTTTTTTCAACGATCACGACCAAGAGGAAGGAGGGCACACGTCGCAGCGGGTGTTTTTGCGAGCTGTGCATAATAGGGGGAGTAGGTAAAACACAAGTTTGTCCCTGGTTTTTCCTTTTTTTGTCCTCAAGGGCAACGATTCTCTCCCACACAAGATTGTCTTAGTAAGAAAAAGTCGGTTGATATAAAATGGATTATTTTTTTATCAACTTTCCATCAGATAGAGGCGTCTATCTATGACCGAGACATAAATATCTGCTCCGGAAGATTTCTGATGAAGAGGTTTTTATATAATTATATATATATATATATATATATATCCATATATCTATAGATAGATATATATAGAGAGAGACTATTGTAAGAATAAGCAGTATCATAGAAATATAAATCATAACATTCTGTCCAGTTTTTTCAAAGTCTTCATTGAAGCAGATTCACTTGTTGTATTAGACTGTGCATATTTTTAGTTTCCTTTAAAAATGAAGAGTCCGAGAGAGAGAGAGAGAGAGAGAGAGAGAGAGAGAGAGAGAGCTAAAACTATGTGGAATCAAGAGAAAAGAGAGAGAACGTGGTTAAATAATGAATCCAACGGTAAAGAGTGAATAGATTAATTGTAATTTGAAGAGACTACGGAGGAACGAGAGGGAAATAAATGCTTTTAAAATAAATTTTGTTGTGTTTCAAGAGCACCTTTGAAATACACCTTACGTCCCAGAATGCATCTGCCTCCCCTCTCCTCTCATTTCGTGTGTCACAAAGATCCCCCCCCCACATTGGCCTCGTTCTGCTGATTGATCACAGACTGCATAGCTGTTCTTTGCATGCGCGGCAGGCCACCAAATGCATCACATTAATGTCCGGCCTGCCTTTTTAAAAAAAGAGAAAAAAAAAAAAGAAAAGTAAAACGCAGATCCAATCACAGGGCGTCAAACACCACTTTAAAAAAAAAAAAAAAAAAAAAATCCTTCTATCAAATCAGAGAGAGTGGGCGCAGGTGTAAAGAGGAGGAGGAGAGGGGGGAAAAAAACACCCACAACTTCCCAGCATTTCCTTACATGGTCCGCTGGGGCTCTGCACCATCCTTTGAGCAAAGAGAATGGGACCAATGGCCCAAGTTCTCCCTTTGTCAGCCAATCGCGTCACGAGAGAGGGCTCGGGACACTTGGCCGTGCCACCCTGTGGACTGCCGATGGTGCATCAGCCAATTAGGTTCCACATTGTCCTCCATGAAGCTTTGAGAGTGGCTATAGAGGGAGGGGGAGAAGAAACAGGGGGAAACAGAGAGAGAGAAGAAAACGGAGGAGGGTGCTTGATCAGGTGCTATTGAGGCATGTCGCTATTTGACCCAGTATCTGCACGGTGGCAGTCTTTCCAAAAAAGAAAAAAGAAAAACTGGACTCATCTCCTCTCTATAGTTGTTGTGTTCAGCTCTGAGGCAACTGCTTGTTTACCTGAGTCACTGAGGTATTTTCACAGCAATGTTAATTTTTCTCGCTCACGTCTCTGGAAAGATGTTCAAAGTTATATCTCGCTTTAAATCCACCCATAAGAAAAAGAAAGTATAGCCCTACATGCTGTCTTAAGAGAAGACAATCTTTTTTTTTTTCCTTTTCTTTTCTTTTTACTGCGCAAGACTGATTAAAACATGTTTAAGAACATCGACTGTAAATGAGAGTCTAATCTAATCTAATCTAATCTAATCTAATCTGATCTGATCTGATCTGATCTGCTAGCTCTGGACTGTTTGGCTTTTTCTCAGCAAACGTAAGTCATTTGTTCTCTCTCTAAAGAGAAAAATGGCCCGACAGTCGCGTGGGTTCTTCTTGGTTCAACCTTCACATTTAAAGAAGCAGAGTTGTTGCAGAGCGACACCAGAGTGTGAGGCTACAGGGACAAGAAAAAGAAAGACAGATTGACAACCAGACAAACCTTACAACAACAACAACAACAACAACAACAACAACAACAACAGACACAGTTCATACACAGAATGAAGAAGAACGACTATGGAACACACGCGTGTTTGCGGCATTTGACACGTGAGAGCGTACAAAAAGGAATAAAATACGACTTAAAACTACACAAATGTGTCAAATTTCCAATTTATCATCAGGGGGTATAACTTATATGTGTTAGCAAGGCTTTTTAAGGTGCATTTGGTTGATAGCTAGTGAGTCTACTGGCCAAAGGATGCTTAATATACTATATCCCAGGCACTTAATGGCAAAGCTTCGCAAAATTAATGGTGGAAAAAGTTGCAGCTGAGCTGGAAATGAAAGAAAATAATAATTAAAAAAAAGATCCTGGCAAAGTTTAGACCAAATACTGAAACATAAGGGAAATTACTAATATACAACTTTAGTTTTTGGCACCACTTCTCTTCCATATTTGGACCGACAAAAAAAAACAACAACTCAATTTATTCCCTGTGTCTTCACAAATCTGATAAAACCCTGTGTAAAATGTTTAGTCGCTGATGCTTCAAACGTTCATTTACTGTAAGTAAAAACCAGAGATTGGAGGAGGTTTCTTTGTAAAAACACAGACATGGAAACTCTCCCGTTAAGACACAAGAGCACAACATGATGCACAGAAAACACAGCGAGACAGAGAGAGAGACAGACAGAGAGAGAGACAGAGAGAGAGACATATACAACACAAAAACCCTGTCAAAGACACATCGCAGCAGAAGGAGACAGACAGAGAGAAAAGACAGCGAGTGAGTCATGACAGAGGCAGTGCTATGGCAGACACAGACATTGGACTTGGAAAAAAAATGGCACCATTTGTTTCTGTTTAGCACCAGTTTTGTCACATATTGGTTCTGAGATTGAGAAGAGAAAAATTGCACGAGCTCAGTCCCGCCCCCTCCCCTCCCCGCCCCGCCCTCCCACCAAAAAACAAAAAACACAAAAAAGAAAACCCACCCTTATATTGAAAGATAAGAGAATGTTGCAGCGCTGAAACCTGTACGATGCTCGACCTTTGAACCCCTGCTTTTCAGCCCCACACACACACACACATCGTTTCTCTTGCGAGCAAAGCCGACGCGGACGGACGGACGGACGGACCTCTACGGTGGGAGAACCCTGTTGTTAAAACACTCAAAGGCACTAATGAGGAAGCCAGACTACAGCGCCCACATCTGGACCCTACGCACATCTGCAGCCTGGCGTGTTCAGGTATGTTTAAATGCACCTACGAGTACATCCATGGGAGTCAAGAGCTGCTCGGTGAGCCGCAGCGTACGCGGCGCGTCTCTGCTGATGGCTACTACGAAGTCTTTGGGGGACGAGGGGTGTGAGACATTCTATAGCGCTTGTCCCTCGGGGACAATGAGTGCACGGAGGAGATAGTGGCGTGTCTGTCAATTGCTTTGTTCGTCTGATTCAAACAGTAAGTGATAAGGTATCATTATCTTGTCCAGCAAGACTGATACGAGCGTCAAGTGTCCATTTAAGAGCCCTTTGTGTTGTGTTGTGTTGCGTTATGTGTTTTTTTCCAGTGTACAGTAGCTGTGTGGTCACTACGCGTCCACCCCTGCACTCTTTTCTTCTCTCTCTTGCCCAGGGAATAAGAAAATCAATTCTTTTTCAATCGTAAAAAGGCGGGGACTGCGTTTTTTCCTCTCCCCCCCCCCCCAGCCAGCTTCTTTTTTTATTTATTCGGCGCCGTCTCTCTCTGATTTGGCTCAGCGTTGTGTTTGACCTACTCCCCCTTCTTCCGTGGTCGCTGTTGCCGCGGCGGACGTTGTCACGGGGGAGGGCGTTCGGTTGCCACGGAGCTCTCCATTCTGACTAGTAGGGCGTTGACGGGGAGTGGGCAGAGAGGGAGGGTCTACGGTTTGAGGGAGGACTCCACTGTGGGGCAAGCTGTCAGAGGAAACACCTGAGGGAGAGACTCTGAGGCCTTCATCGTCGGTTAGCGCTCGTCCTGCTCCTCCACCTCCCTCTCCACCTTCAGTTTTCACACCGGGGTCTGCTGAACCCAGGGAGGAAAGCTGGTCCTCCTAGCGAGATAGAGAGAGAGGGGGGGAGGGAAAAGAGGAGTAGGAGCAGGGGGGGAGAGATGGTCGTAGAAGAGAGGCCATTCAATGAGCGATGGGAGGAGTGGGAGGAGTTTTCAAAGGAGACGTCCAATCAAGGCAGATAACGTGACAAAAAGAATCACATGTTGAGGAGGTGTGAGAGCGTGGGAGGAAGACGAGTGAGATAACCATGAGGAGGAGGAGACGAGGAGACGAGGACACGAGGAGGGCGATACCAAAAAAAAAAAAATGATTGAATTGAAGTTGACGAGTGGCAACATTGATAATTATAGAAAAAGACCAGTAGGGATGAGAACATGTGGAAGCAATGACAGAGGCAAAGTAAGAAGGAATCAGGGAATAAAAGACAAGCGAGGAGGGATCGGAAGAACCACACGGAAAGGAGGAGAAGACAGAGAGAGAGAGAGAGAGAGAGAGAGAGAGAGCCAAATGAGTTACAGAGTCGATGTGTGACGTACACAGATAAAAATGGCAGCACAGGAAAGAAGACACAAGGAAAGAAGGGATGAAGGAGGAATTAAAACTCTTCAGGTCAAACGGTCCTGATCCTTTTGGGATGAGAAGCAAAGAGTGTGTGTGTGTGAGTGTGTGTGTGTGTCGGGTGACAGTGTGTATGTCAAACTGCAGAGAAATATGTGCTTCAAATATCTTAAAGAGGAACTCTACATCTATGGCTTGAATAACATCGTAACAACACATGACGTTGCATTAGCGTGTGACTAAGAAACATGCAAAAAATACAAGAAAGAAAAGAAAAGGAAAGAAGCTCAAAGCCAAATTTAAAATGCAAGTTAAAGGAGCATCTTCAATCCAAACTTTGGTCAAATTCACCAACGAAAAGAGTCAAAACTCAACGCTGAAGAGATTCTGGGTTTTCTGCAAACCAGGAAACTTTGACATCTTTATGTTTTCTGCAAATATCAAATATTCTAATTCTGATTTTCCACCACAGTAAGCTTCTGTACCATTGGTGGTACACGTACCACAGTTTGAGAACCATGGAGTTGAAATCAAATCACTTTTCATATATTTTTTAAAAAAAAGATGAAATTATTAATTATATATATATGTATATATGTATATATATGTATAAATGATGCATTTAAATGTATGAATGCATAATTAACTCTGCATAGGGACTCTCTAGTAATTAAAAATTACTACATTTTAAAGGTGAGGACATGTTTTAAGTTTGAGGTCAGGATTATATGGAAGCTTGTTCCCGCAAGAAATAAAAAGTCGAAATTATGAGATAAAAAGTCATAATTATGAGATAAAAAGTTTAAATTATGAGATAAAAAGTTTAAATTATGAGATAAAAAGTTTAAATTATGAGATAAAAAGTCTTTTTATAGCTATTTTTTGGCGGAAACTGGCTTCCATAGGATTAGGATTAGGCCAGTAGTAATTATAGTTAAGGTCAGAGTAATGGCGTGTGCTCGCCTTGGCACGGTGCGGTTATTTTGCGTTTCCACTAGCGATAGTATCTGGTACTTTTTTAGCAAGCTGAGGTGAAATTATGCATGACGTCATCAGACTGCCGACCACTGATTGGTCAGAGTGCCGTCACAGGAAGAGACGTACGACACAAGAATCAATGTTGAACTGTAGATCAGTTAAAAAGACTTAACTATCATTAAAATGTTTGTTATTCTCCAACAATCACCAGGGAAATCTCAATATTTAACAGAGGAGTCTGGTGTATTTAGTTAAGTACGTTAAGTACGTACTATTTTTGCGGTGGAAAACTAAACCTAAACTGTGCCGTGCTGAGGCATTAGTTGGACCCTGATCATCATCATCATCATCTGTAAACATGTAACGTCATTTTGGTTGAAAACATAATCTGCGCATGGTTTGCAGAAAACGTAAAAAAAGACAACATTCAAACCCCAGCGTTTGATTTGTGATTGAGTCAAAGTTTGGATTTCTGCCGTATCTTCTTACCTACAGTGCACTGGCACAGTGATAGCAAAGCAAAGACGAGCTTCATTATCATTATTGTTATTATTATCATTATTATTTATTATTATTATTACTGTTGTTATCAAGGTCTTTTTTTTTGAGAGCCTTCACTCCCAGTCTGCTTCACTGACGTCTGTGTGGGAGCAGTGGGAAGAGAAAACAATGGGGTTATTGTGAGTAAGAGACAACTACGAGAGCTCTATTCATAATAACGCAGAGCTGATCCACAGATGTACCATCAGACCTGGGGGGTGGAACAAAACCTCTTGAAATAATTGCTCTTGATTTATCAGGCCTGGAACATTTGCTGTGAGGAGTCTAGACACAATTAAAGAGACTTTTTAAATTTGAGACAATATGAGAAATATGTGAGGGTTATTAACTCTCTATTTGTTCTCTATCACACACTTTTAATGCCATTAAAAATACCCACGGCAGCGCTCACAAACACGGCGTGACGTATGAGACACTGTAACGTGAATGGAAATGGCGGAAAAAGGAGGGAGGAAAAAGACAGGAAGGAGGAGAGATACAGTCGTTTGCACCCAGGAGCAGAAAAAAAGAAATAAAAAACAAAAGAAATAAAATGAACCAACATTATCAGTGGATGTAGTGTTTCTGATGGGTGTGCCCACTGTGAGTGGGGAGGCTGTTTCCACTCCACTTAAAGGGATAAAAATAAAATAATAAGGAAGGGAAAAAGAAAAGAAATCAAAGTTACCCCCAGCATGACGTGAATTAGCCTTTTCTCTTCTCAATCAGAACCAAAATGAATAGAGAACATCTCCAGCTGCTAACTGGTGCTACGGTACAGACACTTCCAGGATGCCAGTAACATGACTCCATTTGACACTTTATTTCTCTCAAACACAGTCAACAGTGTTGCTTTAATATCCATGTGTAGACCAATACACATGTCTATTAAAGTCGTAAAACAAAGTCAAGCAGCTGAACAAACACATGGCAAAAATGTTTACTGACATCCTTTTTTGTTTGTTTGTTTGTTGTTGTTTTTTTGGTTTTTAAAACAAATAAAACTTACCAAACTCGCTTCACTCTCTGCAGGCTGTTGTGTTTTGATTTCACGGTGCATTCAATTAACAGCGTATGATTCTGAGCGTGTGTTTGTTGCTTTTGGCGTCGGTGGAGTGTTGAAAATGTAACGTCGTGGTAAAGACGATGCCCGGGTTCTTACCCTTTCTCCTCCAATCTCCAATCTGCTCTCACACTTAAAACGGCAAACGGAAATCTGTCTCGTCTCCACGTTTGCAATAAAAAACCTGCTGCGTGTGTAAGTTTTATATATTTGAGAATGTAAAATAAGAAATGAAAAAAAAACAACTGAAAAAAGACTTAACGATACGGACAAACTTGCCAGGTAGAGACGCGGAAAAAACAAAAAAGAGGGAAAATAAAGCAACATATATATGTCCTTCATCCACGTGATGAGCCCAGGTGTCAAATACAAACACAACATTTAAATAACCAACACGGACTCACATACTAACATGGAACAAACACACACACACACATACATACAACAACGACAACGACAACAACCAACAAAAAAAAAACATGTGCACATTAATCAGTGTTCTATGGGGGAAGGATCGGGTCAGATACGGAGATTTCCCATCATTCCTGTGGTTTTTCTGAGGGGGAGGGGGTGGGTGAACGTGATGTACGTGAATGTGTGTAGAAAAAAAGAATAAAATCTACAATAACAGAGAAGTCACTTCACATCAATGAATGATTTTCTGTCAGATTTTTGGGATTCTTCATTAACTGATTAAGTTGTATCCGATTATCATTATTATTCTGATAATATCCACTTAGAATTCTCTGCATTTGAGCTGTGACAGAGTCTCAAAAAGAGTTTTTAAAGCCACCGTTGTGCTAATGTACTTTTCTGCCAAACAAGGCGTTTAATTTTGTTGTTTTACAACAAATAAGTAAAAAAAAAACAAAACAACCAAACAATCGAATTACACTCAAATAATTCAAATAAACCCCTGTATTTGAGATCTGTCACAGTTTACAGTTAATTGTTGAGTCTAAGTGAATCAAACTGAACTTTGATTCACCTTTTTAAGGAAAAAAAAGTTTAAGGGTGTTTTAACTAAAATTCCTTTGTTACATTTACACGACATTAGAAGAAATGAAATGATTCTATTTGTCCGGCTACAACTGGACTTTTAATACACATTTAAATGCTCTCGTCCAACTAAAAAATAGCACTAAATTGAATTTCTTAAAGTCAGATAATGTCTCAGATAATGCGACTTGGATTCGAGTTACTACTGTACGCAGATTCTTTTGCTCTGTAAACTGAAAGAAATGAATATTTCAAAGCTCATGGATGGCGGGAAAACTCAGAAATAGCTCAAAATGCTAACAAAATGCTAACAACTGTTAGCTGCTGGTAGCCAGCTAGCTGCTAACCCTATACAGTGAAACCACCAAACAGAGCCCGGCTCAAGCCTTGATGGGGCCCTACGCTTAATTTGATTTTAATTTGAGTTCTTGCTCCGCCCATTTTATCAAGCATGGGTCTGGTGGTGACTTGTGCGTACTTGTGAAAGCCATGAATCCCAGATCCCAGATCCCAGAGAAACCACAAAAGTTGAGCTGCAGTTAAGTTTTGCAAGTACATACTTGCAGCAGCACTATACTAAATCGCCTATTAGTGCTTATATACTACTTCACCAGTCCACTGTCCTGATTTAGGGCCACCATAGTTTGGACATTGAGACATTTAGCTGCGACTGCTTTAACAAAGACACATTTTGCTCCTGTGGGAACTGACGCAAACCTTCTGTGACAGAGTGACTCGTCTCTGAAAGATTAATGTAAAGTAAAGTG